>NC_040917.2:203729-503729 GCF_004126475.2 Phyllostomus discolor | reverse complement strand
CACCTACCCCCTCTGCATAGCACCAAGCATGGCACCCAGCAGGGAGTCCCTACAACCTTAAATACTAGAGACAAACTAGCAGGGTATCAACAGAATTATGCAACAGAGCTTCATACTATGCATGCGAGCCTGCTCAAGGCTATGGGAACAGTTTAATGAACCCAGTCTCAAGGCTATGAGAACAATAGTTATCAGGCCTGTTCTCAAGGTTATGGGAAACTGCTTCCCTTAGTTGCCCAGACACCTGGGTAATGAAGCCAGACTGCCTCCATTTACCCTTCACTGGGTTTTAAAGAAAAAAATTTTTGAAGAAACTACAGAGTATTTTCTACAGTTGCTGCAGTAATTTGCATTCTCAAAAACAGTGCATGAAAACATTTAAACAACTCAATACTCCTCGACCATAAAAATCAAGAAAATATATATTTTTGAGAGCTTCAATGGACATAGGGTGTATTATGCTATGTGAAATAGGCCAGTCAGAGAAATACAAATACCACAAGGAATCATTTATATGTGTAATATAATGAACAAAATAAACAAAACACGAATAGAGTCATAGATACTAAATAAAGAGTGACAGATGTCAGAAGAGATAGATGTATTTGAAAACTCTTCATAGACTATGAAAAAAATAGAGAGAAAAAAACCTCAGTGACAAAAACAAATGCATGCTGACCAAAGAAGTTAAGTAGGTTGAATACAGAAAAAAATAATAATAATTGATAGAAAATGACTCGACTTTGAATAATAAAAACACAATAATGTAGGCCATTAATGTCTAATAAAATTATACACTTGAAACCTTTCTTGACTGATTATGAAACATCACCCCAATAAATTCAATACAAAATAAATAAATAAATAAATAAATAATCATCCACAAGTTTCTTTGGTCCTTGTTCTGTAATTTAAAAACAAAAACCTGAGGTAAAATAGCTATCCTGGAAAATAAATAGTCTTAAAAAAAACCCTGAAACTCTTGAGATTAAGTGTCATCATCAGTGAATTGAAGTCAGAAATCTCCAAGGTCAGTCTCCACAATTCTGCCATCTCTGGGAAGAGGAGGCATTTCCCTTCCGTCCCAAACTGGGCTTCTCAGGTTAATCACTTCTGATCAGCTACAGCTGCCCTTAAGTGAGAGAAGCAGCAATTCTCCCAGAAACCCAGGTATTGTGGACACATGGAGGTCTTCTAGTCCCCTGGGTGTTTATTTCCTCTTTTGTAAAATCAAAACAAGCATTTCTATTTCTCAGTTGTGTTTTGAGAATGTTTGCCTCCTTGTCATTGGACATAGAAATCTGTGTTATGGTGACACGTTGTCCTCTGTTTGGGGGTGTGATTACCAGCAAAGTACGACTCATCCTTGGTCCACTATAGACACTGCCTAGAACCCACCATTCTACATCCTCCCTTGGGGTAACCTTACAATTTCAGATCTTTGGTTATATTTTATATTTGTGGTGGGAACACAATGGCCCCAGTTGCAAACTGTTTATTTTTCATTGTTATATATTTTGTGATTTATATTTATTTACTGTGAAGCTAGTTTATAGTTACATTGAGACAGTGACTCTGGAGGACACTTGTTTGTTTCCCAAACCTAAACAGTGCTGTGTTTCAGCCAGTCAAAGCTTAGCAAGTCCCCTCTAGATTTGAGGAGACAGAAGAAAATGCATGGATCTGTGGGGATGCTTGACATGCCTTTATTCCTGGGTGGGAGAGTCACACACACACTGCAAGCTGGGTGTCTCTCTGGTGAAAAGGTCCTTCCTTCTTAACTACTAGAGACGAACAAATCCAGCAAAAAGACAAAAATTATATAACGTAGCATGATTCTGTACTTGTGAGCCCACTTCATATTATGGGAACCGTTTATGGGACCAAGTCTCAGGGCTATGAGAGCACTGCTTATCAGGTCAACTCAAAGTTATGGAAAAACTGCTTCCCTTACTTACCCAGACACTTGGGTGAGGAAGCCAGACTCCCTCCATTCACCACCCTACAAGTGCTTTATATGGGAGGTAGACCTCTGTCACTGTTATCTCTGCTCTCCATATTAAGCAGACATGTCAACATCAATGTGATCAAGATTTCTTGTCCTATTTCATCCTTAAATATAGAGGGAGATTTTTAATATATATGCTTTTTGTCTGTACTCCTTAACTTCATGTGAATATAACTTCCACCAGGTGTTATTTGCTTTTAGGCAAATTAAGTAAACACATAGAGTGGAAAGTTCAGTGTTTCAAATTTTTGAATGAGAAAAAGAATCTGTGCCACAGAAGTCAATATTATAAATGTAGGTAACAGCCATCAGCAGACACAGAAAATGATAACTGCCTGTATTGAATTAAAATACTCAAGGTAGAAAAGAAAATGTATTTTTAATTGTGTGCCATAGAGTAAATAAAGGAGATGTCATTAAAACAACAATTATAAGAGAAGAACTGAGCAAGAGAGAAAATACAGAATGTGAAAGGCTATCATTCTAATTAAATGATCTGTAATCCACTTGTAATTAGTTGATCATAGTTGCTCTAGTTTTCTCACAGTTGCAAAAGTCCTTGTATGAGGTGTATATAGAATAATCTCCAGGTAAGCCTTTTGATATAGTTCCCTTTGTCTGGCAGTATATGATAAATAATAAAGAGCTGGATTCTTATTCCTTCTAATATTCCTGTCTTTCCATCTTTATTCCACATATTGTTGCAGAAAGAAAGTAACTAGGATGCACAGCAGATGGCAAGGGGTAACCTAGATGTTTTTGGTACAAGGTTTAGATCATATGTCACTACTCATAAACAAACAAACAAATAAAATAAAATAAAAAATAGAACCCTAACGATGGTTCTCAGAAGCTCTCATCAGCTTTTTCTCTTTTACTTTTCCAACAGGATATACTCATTTTTTAGCAGCAACAGTTCCTTTCTCTTCTTTATTTCCCTTGTTTTGGGGGTTATTTAGGAAATGACATCATCAAGCATTATGTCCAGGACACACGTGCTATGCATTGAAATGATAAGATATTTGAACCATTTGTAAACTGGAACGATATTTGAAGAACCTTCTAACTTGTTGTTTCTTTTGACCCTCAGAGGAAAAAAAAACACCCTTGTACAGAATGAGCACTCTGTCACCACAGTCTGGCTTTGTAATTCTCTTCACTCTGCATGCAACTGTGCTACAAGGACCTATGAGTAGTCAATGTGAAGACTCAGTACCAGACAAATCTGCAGCCTTCCCACGCTGGGACATTATGCAGAAACTGTGATGATCTGAGAACAACTCTTGCCATCCACCTTGCTGCAGGGACAGAGAAAAACATTTCTAAATATATTCACACATGAAAATGAGACTTTAACACTAAAAATATTATCATTAAGAAAAAATAGGCTCTAGTGGACATGCTGTAAAGTTATCAAAGCCTGATATTTAAAAGGAGAAAGGTATCATTATTACTACCTAAATACAGTTGAGTGTACGTGATGGGGATGGGTGCAAGTTCACAGTGACTGTAAATCTTTAGCACCCTGGAATACACATTTTGTGTTACAGCAAGACCAGAGCTAATAGATATAACCATCACATGAAAATTCTTTCAACAAATATATTTTTTTTATCTCCATGTGGTGTGCTGCACTTTATTTATCCAATAATTGTTGCCATGGCTAAAGAAAACAGTATTAAAAACAAAGAGGACCAACTGTATGGGAAAACATATTTGCCAATGATACCTCAGGCAAGGGTTTAATCTCCAAAATATATAAAGCACTCACACACCTCCACTCTAAGAAGACCACTAATCCAATTTTAAAAAAATGGGCAAAGGACTTGAACAGACACTTCTCTAAGGAGGACATACAGAGGGTCCAGAGACATATGACAGTATCTCTAGCTATCAGAGAAATTCAAATTAAAACCACAATGAGCTACAACCTCATACTGGTCAGAATGGCCATCATAAACAAAGAAACAAATGACTGGTGCTGGAGAGGATGTAGAGAAAAGGGGACCCTAGTGCACTGTTCGTGGGAATGCAGACTGGTGCAACCACTGTGGAAAACAGCATGGAATGTCCTCAGAAAACTAAAAATGGAACTGACTTTTGACCCAGCAATTCCACTGCTGGCAGTATATCCTAAGAACTCTGAAACACCAATTAAAAAAACAAACAAACAAACAAAAAAACTATGCAGTTCAATGTTCATAGCAGCACAATTGACAATAGTTAACTCCTGAAAGCAACCTAAGTGCACATCAGTAAATTAGTGCATCAAAGAATGATGGCACACTTACACAATGGAATTCTACACAGCAGATGGAAAGAAGCTCCAACTGTTTGCTACAGAATGGATGGAACCAGAAAGCGTCATGCTAAGGGAAATAAGCCATGTGGTGAAAAACAAATACCATATGATCTCCCCTTTAACAGAAACCTAATCAACAAAACAAACAAGCAAGAAAAATATAACCAAATACATGGAAATTGAGAACAGGCTGACAGTGACCAGATGGGAGAGGGGAGGGAATTTCAGGGGAAAAGGGGAAGGGTTTTCAGGAACAAGTATAAAGGACACATGGACAATAACAAGGGAGAGGGTTGGAAGCAGGGGAGGGAGGTGAGGAGGACTGGGGTGTTGGGCTGGTGTGGGAGAAAAGGCAGAAAACTACTTGAACAACAATATAATGATGATGATGATGATGATGATGATGATGATGATGACGACGACGACGATGACGATGATAATGTTGCCAAACCACAAGCCCCATAGGTTTTCTGATAACACTATACCCACCAAACAGTAGATGTCCTCTCTAAGTTCCAAATAACAAAACAAATAGATTTGTCATTAAAAATATGAATTTGTCATGCTCTTACCAATGATTGTGTTGCTAGGTAAATCCCATAACTGTAGACAAAGCAAGGAAATAAGAACAGCTTAGAAAACTCTGATTTCATTGTGAACATTTGGGGCAATGCTCTTATTACAAGTTATTAGTACATCTAACAAATTTCCTTGAGATTCATACTTGCATAATTCTGCCCAACCCACTACACTCAAATTATACATTTAAAATTCACTATTTTTTTCATTTTGTGTCTACCTGTCCCTTCACACTTGTCCTTACAGGGTGTTTGGGTGAGCTCAAGATGCTAATCCCTTTGTGGTTCATAGCGGTGTTGCCAGTCGCACATTTCCTGGTTTTCTCAGTGTGAAAATGACCCACCACAAGTGTCCCGCATTGTCTATGGTTCTGAGATTCCATGTGGAACTACTGTGTACATGACCAGCTAATCTAAGACATTCAAGACAGTCCAATACATTCTGGTACAACAATTTGCTAGGTGAACACTGGACACCTAGCAAAAAGTGGCTCTGCCCACCTCCGGGTTGTGTGTTGGGAATAACCTCTCATCTGACTGGGATTCAATTTGCTTACATGAAAAGTGGGGGGTGAGTAAATAAATCTAGCATAACACCAGCCATGACAGGTGATTACCTGGTGCCTGGTTCTGCACAAGATACAGCTGGACCTGCTGTCACTGTACAGGTTTATGAATTCATATTCACACTTGAAAAGCTACCTGTCTTTTTTTTTCAGAGGCCTGTGGTCATTCTGAGTCTTGAAA
This sequence comes from Phyllostomus discolor, assembly GCF_004126475.2. Taxonomy (NCBI): domain Eukaryota; kingdom Metazoa; phylum Chordata; class Mammalia; order Chiroptera; family Phyllostomidae; genus Phyllostomus; species Phyllostomus discolor. The sequence continues at coordinate 498,094 of NC_040917.2, read as the reverse complement.
TACACATCGAAAGCAACCTGTTCTGTATTTTGAGATGTCATCCATGGGGTCCTGATTTTTGTCCTGCCTGTGGCCAAATTAGGAATCTCTAAAAGTATCAATGAAGCTCCAGGCCAACTCAAGCATTTGGGATAAATTTGGATTAATTTCTCTTGAAAGTATGCGTATGATACATCAGCTACCTGAAGACATGTTCTGTCTCATTTAGCATAACTCAGTGAAAGAAGTGGACACAATCCTGGGCTTCAGTTTTAGTTAAAGTGTCAGAGAGTCACCTTAGACATCATTTTAAGTCTCTTAATATGTCACAGATGGTATTCTCATAGCCTTTGTGTATGTGGAGGTATTTTCAAATGGTACTCAGAAAGATGGGTCACAAGACCATCTACAAAATGCATTGATTTTGTATCCATAATAAAGACTTTATATATATATACAGAGCATGCCTTTAGAAAGAGAATATAAGTGCATATGAGAAGGCTTGTCATAACCCTGCACTTGGTCTGAGCCAGTCTGAAGGCGTGACCTCTTCTCTTCCTTCCCACTGAAGCAGATGGCCTAGCCCGGGTGCCCTTCACCCTCACTTTACCATCACCAGCCTGTGCCATACAGAGAACATACTGCAAGAAACTCTGAAGTGAGCTCCACAGAGTTGGTTGTACAAAGACTGATGAGAACATCCCATTCCCTATTATCAGGTTACTTTTCACTCTCCCTGAGTTCATCTGCTGTACCATTGGAAGATATGGAGGGCTGATGTGGCAGAGAATTTCACATTCACACTTGAAACTGTCACTGATAAGGGATGTGAACTTAAAGCAGTGAAGTTGTTGATTGTGTCCTCATTTGTAAGAACATGACTGAAAAAGCAGTTACCTCAAAAAGCCATTTTTAACATTTTTAATTAAATGTATTGGTGTGACATTAGTTACTAAAATTACAAAGGTTTTAAGTGAATAATTCTTTTTTTATATTGTCATATACAATCATTATTATCTTTTTTTTAATTTTAATCATTGTTCAAGTAGTTTTCTCCCCCCTACTCCCATTCCAGCCCACCCACCCAACCCTCCCCCCTTCCCCCCAATACCCCCCACCCCTAGTTTTTGTCCATGTGTCCTCAAAATTTGTTCCTGTAATCCCTACCCATTCCCCCCTGAAATTCCCTCTTCTCTCCCCTCTGGCCACTGTGAGACTATCCCTTATTTCAGTGTCTTTGGTTATATTTTGCTAGTTTTTGTTTTGTTTTGTTTTGTTGTTTAGATTCCTGTTAAAGGTGATATCATGTGGTATTTGTCTTTCACTGCCTGGCTTGTTTCACTTAGCATAATGCTTTCCAGCTCCATCCATGCTGTTGCAAAGGGTATGAGCTCCTTCTTACTTTCTGCTGCATAGAATTCCATTGTGTAAATGTACCATAGTTTTTTCATCCATTCATTTACTGATGGGCATCTAGGTTGCTTCCAGCACCTAGCTATTGTAAATTGTGCTGCTATGAACATCGGCGTGCAAAGGTTCTTTTGTATTGGTGTTTTAGTGTTCTTAGGATAGAGTCCCAGCAATGGAATTGCTGGGTCAAAAGGCAGATCCATTTTTAGTTTTCTGAGGAAGTTCCAAACTGCTTTCCATAGTGGTTGTACCAGTCTGCAGTCCCACCAACAGTGCACTAGGGACCCCCTTTCTCCACATCCTCTCCAACACTTGTTGTTTGTTGCTTTGTTTATGATGGCCATTCTGACTGGTGTGAAGTGGTATCTCATTGTGGTTTTAATCTGCATCTCTCTGATGGCTAGCGATATTGAGCATCGTTTCATGTGTCTTTGGATTTTCTGTATGTCCTCCTTGGAGAAGTGTCTGTTCAAGTCCTTTGCCCATTTTTTAATTGGGTTACTTGTCTTCTTAGAGTGGAGTCATGTAAGTTCTTTATATATTTTGGAGATTAAACCCTTGCCTGAGGTATCATTGGCAAATATGCTTTCCCATACAGTTGGTTCTCTTTTTATTTTGATACTGTTTTCCTTAGCTGTGCAAAAGCTTTTAATTTTGATGAGATCCCATTTGTTTATTCTTTCCTTTATGTCCCTTGCTCTAGGGGACAAGTCAGTAAAAAAGTTTCTGCGTGAAATATCTGAGATTTTCCTACCTGCGTTCTCTTCTAGGACTTTAATGGTGTCACGCTTTATATTTAAGTCTTTTATCCACCTTGAATCTATTTTTGTATAGGGTGTAAGTTGGTGCTCGGGTTTCATTTTTTTTGCACGTAGCTGTCCAGTTCTCCCAACACCATTTGTTGAAGAGGCTATTTTTATTCCATTTTATGTTGCTGCTTCCTTTGTCAAATATTAATTGACTGGAGAGGCTTGGGTTTATTTCTGGGCTCTGTGTTCTGTTCCATTGGTCTATGTGCCTGTTTTTATGCCAGTACCAGGCTGTTTTGATTACAGTGGCCTTGTAGTATAGTTTAGTGTCAGGTATTGTGATTCCTCCTACTTTACTCTTCTTTCTCAAAATTGCAGCAGCTATTCGGGGTCGTTTATGGTTCCATATAAATTGTTGAAGTGTTTGTTCTATGTCTGTGAAATATGCCATTGGTACTTTAATAGGTATTGCATTGAATGTGTAAATTGTTTTTGGCAGTATGGATATTTTAATGATATTAATTCTTCCAGTCCATGAACACGGTATATGTTTCCATTTGTTTGTGTCTTCCTTGATTTCTCTCCTCAGTATTATGTAGTTTTCTGAATACAGGTCTTTTACCTCTTTGGTTAGGTTTATTCCTAGGTATTTTATTTTTCTTTTTGCTATTTCAAATGGGATTTTTTTCTTGATTTCTGCTTCTGCTGTTTCATTGTTGGTGTACAGAAATGCTTTTGATTTCTGGATATTGACTTTGTATCCCGCAGTTTTACCAAATTCATTTATTAGGTCAAGCAGTTTTTTGGTGGAGTCTATAGGATTTTCTATGTACACTATCATGTCATCTGCAAACAGTGACAGTTTTGTTTCCTCCTTTCCGATTTGGATTCCCTTTATTTCTTTTTCTTGTCTGATTGCTGTGGCTAGAACTTCCAGTACTATATTGAATAGAAGTGGTGAAAGTGGACATCCTTGTCTTGTTCCTGTTCTTAGTGGAAAAGATTTTAATTTTTGCCCATTGAGTATAATGTTGGCTGTAGGTTTCTCATATATGGCCTTTATAATGTTGAGGAATGCTCCCTCTATTCCCACTTTACTGAGTGTTTTTATCATAAATGGGTGCTGTACCTTATCAAATGCTTTTTCTGCATCTATTGATATGATCATGTGGTTTTTGTCTTTGCTTTTGTTTATGTGATGTATTACATTTACTGATTTGCATATATTGTACAATCTTTGCATCCCTGGAATGAATCCCATTTGGTCATGGTGTATGATCTTTTAATGTACTGTTGGATGCGGTTTGCCAGTATCTTGTTGAGGATTTTAGCGTCAATGTTCATCAGCGATATTGGCCTGTAGTTTTCTTTCTTTCTTGTGTCTTTATCTGGTTTTGGAATTAAGATGATGTTGGCCTCATAAAAAGAGTTTGGGAGTCTTCCATCTTTTTGGATTTTTTGAAATAGTCTGTGAAGGATAGGTGTTAGCTCTTCCTTAAATGCTTTGTAGAATTCTCCTGTGAAACTATCTGCTCCAGGGCTTTTGTGTCTTGGGAGTTTTTTGATTACTGCTTCAATTTATTTTGCTGTTATTGGTTTCTTCAGGCTTTCTGCTTCCATTTTATTGAGTTTTGGAAGGTTATATTTTTCTAGAAAGTTGTCCATTTCACCTAGGTTTTCAAATTTCTTGGCATACAGCTCTTTGTAGTAATTTGTTACAATCCTTTGTATTTCTGTGGTATCTGTTGTAATCTCTCCTCTTTCATTTCTGATTGTGTTTATTTGGGTTTTCTCTCTTTTTTTCTTGATGAGTCTGCTTAAAGGCTTGTTGATTTTGTTTATCTTTTCAAAGAACCAACTCTTGGGTTCATTGATCTTTAGAATTGTGCTTTTAGTCTCTATGTCATTTAATTCTGCTCTGATATTGGTTATTTCCTTCCTTCTGCTTGCTCTGGGCTGTCTTTGTTGTTGTTCCTCGAGTTCTTGTAGACGTAGGGTTAGGTTGTTTGTTTTGAATGTTTCTAATCTTTTTAGGTTAGCCTGTATCTCTATGAACTTCCCTCTCAGGACTGCCTTGGCTGTGTCCCATAAGTTTTGGGTTGTTGTGAGTTCATTTTCATTTGTTTCCAAAAATCGTTTGATTTCTTCCCTAATATCATTCTTGACCCATTCATTGTTTAATAGCATGCTGTTTAATCTCCATGAATTTGAGTGTTTTGGGTTTTTTTTTTTTTCCCTTGGGGTTGGTTTCTAGTTTCAGTCCCTTGTGGTCCGAGGAATTGCTTCGTATGATTTCAATTTTTTTGAAATTTTTGAGGCTTGTTTTGTGTCCTATCATGTGGTCAATCTTTGAAATTGTTCCATGTACATTTGAAAAAAAATGTGTATTTAGCTTCTTTGGGATGGAGGGTTCTGTAAATATCAGCCCAGTTTGTCTAGGGTATTGTTCAATGCCACAATATCTTTGTTGATATTTTGTTTGGAAGATCTGTCCATTTTTGATAGAGGGGTGTTAAAATCCCCCACAATAATTGTGTTGCTGTCCATATCTTTCTTGAAGTCCTCTAAGATTTTCTTTATGTATTTGGGTGCTCCTATGTTGGGTGCATATATATTTACAATATTTATGTCTTCTTGGTGAATTCTTCCCTTGAGTATTATGAAATGATTTTCTGGGTCTCTCTTTATGGACCTTCTTTGGAAGCCTATTTTGTCAGATATGAGTATTGCTACCCCAGCTTTTTTTTCCTGGTACATTTGCTTGGAAAATGTGTTTCCATCCCTTCACTTTCAACCTGTGCAGATCTTTTATCCTGAGGTGGGTCTCTTGTAGACAGCATATGTGTGGGTCATGTTTTCTTATCCAATCAGCTATTCTATGTCTTTTGATTGGAGTGTTTAATCCATTTACGTTTAAAGTTATTATTGATAGGTACTTATTCATTGCCTTTTATGTACGTGTGATCCTCTCTCACTCTCTCTTTTCCTTTCTTTCCTTAAAGCAGTCCCTTCAGCATCTCTTGCAGAGCTGGTTTAGTGGAGGTGTATTCTCTTAGACTTCTTTTGTCTGAGAAGCTCCTTATTTGGCCTTCTATCTTAATTGAGAGCCTTGCTGGGTAAAGTGGTTGTGATTGCAGGCATCTGGTTCTCATTGCTTGGATTATTTCTTGCCATTCTCTTCTGGCTTGGAGTGTTTCCATTGAGAAGTCAGCTGTTAGCCTTATTGGGGCCCCCTTGTATGTTACTTCCTTTTTCTCCCTTGCTGCCTGTAAGATTCTCTGTTTGTCTTGAAATTTTGCCATTTTAATTATGATGTGTCTTGAGGTGGGCCTCCTTGGGTTCCTCTTGATTGGGACTCTCTGTGTTTCCTGGATTTGTGTGAGTTTTTGTCTCATCAAATTAGGGAAGTTTTCCATCATCACTTGTTCAACTAGGTTTTCTATCCCTTGTTCTTCTTCTTCTCCTTCTGGTATCCCTATTATACGGATATTATTACATTTCATATTGTCTTGCATTTCTCTTAATCCCTCTTCATTTTTTCTGAGTCTCTTTTCCTTTTCTTGCTCTTTCTGGGTGTTTTCTTCTATTTTGTCCTCTTGCTCGCTGATCCTATCTTCTGCTTCATCGATGCTGCTTTTCATTCCTTCTACTATGTTCTTCAGTTCAGAGATTGTATTCTTCATTTCCTCTTGGCTCTTGTTGAGAGTTTCTATTCCCTTTTTTATGCTGATGTAGTTTTCATTGAGTTCATTGTGGCTTCCCTGTAGTTTCTCGTAGCTCATTGTGAGCTCATTGAGCTTCCTGACAATCACTGCTTTGAATTCAGTATCTGATAGTTGAATTGCCTCTGTTTCATTTAGCATTCTTTTTGAGGCTTCCTCCTTTCCTTTCATTTGGGGATTATTTCTTTGTCTTCCCATTGTTTGTGAGACTCTTCTTGTTCGCCTCAGCTTCTTATATTGGTCTGTTCTGGCTCCCTGGGTTTATGATGTGAACTTCTTTAGTAGAGTAGCAGTGAGTTTCAGTGGTGCTGTTTCCTTGACCCCCCAAGCTCGCTGGTCTTGGGCTGTCGTTTAAGTTGGCTTTGTGTTTGCCTTTGGGTTTTGATTGTTGTTGAGTCTTTCTTTGGTGGTTCCTTTCCGCCAGCTGGTTAAATGTGGGTCACTCTGTCCACCACCTTCTGTATTTTGTTGTGCTGGTGAAGGCAGGTTGTGTTGAAGCTGGATCTTCTTGTTGCAGCACTCCCCTTAGGATCCGTTCTTTGTTCTTTCGGTTCTGCCACAATCCTTGGTCCTCTGTTTTCAAAAATGCTGAAATATGTTGGTTGCTTGCCTTTCTACTCCATAGATTGGTCAGGACTCTCTCCCCTAAGCAGAGGAAAGCCAAATCTGCTCCTTCCTACTCCGACACCATCTTAGATCCCCCCAATCATTCTAAGTGAATAATTCTATAATAAGGCATGTGTATATTGTGTTATGGGTCCACCACCCAAAGGCAAGTCTCCTCATGTTTTCTTTCAAAGTTAAATGTGGTATAAGATGCTTTTTAAAGTCATTTCAGTTTAAAACACTGCATTGTAAGCAATTTAAGACCTTGCTTCGGCCAGGTACCTCAGCTGGTTTAAGTGCTGTCCATTGCAACAAAGATTGATGAGTTCAAGTTTTGGTCAGGACACATATCTATGTTGCAGGATTGATCTCCAGTCAAGGTGCACCAGAACAACAAATCATTAATGTTCCTTTCTCATATTTCTCTTCTCTTCTCTTCTCTTCACTTTTCTCTCCCCACCGCCATCTCTCTCCACTTTCCCCTGTTTCCCTTCCTTTCTCTCTAAAACAATTAAACACATATTTTCAGTTGAGGATATAAAATATTTAAACTGATACTAATGATCTTATGAGAAATATTGGACCAGATTGAAATTGAAAACGTGTAGAGAGAATTTAAAGCAAAAAACTGCATTTTATGCATTTTTTTGTATACAGAGAATAATTTCTAAAATAAATCTTGTGCTAGCTCACAAATCAAGTGCTAATAAATTTAAAAATATATATTAAATTGTATCCAACACATTATCTGACCTAAAATGTAAGAAATTTGAAATCAAGTGTCATGGAAAAACAGTAACAACTCAAGTGACTGAAGAATAACCAACATGTTTGTAAACGTCCAATAGATCAAAGAGACTGACAAAAAACACCCCATAGAACTTACCTTCAGAAACATGAAAACAGAAAAACAGCTTAACTAAATATACAACACAGCAAAAGCATTTATTAGAAGAAAATTTGTAGCTATGTAGGACTACTCAACAGGAGAAAATATGAAAAAAAATAAATTTATTTATTTTTATTTTTTATTTTAATTTTTCAAGTAGTTTTCTGTCTTTTACTCCCATCCCAGCCCACCCCCAGCCATCCCCACCTCCCTCTGATTTCCACACCCCCTAGTTTTTGCCCATGTGTCCTTTGTACTTGTTCCTGTAAACACTTCCCTTTTTCCCCTGAAATTCCCTCCACATTCCCCTCTGGTCACTGTCAGCCTGTTCTCTAGTTCAGCGTCTTTGGTTATATTTTCCTTGTTTGTTTGTTTTGTTGTTTAGGTTCCTGTTAAAGGTGAGATTATACGGTATTTGTCTTTCACCCCCTGGCTTATTTTCCTTAGAAGAAGCCTGAAAAAATGAATTTATGTGGAAGAAAAAATATATCAGAACAAAAATAAATAAAACTGCTAAACAAAAAAGTCTAATAAAACTAAGTGCTAATTCGTTGAAGAAATATTTAAAATTCACAAGCTTCTTGTAATGTGTTAAGCAGAAAAAATGAATAAATAAACAAATAAAATAGATAAAAATTGTTTTAACTGACACCATAGATAAAAATTGTTAGAAAATGCTGTGAACAATTACGTGAAGCTTCTTCTACCCCAACACACAGGAGAAGTGTCAGGGACTGGTAAGATTCCCACGGGGGATCACAGTCATGGCCTTACCTCAGTTGACCTCCCCTGGGCTGCTGTAACTGACCTGAGGCTCCACACTGATGTCTGACCAAAGACCTTAAAGAAGAGGTGGCAGCCACCATCTACAGTGAGTGAAATGGTTTAGTATAGTCTTTCCAAATGTCAAAGTCTAAAAATGTCTGGAGATGGTGGGGAAACATCCTGCTCTCTCAACTCTCCTAGTCTAGTAAGACAGATCAGGGCCTGTCTCATAAATGTGGGTGCCTGTGTACCAGAGTTCTAGTGCCTGTATTGTTCTGACACTGAATAAGTGAAACAAGTTCTTCAACATTCTGTTCCATGAGCCTTCTACTTTAATAGACTTACCTGTAAACCTCTCAGGACTTTCAACTGTCCATCTACTGCACCTCCATGAATATACAGAGATTTCCCACATAGTCCTCCCCATGACTTCTCAGTAATGAAACCAGGGTCCTGACTTTCAGGAGAGAGAGAGTTGCTATTAGACTTGTGATTTCTGATTCATTTGGCTTTCTGTGTAATCCATGTATCTTTCTGGCCCTCCTCAGTAACTGTTGTAGCTACAGTGTGGAGATGAAGCAAGGAACTACTTCCTAGAGATATTGTCAGGTGCATATAACATATAACCTACAATATCTGTGGGCCACTAATACATGTGGTTGATGCAAAAACTCAAATGGAAAAATTATAAGAAGGGGCTTGGCCTGGGATTCAGCAATGTTATCCTGAGAGAGTCATACTGCCCTGGACCAAATTTTTAGGTCTTCCCCTTAAAGAGTTTGAAATTAAGAAATCAAAGATATAATTTATTTCATGTAACCTTCAATCATATCCTGTTATACTTAGCATCAGGCCTTGTGCCTCATATGGGGCTACACACTGGGCAGCCCCTTCAATGGCTCCCAGTGGGCCCTGCCTCCCGATATGCACACCCTTGTGTCACCTCTAAGTGGTTAGCAACCAGATCCTCCTCAACAATGTATAGCCAAGATGCTGAGAAATCACACACAAATATATTTAAAGATAATGCCATTTTTATTTACTTTTTGAGTTTTCCTCATTTTATTTTTGTTTCATGTTCTTATTTTATCTTTCTTTGTGTCTCTAGCTGTCTATTTCTCCATTTTTATATCTATATTGGAAGTTGTGGAACTACAAGCATTTTGGGGGTGGTAGAGTAGTGGATATTTATGGATATCCTTTGATTCAGAAGAGGACCACCCAGAACAAGAATATTTGGACCTAGAGTGTCAATAGTTACTATACTTGAAAAAGCCCTAATGCAGATGCACACTATGTGCTTGCCATTCTTTAGTCTTCAATAATATTTGTAAGTGGTGTAGGTTTGAAGGCACTGTATGCTGTGGATGTGGCTCTGTGATGGATAAAACTGTATCCTCTATGAGGAATTTCATTTAAAAAATTCTGAGTTGCTACATTTTGTCATTTTGAATTTAGTAAATATGGCATGAAAGTTTGAGACTGAGGAGGATAGAGAAATTAGTAGCAGGACCCATGTACAGTAAGTGGGGGCAGTCTGGCTTCCTCACCCAGGTGTCTGGGTAACTAAGGGAAGCAGTGTTCCCATAGCCTTGGAGGGGCCTGATAACTAGTGTTCTCTTAGCCTTGAGACTGGGTCCAATAAACTGTTCTCATAATATGAAGTGGGCTCACATGCATAGAATTGTTGTTGTTATGTTATATTATGTTATGTTATGTTATGTATGTTATGTTATGTTATGTTATGTTATGTTATGTTATGGCAATTGTCTTACTTTGTTGTCCTCTAGTATTTAAACAAGTAGGGACTTCCCAATAGTTAGACATGCAGCTTGCAGCATGCATGGCTTACCAACCCATGAATAAAAGCATGTGAAGCATCCCCACAGCTCTGCACATTTTCTTCTGTCTCCTGCAGGCAAGAGTGAATCTGTCTGGCCTTGACTGGTCTCAACACAACTGGCATAGTCGGCAGGATATCCACAGTATGGAAATGAGAGAGCCCATGAAATCTTCCAAGGGAAGTCTCGATGGGTGGACTGGCCCTTGGGGGCATGGCAACAGGTGGTGATCCTTCTGGTCTCCTGAGCCCCTTCAAGGGAGTGGCTTGATGTCGGGGGGGCATCCATGACACCATGTATAAAGCCCTATGGGAGGTTAGGGAGACCCTGGAGTGGCCCAGCACCCCTGCAGCCACAGGGACCATGGGTTGGGTGTTTCTTTCAGCTTTGTGAGCTGAGACAGAGGCTGCAGTCTGAGAACCTACTCAACTACAGAGAAACCACTCAACCTCCAAGGATGAGAAGAAGCCCTGGAAGCCAGGTTGGTGTCCTGGAAGAACTGTGAGTGGTGGAAGAGAAACACAGATCCATGTCTCTTGCTGCAGTCGATGAGTTGGGGTTGGCAGAAGATTATGTCAAAAGAGAACCTTGTTCCAGAAAGGTCTGTCCCATAGTGATACAGAAGATGAAACCCCAACAGTTCATGGCACCTGGGGGGAACCCTGTGGGCCCTGCACAGTTGGTGGAACATCCCACTTACAGGCTTTATACCCAAGCTAAGCCAGTTTATCTTGCAAATTAGTTCTGCCAGGGACAAGGGGAGCCCTTGGCTGCGTTGCTCTTGTGCTTGTGGGACTTAAGGGCGGACAAAATCTTGTGTTCTGACAGAGCTGCAAAAGTTAGTGTTCATCAGAACACACCCCTCCCTGTACCAGCAGCTACAGAATACGCCAAGACATGGTGGGGGGCAGGTCTCACATTCTCTGATTAAGTGGGTGATGGCAGCTATCCATACTCTCTGGGGAAATCCAGGTGATGTGCCAGATATGGTGAGGAAGTGGCAGTCCTTCACAGACTTAGTGCTAATCTTGTGGGGGGTGGGCATGCACCAGACCTTGTTCAATCCCAACTCACAGGGCCCCAGTGATTAATGTTTTACAGCTGAAATGAGGGATCTTGTGCTGCAGCACACTGCCCCCACCTCCTTTGGTTCACTGATGGTGATTCTTGTGCCATTTGTTAGCTGTTGCATAAATGATGTCACGACTATGGTGGCTAGTCTGGGAGAGGTGGAGTCTCGCTGCCAACAGAAAGCTGTTCACAGTCTCTGAGTCCCTCTGTTCCCTGGCCAAATAGCAGTCCTGTTCAGGTAACTGGAATACAGATGTGGTCAGAACTTTGAGGGGCTGAAGTAGATCACACTAGGATTGACAGGAAGCCAAATGTGTACCTGTTAGAGCTCTGGAATCAGCTGCAGGATGATCAACACTTCCTGTGCCCCAGAAGAAGAAACTGACAGGGAGAGCCAACAGTGTGCCCCGAGAGCCCCAATAAGCCCACTCAGTCTGTCTCTAAGATCACTGGGTTGTGTCAACCACCTGAGATGAGGGAGGAGATATCCTTTGGATGTTTGCCTAGAACCAAGGCTGAGGAACCTGTCTTTAGGGGGCAGGCAGGGACCAGAGGCCACATGTTGAATTGCTATTCATTGGTCCCTTGCAAATGTACAGTGAGCATTAGCTCTTGTGGACACAGGAGCTGAATGCAACCTTTTACATGGAAACCCTGAGAAGTTTCCAAGGCCTGAGGTCTCTATTGATGGTTATGGGGGACAGAGTGTAAGGGTGAAGTTTGTGTAGCTCTCTCTGGATATTGGGTGTTTGCCCCTCCATGAATACACCATCTATGCCTTCCCCATCCCTCAGTATATCTTGGTTATTGACATACTGAAGGGTTTGTGGTTACAGGCTACCACAGGAGAGTTCTGCCTGCAGGTGCAAGTGGTTAAAGCCATTTTGCAGGAACATGATAATCACCCTCCTGTGCAGTTGCCACCCTTAGGACAGGTAACAGCAGTGAAACAATATCAGCTACCCAGAGGACATTAAGAAACCCCAACAATTATGGGGGAGTTGAAGAAGGTGGGCATAATTAGGGCCACCCACAGTCCTTTAACTCTCCTGTGTGGCCAGTAAAAAAGCCAGATGGCACATGGAGAATGACAGTTGATTACAGGGAGCTCAATAAAGTCATTCCTCCAATGCATGCAGGGGTCCCTTCTGTGATGGATTTGATGGACCAGTAGGCTAATGACCTGGGAACTTACCACTTTGTAGCTGTTCTAGCAAATGCCTTCTCTATTGACCTTGCTCTGGAGAGTCAGGACCAGTTTGCCTTCATGTGAAAAGGCCAGCAGAGGACTTTTACTGTGCTCCCACAAGGACACTTGCAAAGACCCACTATCTGTCATGGGTTTGTGGCAGAGGACCTGGTAAGTGACCATGACTTCCAGGGGTGTACCTGTTCCATTGCATTGATGACACTTTTCTAACCAGTGATTCTCTTGCAGAGTTAGAGAAATCAGTGACTTAAGTGTTGTCACACCTGAAGTCAGGTGGCTGGGAAGTCAATGAAACAGAGCTGCAGGGGTCTGGATTATCTGTCAAATTCTTGGGGGTTATCTGGCTGGGTAAGACAAAAGTCATCCCTGATGTGGTGACAGATAAGATTCAGGTATACCAGACCCCTACCACTGTGAAACAGCCTCAGACACTTTGGGGCCTGCTGGGGTACCGAAGAACATTCACGCCCCATCTATTCCAGGTTGTCCATCCTTTATATTCCTTTGTAAAAAAGGGGACTAACTGAGATTGGACCCCAACCTCAGAGCAAGCATTCTAAGGAGCAAAGTGAATCACTAAGTGTACCCAAGCGTTGCATAGTTTGGATCTGCTAGACCCTGTGAGTGAGATGTGCATGTGACACAGGAAGGTTTTGGATGGGGATTGTGGCAGCGAATGGAAGGACTACATCACCCCCTGGGTCTCTGGTCCCAACTCTGAAAGGGAGCAGAGATATGGTGCTCCTTGATTGAAAATCAATTGGCTGCTATATATGCTGCCCTGTTGACCATGGAGGCCATAATAGGAACTGCCCCCATGACAGTAATGACCACCTATCCTATTGCAGGGTGAGTCCAGCCTGTATGACCAAGCCTTGTAGTGGGACAGCTCAGATGTCCACATTAGCTAAGTGGGGGACTTATCTGCAACAAAGGAGTACTCTGTCCACTAGCCCTTTTCAGGCTGAGATACAGGAAGCATAAGAACAGTTACTTATGTAGATGAGAAATCTACTGTTCCCCTCCCTATAGAAGAGATAGAAGCTAGCCTCTTCCAGAAGGGGAAGGCACCTATTCCCTCAGACACATGGTACACTGATGGATCCATCAGGGGCCAGCCTGCTGTGTGGACCATTGTAGAAGTTCAACCAGAGACATTGATGATCTGGTTTGACACTGGTATGGGGCAGAACATCCAAGGAGCTGAACTCTGATCCACATGTCTCGTGGTGGTCAATGAAACTCTGTCCCTGACTATTTGCACAGATAGTTGAACAGTGTACCTGGGGCTAGCATTGTGCATCTCTACCTGGCATACAAATAAATGGATGATTATGCATAGGCCATTGTGGGCACAGGCTTTTTAGCAAGACTTATGGGAATTAGGTCACCAGAAACAAGTCACTGTAAATCATGTTACTGGACATGCCCCTCTTGCTTCCCCTGGGAATGGTGAGGCTGATACTCTAGTAAAGGTACAGTGGCTAGAGATGGTACCTGCCAGTTTCTCAGGAAGGGAAGTATCCCAGTAACTATACCATCACCTCTTACATGCTGGGCAAAAGACCATGTGATCCACTATCAAAACTCGGGGGTTACCTGTTACATTGACAGAGGCACAAGAAACTTGTGAGACTTGTATTATTTGCTCACAAGAGCATTCCCAAAGGCCTGTGGGAACCATTGAACAGGTGGTGAGGGGCTGGATACTGCTCACCAGGTGACAGGTGGATTTTTTGGGCCCCTACTTAGTTTGTAAGGATATACGTATGATATTACAGGTGTGAACAGAGCCACAGGACTTTTAGCGGTTTATCCCACGCAGTGCCCAGATCAGAAAGCCGTGACTGCTGTGCTGGAGCGGTCATGTGCTGCTTATAGGCGAACCCTAATCATTGGAAGTAATCAGGGGACTGATTTTACTGGGGCCTTGGTACAACAGTGGGCTGTGAACTTGCAGGTTGACTGGAAATTCCATGTAGCTTACCATCCCCAAGCTGCTCGAATGATTGAATGGTACAATGGTCTCTTAAAGCAGGTCTGCAAGCTGCAGCTGCCGCCCCTACACTGAGGGGTTGGACAAAACACTTGTGCAAAGTAATGCCTTAGTGAACTGGGTTCATACCTATGCCTCAGTGACTAACCAATCACAATGCTCGGTCTGCACTGAACTCCCACTGAGCACATCATAGCACATCTCTCCTGCTTCCATCTCCAATTTGGCTTGGCTACAGAACCAGTGGAACAGTGAACATCCCCTGTGGAATGCGACCTGGACTGACATCTATGCTGGGGCAAAGCAGCAATATGACTGCCCCCGGCCATTAAGTGGCTACTGTATATGGGATGTCTTGAGGTGGCTCACAGCTGAAGCCATGGAGCTCACTGGATCACCTCCCCTTAGCACTGGGAACCCTGAAGAACAAGCCCAGATGGGCTGGACTCTGATCATCCTGTGTTAGATTCAGACTTTAGAGCATTTCTGGGGGGTGTGGGATGATGCATGGGCTGCAGTTCCTACTGGAGCCCTCTGGGTGTGTGGCTCACATGAGCAGCCTTACCAGCCTGGAAATTGGACTGGTTGTTGTACTTGGGGATGACCTTATTTGTCTGCTCAGGTTCAGAAAACTCTTGTAAGGCAGCCAACAAACTAGGAAGTGTTCTTCTAATCATGGCACCAGGTGAAGCATACTTACTGGTGGTATTATGCATTAGCTGTTTTCTCCTCAAGCTGCTTCCATAGTCACTGAGACTGAGATTGCTGCTTTAGCTTTGCACATTGCTTATGGATTGAATGATACACATGATGCCTTAAGCTTGTTAAATGAGGAAGTATATCAATTAAGAAAAGGAGCCTTGCAGAATCATATGGCTTTAGATATGCTTACTGCAACCTGGGGTGGGTATGTGCCCTAGTAGGGACAGAATGCTGTGTATATGTTCCTGATGTCCACCACAGTGTTAGTCAAGCTTTATGGGCATTAGCTTCTGAGGTCCGTGCCATTGAACACCTGACAGGCGATCCTTTTCAGGAATGTTGGGTATCCGTGAGTACTGAATGATGGTGGGTTCTTGCTGTCCTGGGTGGCAGCACTTCTGTTTTGTTTGCTCTTTGCTGTAGCCTATACTGCTTTTGTGGGTTCTGGGTACAGGGTTCTTCCTTCTTCATGAAGGGAGCCTTGCAGAAGACATCCTCACATAGATTGTACAGTAAGGACCCCAGAAGGTGTGGATTGTAGGATAAGTGGAGGAAGTCTGCCTCCCTCACCTAGGTATCTATGTAACTAAGGGAAGCAGTGTTCCCATAGCCTTGGAGAGGTCTCATAGTAGTGTTCTCATAGCCTTAAGAGTGGGTCAAATAAACAGTTCCCATAACATGAAGTGGGCTCCCATGCACAAAAGTCTGTTATATAATTTTCTAGCATTTTGCTGGCTTTGTTCACCTCTAGTATTTAAGCAAGTAAGGGCTCATCACTAGAGAAATGAAGCTTGTAGCATGTGTGGCTCACCCATCCAAGCATAAAGGTATCTCAAGAGCTTCCCCATGGCTCTGTGAATATTATTCCATCCGTGTGAATACCATGAACCTGTCAGGCCTTGAATGGTCACAACACAATTTTATCTCTGAGTATGGGCAGAAAATGTTTCGCACTGCCATGCCTGGTGCTTTGCAACATGACAGTGCTTTGTCCTTCTAACAGAGTGAAATAGAACCATACTCTGCTTCCACACCAGCTCACTGTTCACATTTATACTCATTCATTGACTGAAATGTATTACCCTAGGATTCAGCTTCACCCTACATAAAACTCCTCTATCTGCATTTCCCTCACAGACCTTCTACCACTTCCCTTTTTACATTTGGCTTTTGTCCTGCTTTTTCCCTGCCTCCCTTAAGACAAAATTAATCTCCTTTTTCTGAAAAGTATATGCCCAGACCTCATACCCTTTTTTTTCAATCACAACATATCTTGTGTATGTTTTTTTTTTGTATACACCATTATGTTCTCTATTGTTTTTATGTACCTTTAATTAGAATCCTTAACCTTTAGAAAAACCCCTTAATTTATAATGAAAACTAAGAGTAAGAAATTGTGGATTTTGTTATGCCAGTATTTTTTATATTGATATATATAAACAAATTCAATCTCTTCTACAAATATATTTATCCATAGCACAAATAAGGGAATTTCAGGGGGGAACGGGTAGGGTTTACAGGAACAAATTTGGAGGACGCATGGACAAAAACTAGGGGTGGGGGTAATGGGGGGGAAGGGGGGAGGGTTGGGTGGGTGGGCTGGAATGGGAGTAGGGGAGAGAAAACTGTACTTGAACAATGATTAAAATAAAAAAAATATTTACTTTAAAAAATAAAAAATAAATATTCCATAAGACATGTTTACTAAAAATCTCAAATAGTCTTAGTTTCTCTATCATTTGAAGCAAAACATAAATAACCCTGTGTTCCATCAGCCTAATTCTCACCCAAACTCTTACACCACACAAAAGCCTAAAATACCCCCACAATTTTCCACACTGAGCAGACCTCTGTCGTTGTTCTGCAGACTGACACTCCCTCTGCCTCACCTGTTTCTCCTCATCCCAGGAGATGTCTCCCTCCTGAGTGCTTCTGAAGCCACTTAAAACATCTCAGCAGAAAGAGCACCACATGAACTGGTGGACAACTGTCTCTGGTGGCTTCCTGACCTGACACAGCATTCCTGGGGGTTCCTGAATCACCATCACCCCTGTACAGGTGTCCAAGTGCCATGTGGGACATGGAGGCATTTCAGGCACCCCCCTCCAGAGGGGACATGCATCCTGTGCCTCACAATTCAGGGGCCAACACCAGGGTCCTCTTCTAGCCATCCTGCTTAAATCCATTACATTTGAGAAAATTCCAGCAGAAATGGGGCCACATATTCCATGACTTCTAAAATAGTTACAATATGATCAGAAAGTATGCATGACAGGAAATGAAGTGTCTTGTCTCCACGATACTCACCAGAATGTCTACATGTGTGAAATCAGTTTAAACAATCATTTTCCAATCACTATGTAATTACAAAGTAACTGGAATTTGTTCCTCCCGGTAAAACAAACAAACAAACAAACAAACAAACAACAACAACAACAATAAAAAACCCACACACACCTCTTCTGTACTTACCAGAACCCAAGCAGGTGGAAAAGACAAGGAAACCAATTCTTGTTGAGGTTGCTGCCTGTGTTCCTTGCAGTTCAGAGCTTCTCTCTGAGGACTAAGTGTCACCTAGAACTCCAGCTCTCTTCATGGGTAGATGAGAGCGTCGTCAACAGGTCAACAGTGTAACCTCATTGGTCATAATCTCATCAGGCCTGCAAGCCACAGTACCCCCTGCATGACATGGATACCAGTCAAGATAAATCTAGGACATCCTGTCTCTTTGAGAAAATATTTCCCACCTAATTAGGCAAATCATGTCGGTACACCTCAGGAAAAATGACATTTCCTTTAATGCTCCACTTCTACAAGTCTCAAAGGCAGAGTTGCTGTCTTTTCCCAGAGGCGTCACTGCCAGGTGCATCTTGGTTGTTCTGCACAGAGATTCTGCAGCAACAGGGTCTGTCCTGGTATTCCTTCCCAAGGGGGCATGGAGGGACCTTCAGAGAAAGTGAACAACCAGAGAACTTTAATTGCATCTGTATGATATGCCTAATTAGGGGGACATATTCTGTCAGAAGCTGTGCTTGACTGGATTATTTTTGACAGGTTTCCAAAGTACTCAGGATACGTTCTCTGGGTTGTTCTATGTGTTCTGTGGTCAGTGAGGTTCCAGACTGATGAGGTTCTACAGATTGACAAGGTTGCTAACCACATGAAAAGACAACTCCCATCCCAGCAATGCTTCATGTGGAGGGAGGGAGCTCCACAATGAGGGATGTAGGGACAGCAGCCTAAACAAAGGCTTAGCTTTATCAGATTTTCTATCTGTCTGGGTCAAGATGAGTCATGGGGAGAGTGTTTACAAGAAGAGACAAATCTGAATTATCTGGAACTTAATTTTATGGGAAAATGATTATTTACTCTGACTAGAGGCATGTGTGCTTGGCCCTCTGAGGGTAGGGTAGGTTGTTTTGGACATGAAATTTTTCTGGTTTTATAATTGATATGCAATGGTGAGAAGGAATTGTGTCTAATCTTAGAATTGGGTATTTTTTTTTTTGCAATGACACCAGGAGAGGACATAGCAAGTAAAAAAATAAGTGGATAATGAAAAATTAGATGAGTTGCTTGCCTGAATAGCAGGATCATATTTAAGTCAATAGAAAGAGAAAGAGAAATGCTAACTGAGGTGGAGATTCAGAGACAGGGTCAACAGCTACCCTACCCACAACCAACTAGCAAAGATTGCTAAAGGTGGAGAGAGAATGCAGACATTGTAAGAGCAATGAAAAAGGATGTTAGAGGACCATTGACAAGAAAATTGGTTTTGTGAGCCTGGTCCAGAGAGAAATAGTAAGAGCGCAGAATAGAAACAAGTTGTAGCAAGAGGGAAAATGAAATTTAAAATGAAAATAATGCAAGGAAAGAAGAAGGTAAAATGGAGTATGAGAAGGGAGGGGCAAAGTATGTGTATTGAAATAAACTATAGTATAAAATCTAGTGACTTAATATGCACAAAATTGAAGGACAAGAAATGAATGTTAAACACCTATGCAGGAAAGAAAATATTGCAGGCCATGGAGTAGACCACAGTGGATTTTGTCTTGGTAGTCTCTAATATTTACCACTGCTTCTTTCTGTCCACATCCACCTCTGGTGTTGTCAAATGTTGACCCTGTCTGACCTTAGGAAGCTTGTTCAAGACTCCCAGGGGTCTACTGTCTGTGGCTGTCTCCTTCAGTTATTAATCTAGTCACTCTGCACTCAGCAGTCAGGCTTAAGCACCACAGGGTAGGACAGAATCCCTCCTGGGGTGGTGGCTCTTGATTCCCCTCAGGCTGCTGCTCAGAGGGGAGTGGTCCGCCTCAGCATGAGGGTTGCTGCTGTTTGGGAGTTAGCTCAGCACCAGGATCCCAGAGTCTACTCTCTCAGCTCTCTCCCCAAAGTTCCATCTGAGTCTCTCTTCAGGCTTTTCTAATCCACTCTGCCCCCCACCTTTGCTGGAGCCCAGGGTAAGTGGTTGCAAAAGGAAAATTGTGTGCTGGCCCTTTAAATGGCTCTTGCATTTCCATCTGTCTCTGGCAGAGAGCAACCTTGCTGCTTTTTGCTTCTGGTTGTTCTGTGTAATTTTCAGGCTCTGGTGCTCTAGGCTTGGAATTCCAGCTTTGGGTTCAGACCCTACTTTTCCTAGGGGGATCCAAATGGCCACTTGATTTTTCCTCCAGCCCTGCCACCTGTGCGTGCCCAACCAGCCCCCTCAAGTCTCCATTGCACTCCTTACCAGTCAGGTTGTGCTGAAGTTGATTCTTCTGTTTGCCCAATGTTATAAGGTTTCTCCCTCACTTTCATTCAGTTGTTTGTTCTGGGTGATTTCTCCACAATTTAGTTGTAATTACAGATTGGTCCTGGGAGAAAGTTAGTGTGAGTTCCATTCAGTCCTCTGTCATCTTGCCAGCCTCCTGGTTTTATATAACTTTGTGGCAACTGGCCTGATTTCAAACTGCCTCCTTCCAAAATTTTTACCTTATTGGGAACTGCCCTGCCTGGTTTCAGCAGCCATAACCCCTGTAAAGGCTAAGGCTGAGGGAGAGACCTTGGACTGTAAGCCAGCAAGGAGACAAAAGCTTATTTCCCTGGAAGGAGCACCACTTCTGCTCCTTTTACTTCATCCATAACTGACTCCCAATGCTTGGTCGGTTAGCCAATGATGGGTAATATTCCATAAGGGGGGAAGGACCTAACACAGGCATGATCATGTGGGGAGCTCCCAAGGTAGGACTTTTGGGGCTACAGCAAAAGGGGGTAATCGACCCTCGCCCCTTAGCTTTGACATAGCCTGAGTCCTCATTGTCTGTGAGAAAATCTCCTAATCTCTCGGATGCCTTACTTCCCTTGCTCCACCTAAGCCTGAAACAATGATGGAAGGTGGTGCAGCCCTGTGCTGGAAAGGGCAGGTCCCCTGGGTGATCAGGCCTAAGAAAGAATATGTAAAATCCTGTGAAACCGGCTTTGTTTAGAATGCTCTGATAAGGGTCCAAGCAAGAAGTAAGTTTGTTCCTCAAAGTTTTACAGCTCTTTAACTATCTGACCCTGACTCAAAATAGGCCCTCAGAGTTCCTTGTTATTTGATCCTTAATTCCCAGCAGTGAGTAATGAGCTTTACCTGAATTCCTGTGTAAGTGAATGCAATAAAAGCCCATCGAGGAACAGGCTCCTGGCCCTTCTCCTTTGAGAGATTGGCCACCTTTCCTCCCCAAGCAGATCATGTCTTGGTAGACTTATTCCCATCTGTGGCAGCTGGGGGGACAGGGGGCCCTGCAGACAGAGCCCCCCCCCATTACCTGATGGCTTGCCTCCTGGAATCAGCTCTGCCTATAGTTGAGATGGCCCAAAAAACAGACATTATGCTAAATAAAGCAAAACCATTAGCCTAGGCTGCAAATACAAGTATAGATTCCAATAGAATAAGTAATATAAACTCTACAGCAAGTGACTGATTCCTTTTTCTTAGTCTTCAGTTAATTTATCCACTAGATCTAATTACATAAAATGAATTATAACACAGTGTTGCAGGCATTCATTACCAGTAATATGATAAAAAATATTATTTACTAGAATCAGAAATAACAACTAACATTTAAAGAGTACATTGAAGTTTAAAAATCACTTCAGATACATTGTTTAATTATCCAGTTAACTTTTAATTAATGACCTCCAAGAAAGCTTTTCCAACTAATTACCTACTATTTTTCTCTCTGGGATATTGCAACAGGATGCAGCCAGAGCCCCCCTCAAAAGGGGGATTTATAATGGGGTCTAGAACTCAGGGTGTCCAAGAATTATAAAATATAGAATTACCTCACTTCCACAAGTGTGAACTTGGGGATGAGACAATAAAGCAGGGCCATTGAGAGTTATTTTGCATACCAACAGTTGGCCATCTTCATACCTGATATGCAAAAATGCTTATTTTACATATCTATAACTGTTGACTAGCTTCATAAATATGTGAAGTATCTGTGGACCTGCTTTGAGCCAGGGGGGTGGGAGTGACTTCAACCTATGACATAACTGTGAGGTAGCACTTCCTCATTACAGCACCTGCATGAGAGCTTGGAGATGGTTCACTCCACGCCATGGGGCCACATCTGCCCGGACTTACTATGGCAGCCCAGAAAAGATGGAAAAATAAGGGACTTCTGGAAAATGTAGTCAATTGTGGGAGGAATTGGAAATGAGGATGCAGAGGAAGATTTGCTCCAGGATTTAAACTCAAGCATGGCAGCAATGTAAAGGAAACCATACGGTTTGGGGACTCCCTTAATTTCATGGTTTAGGAAGCAGTAAAGCAACATGTAGCATCCATACAGAGCTCTCTTAGTGGTTTGGAAAAATGCAGGAGAGATGTTGTGGGAAAGAAAGGGATGAAAGGACTCTTGCTGGTGGGCCATGAGAAGGTGCTCTGTGGGTCTGGATTGAGAACTGGAGATCAAGTCAGTGACATAGCTGATGGTGCTGGGAACTGTGGGAGGTCTGTCAGCTGAGCATGGATTACTGGGAAGAATCAAGAGTCTAGCTGAGCTATAAACTTCTATTTTCCCCTGTGATAGAGTGCATCTGACTGAGAAAAGGGGGGAAGGTATGACTGTGTTTATGTAGGTGTGTGTTTTAAGGGACTTTGAGTATTTAACAGTGACATTCTGTAATTACCCTAAACCTGTATAACTTTTGAATGGTACCTCTCCTTTTCACAAAACTCTGGCATTCAGAAGCATAATTCCAATTCCTAAGGGCAGTGGTCAAGATGAATCTAGTACAGAGGAAGCCTGGGGGAGGGAGGGTCCATTTGGTAACAGTATCTTGCCCCCGCCATAGGCCTGTTGTGTAAAAATATCATGGAAATAAGATTAACAAAAAAAAAAAAAAAAACAGAATGTGCTGTAAGTATGACTAAGCCAATGAAGGTATAAGATGAAACAATTAAAATGTAAGAACTGTATAAAAATGATCCTACTAAAATCTAACACATAAGAAAGACAATAGCCCTGGCTGGTGTGGTTCAGTTGATTGAGCACCTGCCTGAGAACAGAAAGGTTGCTGACTTGTTTCCTGGTCAGGGCATATGCCTGGGTTCCGGGCCAAATCCCCAGTTCTGGATGTGTTAGAAGAAACTTGATGTATGTATCTCTCACACATCGATCTTCCTCTCCCTCTCTTTCTCCCTCCTTTCCCCTGTTTTGAAAATAAATAAATAAATAAATAAAACTTTAGTTCATCATCATTGATTTCAGATACACTATGCCATACAAACACAATCAAAGGAAAAATAATTAAAAATATATATCCTGCTAGCCATGAATATATGAATAAAAAGGAACTTCATGTCAGTTAACAGAGCAAACAAAACTGAAGTGTAAAATAATAAACTAAGAATATTTGCAATACATTAAGAGACAAAGGGTTAACAATTTATAATATGAGCTTTTTTTTATGTTTTAATATATACTCTATTTTGTCCTAAAAATGGGGTTTGGTGAACTTAATATATGAGCAGCTTCAACAAAAAAACAAAACAGCAAAACTAACATCCCAGGCAATGTTCAAAACGCATAGAAAATATAAATAATAAAAATAGCCAGTAATATAAAAAACACTGTTCAATCACAGGAATAATGTGCAAATAAATCATTCATGATATGTAGAGTTCTGCTATTCTGATGGCAAGATACTCATTAGAGCTTTGTTTTAACAGAAACATATAAAATAAATCAAAATGTAACAGGGGACAGCCAAGAGGGGGCACCAAATAGGAGTTTGTAATGGGGTCTAAACTCAGTATCCAAGAAATATTAGAAAAAAAATATATATAGGATGTCCTCACCCCCACAAGTCTGAGCTGGGGAATGAGACACATGGAGAAGGGCCATTGAGAGCTGTTTTGCCTAGCAACAGTTTTTCGGATAACCTCCATAGTGGTTGTTTAACATACTTATAACCTTTAACTGGTTTCATAGATATGTTAAATGGCTGTGGCCATGCTCTGAGCCAGGAGAATGAGAGTGACTTCAACCCATGATGAAACTGGGAGGCAGCTCCCCCTGGTTACAGAACCTGCGTAACAGCTTGGAGATGACTGGCTCCACACCACAGGGCTGCACCTGCCCAGACTTACTATGGCAGCCGAGTAAAGCTGAAAAATACAGGAATGCTGTCAGCTCTGGCCAACTATGGGAGGAGTCGGAAATGGTGAGGCAGAGGAAGATGAGCACTGGGATTTAAACCGAGGCTCAGCAGCCAAAGGGTGGGGTCTTTTGGGGACCACATGGGCAGAGAACAACCATGCTCTTTAGTAGAAGTGAAGCACACAGTTTTAGGGTGCTCCCTTTTTGCCACATGGCTTAGTAAACACAAGAGACTTTGCTTGGAAAAAAAGGGGTGAGGGGACTCTTGGTGGTGGGCCATGAGAGGGTGCCACATGATTTTGTGTTAATTGGAGATCAAGAGGTGGCAACACAACTGATGGTGCTGGAACCAAGGGGCTGAATGAAACATGGACTTCTACTTTTTTTTTTTCTTTTTCAATTTTTATGTTATTTTAATCATTGTTCAAGTCCAGTTTTCTGTCTTTTATTCCCATTCCATCCTGCCCACCCATCCTTCAACACTTCCGTCCCATTACCACCCCCCTAGTTTTTGTCCATGTATCCCTTAAATTTGATCCTATAAATCCTTCCCATTCTCCCCTGAAATTCCCGAATCTCTCCCCTCTGGTCACTCTCAGCCTGTCCTCTATTTCAGTGTCTTTGGTTATATTTTGCTTGTTTCTTTGTTTTGTTGTTTAGGTTCCTGTTAAAGGTGAGATCATATGGTGTTTCTTTCACCACCTGGCATTTTTCTCTTAGCATAATGCTTTCCAGCTCCATCCACGCTGTTGCAAAGGGTAGGAGCTCCTTCTTCCTTCCTGCTGCATAGAATTCCATTGTGTAAATGTACCAAAGTTTTTTGGTCCATTCATTTACTGATTGGCATCTAGGTTGCTTCCAGCACCTAGCTATTGTAAATTGTGCTGCTATGAACATTGGGATGCATAGGTTCTTTTGGAATGGTGTTTTAGGTTTCTTAGGATAGAGTCCCAGCAGTGGAATTTCTAGGTCAAAAGGCAGATCCATTTTTAGTTTTCTGAGGAAGTTCCATACTGCTTTCCATAGTGGTTGTACCAGTCTGCAGTCCCAATAACAGTGCACTAGGGTCCCCTTTTCTCCACAACCTCTCCAACAGTTGTTGTTTGTTGCTTTCTTTATGATGGCCATTCTGACTGGTGTGAAGTGGTATTTCATTGTGGTTTTAATTTGCATCTCTCTGATAGCTAGTGATATTGAACATCATTTCATGTGTCTTTGGATCCTCTGTATGTCCTCCTTGGATAAGTGTTTGTTCAAGTCCTTTGCCCATTTTTTAATTGGGTTGCTTGTCTTCTTAGAGTAGAGTTGTATAAGTTCTGTATATATTTTGGGGATTAAACCCTTTTCTGAGATATCACTGGCACACATGTTTTCCCATACATTTGATTCTCTTTTTATTTTGATACTGTTTTCTTTAGCTATGCAGAAGCTTTTTACTTTGATGAGGTCCCAATTTGTTTATTCTTTCCTTTATGTCCCTTGCTCTAGGGGACATGTCAGTAAAAAAGTTTCTATGTGAAATATCTGAGATTTTTCCTACCTACATTCTCCTCTAGGACTTTAATGGTGTCACGGTTTATATTTAAGTCATTTACCCACCTTGAATTTATTTTTGTATAAGGTGTAAGTTGGTGCTCTAGTTTCATTGGGGTTTTTTTGTTGTTGTTGTTGTTTTTGCACATAGCTGTCCAGTTCTCCCAAAACCATTTGTAGAAGAGGCTATTTTTACTCCATTTTATGTTACTGCCACCTTTGTCCAATATTAATTGACCATAGACACTTGGATTTATTTCTGGGCTCTCTGTTCTGTTCCATTGGCCCATGTGCCTGTTTTTATGCCAATACCAGCCTGTTTTGATTACAGTGGCCTTGTAGTATAGTTAGTGTCAGGTATTATAATCCCTCCTACTTTACTCTTCTTTCTCAGGAGGTCATTATATTCTTATAAACTTTGTAAAACACAGTATTTTAAAATAAAATAATCTGTCCACATTTAACTACATAAAAATAACACTTGAAGATAATTGATTTCTAACTCTCACTATTACTGATGAAGAATCCCAATGGCAAGTTTGCTACTTTTTTGTTTTTACTTTCCTAAACTGTTTATTAGGTAAGAATTTTACAAACATGACACATATTAGCAGTGACAGTAGAGATGGAGAATACCACGCCTTCTTCAAACTGCATGGCAAGAACCACCAATAGTGTGGTGGAACTTGTGGCCCTTTCCAAAGACACAGCTCTCAGTGGCTTGCAGATGCCAGTCCTTGCATCTATCTCCCTGTGCTTGTGGACTAGTTTGGTGATCCACTGGGTGTCAGGATTCCTTCTGATAGTCTTGTGGAATGGATCAATCAGGATAACCTCGAAGAATTTGTATATGGAGTCTTCACCAACCTGGTAAGAATCCAAGACTCTCAGAGCCTCACAGTGCACTCAGCTAGCTCCTGAACAACAGACTGAAGGCTTTGGGCAAACTTCAGCTGGTTAACACCATGAGGGGCTGGCTCGCCATAGGTCACACCCTTAGGAACAGGGCATTTGCAGCCACCATGGTGCACACAAACCTGATACATAACATAATCTTGCTTGGCCTTGTATCCCAGCCTACCCACTTTATGGGGCCTGATGGGGCTGGGGGCTTTGTGTAGTGCAGAGAGCTGGCAGTACTGCCAGCAGTGCACCCTAAGAAGGAAGCACATCACATCCAACTGTTTCTTCCTCCATAGCTCCTGGTTGTATTTGTAAGTGTCCATCTTGGCTTACCTTGTGGCTGCAGCCAGATAGAAAGTGCAAGTCTGCTACCTTTAGTCACATCACTTACCTGTGGCAGTTCCAAGATTTGAACCTGGAACTTGTCTGTTCCTAATCCATCCACAGCCCTGAAAACTGTAGATAGAGAATTTAATGAAAGTGCAGATATAGCTTCTGTTTTATGTTTTCTGGGTGGCCTTTCAAATGCAAGCCTCACTCAGGGGCAAGATGCTGTCATCTTCACAGAGAAATAAGATGACGCATAATGTAAGTGACATCACCATAGACCACCAACAGAACTGAGATCTGATGCTCACCCGGAAACTTCCAGTTTTGGGTGGGCAGGAATGCTCAAGCTGAAAAGTAATTGGGCCTTTAAAAGTGGAATTTGATTTTAGTTGGGCTGTATTATACAATTATTCCTTTCAAGACATTTTGTTAGTGGAGGGAAAACAGACCTATCTAGGACATTGTCATGAGTTTACACTGATGATGGCTACTTTCTTGCTTCCAGCCTGCCTTTGAATTTATTATTATTTTAAATTTAAACCACCCTTGCATTCATGCTGTTCAATTCTATCACAGTGGTTCTTGATGTACACTTGCTTCACTGATACTTTCAGTCACCTGTCTTGTATTTACCAGCAAAACAAATGTATTTCTTCCCAAGTCATCACACAGATTCTTTACTTGGAATGAATATTTCTCTTCCTGAAACTATCAAGATTTTGCTACTTTTATAAATGTGGAATCCCCATAATGAGAGTATCAAAATTTAAGTTTAAGTAAAACAAAAGACAGTATCTTTATTCAAGATCAAGAATGTTCTCATTGTGTGTGCTGTTCCACTACACTGTTTCCAAACTGGGAAAAAAGATATTCTCCAGATTTTCCTCCCCATGTAAGAGGTAGATCAAACCTCAGAGCTTAAAAAAAATTTGGTTCATCCAGACTTTAAGGGGTTTTCAGTTATTGCCTGTAGGTCCTTGAAAAAGAATGTAAAATCTCTAGGCATATATTTTGTTTGTTTTTTTGTTACCATAATTTTTAAGTCTTTGTTTCCTTATTTCCAAAACCAGGTTGTTGGTTGCACACTCAGTGGGGCAATGCCCTAATACAGACTACTCCTAGAGGGGAGGTCTCTTGTTCCTGAGTGAAAAAATAATTGGAAACAGTAATGAAATAATTTCCCCCAACTAGTAAACTCAAATTATACACTTATAGCTTAGATTTTTGTTCATTTGGGCACACTTCTCTTTCCAAACACGCCCCTGAAAGATTGGGTGTTCCAGGGTGAGCTCCACATGCCTATTCTTCTTGCTGTTCATTGTGATGTGGCTTACACTATGTACTTTTCTGTCTCACGCACCACAGAAATGATGTCAACTTCTATCCAGATGAGGCTTGCACAATGTGGGCTCTCTGGAGGCAGACATTGTTTACAGGACTACCAACCTTTCTACCTTCCTGAAATTTAAGAGCACCCAACTATCTTGAATCAGTGTTCCACTAAGTGAGCAATGGCCTACTCCTTGTCACATCCTTACTCTGCCCATTTCTAGAGGATGTCTTGGAGTTAACCCAGCTTCTCTTTGAGACTCAGTTTGTTTATCTGGTGTGTTGGTGGTAGAAAATCTATTCTACATGGATTTGGATGGATTGATTGCTTCAGCCATGGCAGATGCTTACTTAGTACTTGGTTTTGCAGAATATATGCTTAATCTGCTGTGGATTTCAGCTTTGTAAAGCTCCAATTATTCATGAAGAGCCTTCTGCTTCCATTTTCACTTTCCTGTGGCCACACAAAGTTTAAAAAAATAAAAACCTGGAAAGCAAATTGCCAAGGAATTTGAAATGCCATTTATCTGGTCCTGGTTTCTGATTTAGGTGTGTCTCATTCAGGGATTACGGGAGGAAACGGGAATACCCCAGGCCCACTCAGATATTTGGTATAATTTGGATGTGGTTCACTCATTCAGCTCTGTGTTTGAAACACCTCATTCATGCAGGCCCTCCCTGAAACACTTACCATAACTGCTTGTAAAAAAAGCAGACACAATTATTGATCATCAGTTTTGGTCAGAGAATCAGGCAGTCAAACTACACACCATTTGAGGTATCCTCCACATATGTCATATATGGTCTTTTCTTAGCATTCATTGTATCTGGAGGCATTTTTTTCAAATACAGACTTCAGTGATAATCACAAGATAATAATTGTATATCTGTGATCTTTGAGTCCAGAGAATTGGCCTCCTGTTTTTACAGTACATGTGCTGAGGAAAGATAATGACATTATTGGTGAGAAGGGACCAGAAATACCCTGGATTTGTCTAACCCCTTAGTAAAACTGTTGCCACTTCATTCTTTTTTTCATTTCAGCTACTGGCTTTTTCCTTCCACTTTTCACTGTCCATTTTACCATCTTCATCCAGTGGCACACAGAAGACCTGCAGCTGGACTCTGTGAAGTTTAGATCCACAGAGTCTTTTGTACAAACACTAGAGAGCACTACTTGGTGAGAGCTCTCTAATTCTCTTTTCCAGCTTTGTCCTTAATCCTTTAAATTTTATTTTCTGCACTATTAGAGGATATGCATGGCTGCAGAAATAGACACTAACAGATTGAAACAATGGAAATGTCACAGATAAGTGTTGTGACTTTAAAGTAGTTAAAATGCCTTTTACTTTCCTCATCTCTAATGCTGACATGAAAAATGTATTTATTTCAAAAGGTCCTCTTGAGAGTTAAATGTAGTATGAGTTAAAAAAAAGCTAACCTTATTTTTAAATACCGTGTTTTAGATAATTAAAAATTAGACTTAACAGCAAACAAGGTTTAACTGATAGATATTTATAAATCATTGTATTTAAAACAGCACACATTTTTCTCCAGTTTACATGGAAAAAATTCCAAGAAAGGTCTTGTACTGGGAGAAAAAGCAATCCACAATACATTTAAAATATTTAAATTTATATCAGCCATATGTTGGTAAGACCATAATGGTAAGATACTAAAAATGAAACATAGGGAAAAAAGACATTAAACAAACACAAATATTTGGAGATTAACCAACATACTACCAAATACCCTATAAATCAAAAATTAATGCAAGTCCTGGCTGGCATAGCTCAGTAAATTGTGTGCGGACTGTGAACCAAACTGTCGCAGGATCGATTCCCAGTCAGGGCACAAGCCTGGGTTGCAGGCCGTGGCCCCCAGCAACCACACATTGATGTTTCTTCCTCTCTCTCTTTCTCCCTCCCTTCCTTCTCTAAAAAATAAATAAATAAAATCTTTAAAAAATTAACACAAATAGATCAACAACTACATTGAGGCAAATAAAAGTACAAACACAGTCAGAAAACATGGATTTAGAAAATGCTGTTATAAAAGGAAACTTTACAACTATACAGTTCTAACTAAAGAGCAGAACAATTCCAATGAAAGCATTTTAATTTATTTGTAAATACATTAGAAAAAGAAGAAACAAAACAAAAAGTAAATTAAAGTAAATAAAACAAAGATCAATGCCATAATTTAAAAAAGTAGAAACTCAATATTAGAGACTAATAAAAGTAGTGGCTCCTGCTTTTAAATGAGAAATAAATTTGAAAGGCTTCTAGTAAGACTCATCAAGCTGTAAAGAGAGAAAACACAAATATAATTGTAAGCAAAAGAGAAACTACAATTGATACTAAAAAAAACACAAAGAATTATTGAATACCATCAACAATTATACACAACAAATTTAACAGTTTAATGAAATGGAAAATTTTTAGGTCATACTTCTTTTGAAAATGAAACCAGAAAGAATCACATAATGTTAGCAGACCAATTACTAGCAATGAAAATGAAGCAGTAATGAAAACACTCAATAAACAAAAGCACAGGACCAGATGCCTTTACAGGGAAATTCTAGCACATATTTAAAAATAATTAGTACAATTTACATGATGGAATACTGCACAGCAGAAAGAAAGAAGGAACCCCTACCCTTTGCAACAGCATGGATCAAACTGGAGAGCATTATGCTAAATAAAGTAAGCCAGACAGTGAAAGACAAATACTATATGATGTCACCTTTAAATGGAACCTAACCAACAAAACAAGCAAGCAAAATATAACCAGAGACACTGAATTAAGAACAATCTGATAGTAACCAAAGGGGAGGTGGGAGCGGGTAATGGGGGGAAGGGTTTTCAGAAACAATTATAAAGGACAAATGGACAAAACCAAGGGGGTGGAATAAGGGGAGGGAGGTAGGGATGACTGGGACAGGGGGGAAATGCAGACAATTGTACTTGAACAACAATGAAATAAACAAATAAATAAAATCCTTTGAATTTAAAAAGTGCATATCCTTCTCAACTAATTCATAAATTAAAGAAATACACTTCCAAATTTATTTTACAAGGCCACCATTACTTTGATACCAAAACTGTAGAAAGACACTGCGAATAGCATTATAGACCTATATTTGTGATAACATTCAGGCCAGAATTCTCAACAAAATAGTAGAAAACTGAATTAACAATGTATTGAAATGGTTATATTCTATGATGAGGTATGATATATACCAATGATATAAGAATGGCTCAACATCCAGAAAACAATTAACGTGACTCATCACATCAACAAAGAGAAAAATAAAAATCACATAGGTATTCAAGAAACACAGAAAAAAACATTCAAATAATTCAATATGTATCACTGATAAAAATATTTCAAAAGAAAGCGTATTGAAGGAAATAATCTCAGCTTGTAAACACTATATATAATAAAATCACAGCTAACATAACAGTGAATTATGAAGAAATAAAATTTATTTAAATGTTGAAGACAATTAAAGAATATCCACTCTCAGTACTATTATTCAATATAGTTAATACGATATTTAGACATAGCAGTCAGAAGAGAAAAAGAAGTAAAATGCATCTAAATAAAAAGGAAAAAAATCAAACCTGCCACTATTTGCAGATGACATAATATTCTACATAGCATTTCTAAAGTAATTCAGAAGATAGAATAAAATGATGCATTAAGAGATAAGATACAATTTAAATATACAGGAATTTGTCACATATGTATACACTAATAAACAAAGAAGATTTTTTAAAATAATCCAATTTACAATTGTGTGAAAAAAAATAAATGCTTGTGCATTAACATAACTGAAAAGGTGATGAAATTGAAAAGAATACATAAAAAATGGAAGAATAAAACATTCCCATATACTGGAAAAATTAAATTGTTATAATTACAGTATTTCCCAAAACAATGAATTTGTTCCAGTCAAACCCTACCAACCTGCTATTCATATTCTTCTCAGAAATGAAGAAATCAATCTTAAAATTTATATGAAGACATAAATATATCAAGTAGCCAAATAAATTTAGAGAAGAAAAAAGAAAGTTGGAGATATCATTCTCCATTTTCTCAAACTATACTATAGAGCTATAATAATCGAAACAGAAAGGAATTGGCACAAAATAGACACCTAAATCAATGGAACAGCACAGAGAGCCCAGAATTAAATCCTTGCTTATATGAAAATGAATCTATGACAGAGAATGTAGACACATACACTGAAGAGTTCACAGACTTTTCTACACCTGGTCTTGGATAAACAGAATATATACCTGCAAAAAAAAAAAAAAAAGACTACATTTTTTCATCATATACGAAAATAAACTAATACTAGCCCCACCCACCTCTTCCATATTTTTGATTGAATCCAGCCCTGCTTCCCTCTTACCTACATCTCCCTGCCTTCCCATTGAAGTCAGCACCTCACCGTTCCCTGCCTCACAGGTAATTCTGTACCCACCCACCCCTGTTTGCCTTCCAACTAACTCCATTACTGCCTATATTCTTGGCTTTCCAAATGGTGTTGGTCGTGGTTAAGTCTCCTTTTTTAAAAACTTATGCCAGGTTTTTATTTTTTTAAGATTTTATTTATTTTTATTTTTAGAGAGGGAAGAGAGGGTAAAAGAGAGAGAGAGAAACATCAATGTGTGGTTGCTGGGGGTCATGGCCTGCAACCCAGACATGTTCCCTGACTGGGAATCAAACCTGTGGCACTTTGGTTCGCAGCCCAGGCTCAATCCATTGAGCTATGGCAGCCAGGATATTTTTATTTTTTATTTTTTTAAGACAGAGTGGTGGGGAAGGAGAAAGAGAGGGAGAAAAGCATCAATGTGTGGTTCCTTCTCAGGTGTCCCACACCAAGGAACCTGACCAGTAACCTAGGCATGTTCCCTGATTAGGAAATGAACAGTGGCTTTTCAGTTAACAGGCCATAACTCAATCCACTGAGCTACACCAACCAGGACTAATTTATGCCAGTTTTGCTCATCATACCTCAGTCATGACTCTGACTTTATAATTATTTATTCAGCTCTTTTTCCTTCAACAACTCAGAATCTGAGAAAAGGAGTGTATAAGAATATCTGTATTTGAAGTTCTGGCCAAGATGGAGGTGTAGGTAGATACACTTTGCTTCTTTGCACAACCAAAAAATAAAGAAGGACAACAACAAATTGAAAAACATAAAACAATCAGAAGTGCTAGAAAACCAAAATGTATGAAAATATACCAACCAAAGAGTTAAAGGACAAATATTCATCCAGACTGCTAGGAGAGATGGAGATGGGCAGCTGGGGCAAAGAGGACTGACAGCAAGCTGACAGACTGGGCAGGTGAGGCAGCACCTAGCAGACCAGGGGTCCCATGTTCTCATGCAGAATACCCAGCAGGAAAAACTGGGGAGTGAGCCAGACAACACAACCCAGTATTCCAGCATGGGGAACCAAAGCTTCAAAACCCTTGGACATAAAAACCTATGGGTGCTATGGCAGAGGAATAAACTCCCAGCTTCACAGAAGAGTTCACTGGAGAGACCCACGGGGTCCTAGAACATACACAAGCCCTTGAGCCCAGGAATCAGCACCTGAAGTGGCCAATTTGCTTGTGTGTAGCAAGGGAAGTGACTGAAAGCCAGGGTGAGAACCAAGTAAGTGGCATTGTTTGCTCTCTGACTGCTCCCCCAAATACAGCACTACAATGAAGTGAAGTGGGTTTTCCCACCCTGGTAAATGCCTAAGTGTCTGTCCTTTACAACATAGCAAGTGCACCGAGATAAAGAATTATGGCCCGAATGAAAGAATAGATCAAAGCTTCAGAAACATAACTAAGTGACGACAAGATGGTCAACCTATAAGATGCAGAGTTCAAAACACTGATAATCTGGATGTTCACAGGAGTGATTGAGTATGTATGCAAAAGAGAGGAAGAAGTGAAGGCTATGCAAAGTGAAATAATGAATAATAGACAGGGAACCAAGAGTGAAGGGAAGGGAACTGAGACTCAAGTCAATGATTCGGAACAGAGGAAAGGAATGAATATTCAACTGGAATAGACAAAGAAACAAGAATTTAAAAAAATGAGGAAAGGTCTAGGAACCTCCAGGACAACTTTAAATGTGCCAACATCCAAATCATAGGGGTGCCAGAAGGAGAAGAGGAAGAGTAGGACATTGAAAACTTATTTGAAAACATAATGAAGGAGAATTTCCCCAATCTGGTGAAGGAAATAGACTTCCAGGAAGTCCAGAAGGCCCAGAGAGTCCCATTGACTCAAGGGGGAACATACCAGGACACATCAAGATTACATTATCCAAGATTAAAAATAAGGAGATAATTTTAAAAGCAGCAAGATAAAAGGAGACAGTTACCTACAAAGGAGTTCCCATAAAACTATCAGCTGATTTCTCAAAAGAAACCTTACAAGCAAGAAGAGCAGGGACCTACATCCAAGATTAGTCTATCCAGAAAAGTTATCATTTAGAATGGAAGAGCAGATAAAGTGCCTCCCAGACAAGGTAAAGCTAGAGGAATTCATCATCACCAAGGCTTTATTATATGAATTGTTAAAGAAACTTAACTAAGAAAAAATAATCAAACTATGAACAGTAAAATGACAACAAACTCATAACTATCAACAACTGAACCTAAAAAACAAAACAAGTAACATACTAAGCAAACAACTAGAACAGGAACAGAATCACAGAAATGATGGGTTATCAGTGGAAAGGGAGGACATGAGGGAAAATATACAGGGCATTAGAAGCATAATTGGTAGGTACAAAATAGATGGGGGAGTTAAGACAAGTATAGGAAATTGAGAAGTCAAATAATTTATATGTAGGACCCATGGACATGAACTAAGGTGGGGGTGAGGGAATGCTGGAGGGTGGAGGGTATACATTTTTCTTTCATCCCACACTGGGTATCTCAGGCTAATCACTTCTGATCAGCCACAGATGCCCATAAGTGAGAGCAGAAGCACCAATCCTCTCAGAAACCCAGGTATTGTGGACTCATGGAGGTCTTCCAGTCCCTTGGGTGTTTATTTCCTCTTTTGTAAAATAGAGTAAAGCATATTTATTTATCTTATGTGTGATAAGAAAGTTTGCCTCTCTGTCACTAGACATAGAAGTCTGTGCCATGTGGAGCACTGTCCTCTGTTTGGGGGTGTGCTTCTGAATAAGCACAGGACTCAGTTCCTTGGTTCAGTATAGAAGACCTGTGTCTGCAGCCATTCATTGTGGCTGAAGACAGACCTTACTCAGATGACACCTCCTTAGATGATTTTTCAGCTTTACAACTTGGACAGCCTCTGCCTCTCAGGTTACTGGCCTTCACCCCCTGCTCTGAACATTTCATTTCTTTTGAGCCTCATCTCTCCCATGTGATATTTACTAGAAGCAACCTGAAAAATTTAATACTTCAAAGGTTTCATCAAATAACTTTTAATGACACACATTTGACCCAACACAGAGACCACATCCAAAGCCTTCAATGCTTCCAAACACACATGACATATAAATAACCTGAAAAGTACCACACAGTAAGTATTCTGTGTACATAAGTTTGGGGATCTTGTCATATGTCAACCATTAATATTTTAGGCCAAATTATTTACATTTTGGGTAGATGCTTCTGCATGGTAGAATATTTAGTAGCATCTTGACCACAACCCAATACATGCCTATTGTACCCCAACTTCCTAAAAAGGTATAAAAAAGAAATAGAGTTAGAAAATAAAACAGAGGTTGAAACAAAAGTAGATAAATATGAGTATAATATTCATAGAAATAAATAATAGGAAAGTGATTTTTAAAAATCTTCACATAACTATATATTATATTTATTTTCCAGAGAAAGCAAGAGGGAAAAACCTCAAAGTGAAAGAGAAACATCAATTGGTTGCTTTTTCTATGCTACCACCTTACCCTGACCAGGGATCAAACCAGCAAAATTTTGGTGAATAGGATGATGCTCAAATCAACTGAACCACTTGGCCAGGATGACATAATTTTTAATTGAAAAGTATGTGACTTCACATCACCTTGGCTTTGCATATTGTGGAGAAGCTAGTTAAAACAATTAGAGTTGACACAAAGTTGTGTATATCAGCAGTCAGAGTACATGGGAAACCATTGCTGAGACTGCCCACCTGTTGGGGTGGTTTCAGGAAGCTATAAGCCCCCAGAGCTAAGGCTGAGTGAGAGACCTCCAAACCAGGAGACACTAAGGAGACAGTCTTATCTCCCTGGTGGGAACGCTGCCTGCTCTTTGCCTGGCCCCCATTGCTCGGTCAGTTAGCCAAAGACAAGTAACATTTCTCAAAGGAGGATGAATCTAAGACAGGCATGATCACGTGGGAAGGCCCTCAGGGAAGAGACTAACGGGGCTATGGAAATGAGTGGATGATCGACCCCTGCCCCCTCGGCTTTGACAAGCCTGAATCTTTATTCTACCCATGAGAAATCCAAATTTCTCAGCTGCCTTTGTCTCCTCTGCTGGACTCAGGCCTGTGGAAATAACAGGGGTGGTGAAGTCCAGACCATAGTCAGCAGACACCCAGGATAATCAGGCCTGTGGCATAGAATATGCAAGATACTGTGAAACCTGCTTGCTGAAAATGCTCTTGAATTAGAATATGAAGGCACAGGCAGAAAATGAAACTAGCCTTTTAGGTCCTGTAGCTTTTAGGTGATAAAACCCTAAACTTAACATGAGATTTTTTTAGCTCTTTGAAAGTTACTTACTTGTTTGATCTTCCCTGCCAGACTGTACTTAACAAACTGTATCTGTGTTCCTAATAAAAGCCTGCTCGGGTGGGAAGGCAAGGTGCTCCCCTCTTGAGGGACTGGCTGTTCCATTCCTATTCCTCCACAGAACTCGGTAGTCCATGTGTCTTTTTCTTGTATCTCGAACATCTGCAGCGGTGATGGATACTGCTGGCCGGTATCTGCCTCACCCATCCAGTTAGCCTACAGAAGCACAAGGTCTGATTCTAAGTAAAACAGAAGACCATGGAAGGTTATATGGCCAAAATGATGTCTTAGTGTTCTTAATGTTAACCCCTTAAAGGTGAATATCTAAAAATGTTATACAGAATGATGTAATTTTCCCAAAATAGTATTGATGAATCTCAGACATGATTTAATTGGTATTTCAAGCTACATACTACCTTTTTTTTAATTTTGGTAATTTCACCATCTCGGAGGTTTTCACCAGACACATGTAACACCAACCCACAGTGTTTCTGGTTGTATGTCATGCACCTGTGACAATATCTCTAGAAAGTAGTTCCAGTCCTCAACCCCAGTGAGCCAGCTGGGTCACAAGAGAGTCAAAAGAAACACAATAACACTAAAGTTATCAGAAAACAAATGATTGAGCTCAGCTCTATCTTCTGAAACCTGGGACCCTTGTTATATTCCCAGGAATCTGTGGGAAATGCCAGCATGCATTCCCCTCCTGATGCACTTGTATATTAATGGAGGTGTTGGTGTCATAGGTGGGCAGTTAACAGCCCTGAGAACCCTTCAGGTAAGTCTAATTAGAAAAAATCACCCAGGTAATGCAACTTTTAAAAACTTAGCTCACTTCCTCTTTTAGAGAATGAAACAGAATAAATCTGGTAATTAGACATCCACATTCTAGACACAGATCCCTATCAAGTTTACTTTACTGAAGATGGTTTAGAAAATAATATGTTTTCCCATTGTCTTGAGAGTTCCTCTGGATGTGTCTTTTGGAAAGGTCATAGCAAAACCGTTTCACTCACTGTCAAAAGTGAATCTGGCTTTCCCTTTAACAGTTTTGTTCATGCAGCTGTGAGTATTCTCAGGTAACTCAGGCCATCCTCTCGCTCCCACATGGGAAGCATTGCAGCCATTGCCAATTTTTTGTGTTGTGTTGTGGAGAAAATGACAGGGGAAGAGGATGGCCTTCATGTTCAGAAGCTCTTTGTTAGATATTGGAATCCTGCTGGGTCTGCCAGTTGTGTATCTCAGGTCATGGCTTGCAGAATACAAAGTGAGTGCTGGGGAACAAGCTACTCTACCTTCTTATAATTCTGAGCCACGGAGGTGTCCTTTAGTTTGTTTTAAGGTTGAAGGTATATGTAGTGTTGCCTTTGTTCCTGATCAGGATAAATTAAAAAAAAAAATTTTGTTAGGTTTTCATTCTATGGTGATGCCCAGGAAGCCCCCAGATGTTACCTGACCGAATACCAGACAAGGTCTTTACAAAGCTCCACACAGGAAGTCATGACAGAGAAGTTAGACAGGTACAACTTCTCTCTGGCCTTGGAGAGGTGGCAGGTACACCAGACCAAGAACAGTCAGAGCCTGTCAGAGTGAGAGAGAGCACAAAGAGCCTGAACAGCTCAACCTTAAAATGATAAGTGCAAGTCTACATCCCAGACTGAAGTCTATGGAATCCTTGGGACCCTCTCAGAGTCTCACACTGGATTTTACTCTGTCCAACTCCCAAGGGAATCTGAGCCTCCACTCTAACCACCAGCCACTAAATAAAGGTGTAGAAAGTCAGTCCTCACGTATTTGTGGGATATTGGAGAAAAGAGTATGTTGTTCGACTTCACAGTAAGCCATAAGCATCTTGCATTTGGCTACTGTTTCCACAGAAGCATCTTTCATACATGTTTGTGTAGCACTAAGTTCCATTGTCCCTTCAGACCTTCTCAGACACTTACCCACTATCACAGTTAATAAGCTCATTTATAAACAAAATGGCAGATGTGATTAAGCTATTCCAGCAGTTACTGTGCAACTTGGCACATCACAAACCAGGACCCCCAAGGTCAGAAAGTGGGATCTCACTTATTTTCATGAGTTCCCACTAGAAAGACCATTTCTCACAGGGTCACAATCTAAAAATGCTATTAGACCACATTGAGTTGCCATGTTAGCAGTTTTGTCAAAAGCATCTAAATTTCACTCAGCCATGAAAAGCTGTCTGTCTTCTTCCTCACTGGCTTGTGGACTGTGTGAGTTTGCAAAACATATGGAATACAATTTTTCAATGAATATGAGATGGATTCCATCTGGTCTTGATTTTTGTCCTTTCTGTGGCCAAAATAAAGATTTGGGGGGCATTAAAGAAGTATCATGCCTGTTGAGAGAACTGGTACTATTGTGGGTGAAGTTTTCTCCTTCAACTATATATGCTGCATCTGGCATAAATTAAAAACAAGGAGATTTAATCATGCCTCACAGTTGGAAAGCCCATAATGTGGTCAGCAATGGTCTCAGTTGGAAGGCAAAGGGGGGGGGTGTCCAGAATTATTGGTGAATCAGGAAACAGTAGGTAAGAGAGAAGCAGGCTGGAGTCAGTTGAAAATGTGGAAAAGGTGGGCAGGGATGGCATCAGTTTAAGTTTATTTTATATATACTGTAAGAGTATAGTCCAGGTTTTCATGAATGTGTATATTTTATTTTTCCAGGACCAGATTTTGAAAACCCTGTCAACTCTGCAGCATATATGTCTACATTATTTTTCATAGATTAGTTGTTTATATAACTGAGCTGTATTCTGCACTCTCTATACTGTTCCATTGATTAAGGTGTCTGTTTTTGTCCTAATACCTTTCTCTTTTGATTATTATAGCATTATAGCATAGTTTGAGAACATGGAGAGTGATATATACTACTTTCTTCTTCTCTAAATTTATTTGGCTATTTAATGTATTTGTTGTTCCATATAAATTTTAAGATTGTTTTCTTCACTTCAGAGAAGAATGTGAATAGTAGGTTGATAGAGTTAGGCTTGTATCAATGAATTGTTTTGGGAAATATTGTCATTATAAAAAATTTAATCTATTCAATATTTAGGAATATTTTATCTTTCCATTTTTTATGTTCTTTTCAATTTCTTTCTTCAATGTCCTATAATCTGGAAAGGATAGATCTTTCACCTCTTTGATTACTGTATTTTTCAGACATATAAGACACACGTTTCCCTTCAAATTTGGGAGGAATAATGATTGTTAATGCTGCTGTTTAGTTCTGTTTACATTTACATTTGTGAAATATTATGTTATTTATATTATTAAATATTTTACCACATTTTTTGCTTCAAAAAATTTTCCCTATTTTCCTCCTCTAAAACCTGGGTGCATCTTATGGCCCCCAAAATATGACAATTTAATTCACAGGCATTTACTTATTTTTCACATAATTATAAACGGGATAATTTTTCTTTTCTTGTTTATTAGTGTATGTGAATGTGGCAGAATTTTGTATTCAATGTGTATTTTGTTTCCTAATGAATTATTTTATTAGCTCTATTAATTTTGTTGAGTTCTTGAAGAAATTCCATATAAAGTATCATATCATCTACAAAGAATGGCAGTTTTAATTCTTTCTTTTTTAAAGATTTTATTTATTTTTAGAGACAGGGGAAGGAAGGGAGCAAGAAAGGGAGAGAAACATCCATGTGTGGATGCCTTTTGTGTGCCTCATACTGGAAACCTGGCTGGCAACCCAGATATTGCCCTGATTGGGTATCTAACTGGAAACCCTTTGCTTCCCAGGCTGGAGCTCAATCTACTAAGCCACAGAAGCCTGGGCATTTTATTTTTCTTTTCCATTGAGATGTATTTTTTTTATCCTCTGATCACTATATCTAAATATTCCATTACTATTTTGAATAATAGCAATGAGAGTAGACATTTTATTTGATTTAAATAGGAAGGTTTCATTATTTCATAATTGAGCATATAGTTAGTTATTAGGCTGAAATTCAAGCTGAGATTGTTTCCTTCTATAAGCTTTCTTTAAAATATTTTGGTCAGCATTGCATGTTTGATTCTAATACTTTTTCTCTATCTCTTAAATATTCATATATATTTTTAATTTTTTTATTATTTTTTGTTTTCTAATGTGATGAATCACATTAATCATTTTTCTGGATGTTGAGATATCCTCTCGCCACATGTATAATCCACACTTCAACAGAATGTGTAATCATTTTAATATATTGTTAAATTTGATTTGCTACCAATTTAAGAATTTCAGCAATTACACTCAGCAAAGCTAAAGTCAGAATTTTTAAAAATCATTTTATTGTTGTTCAAGTAAAGTTGTCTGCATTTACCCCCTCACTCGTCCCCACCCCAGCCATCCCCACCTCCCTCTCCTGATTCCATCCCCTCTTGATTTTGTCCATGTGTCCTTTATACTTATTCCTGAAAACTCTTCCCCCCCTCTCCCCCATTATTCTCTCCCACATCCCTTCTGGTTACTGTCAGATTGTTCTTAATTTCAGTGTCTCCGGTTATATTTTGCTTTCTTGTTTGTTATGTTGATTATGTTCCACTTAAAGGTGAAATCATGTGCTATTTGTCTTTCACTGCCTGGCTTATTTCACTTAGCACGATGCTCTTCAGTTCCATCCATGTCTTTGAAAAGGGTAGGAGCTCCTTCTTTCTTTCCCCTGCATAGTATTCCATCATATAAATGTACCGTAGTTTTTTCATTCATTCATTTACTGATGGGCACTAAGTTGCTTCCAGCACTTGGCTATTGTAAATCATGCTCCTATGAACATTGGGGTGCATATGTTCTTATGGATTGGCATTTCAGGGTTCTTAGGATATAATCACAGCAGTGGAAATGTTGGGTCAAAAGGCAGTTCCACTTTTACTTTTCTGAGGGAATCCCATACTGTTTTCCCCTGTGGCTGCAGCAGTCTGCAGTCC
The DNA here is from genome assembly GCF_004126475.2 of Phyllostomus discolor. Classification (NCBI taxonomy): domain Eukaryota; kingdom Metazoa; phylum Chordata; class Mammalia; order Chiroptera; family Phyllostomidae; genus Phyllostomus; species Phyllostomus discolor. The sequence continues at coordinate 456,692 of NC_040917.2, read as the reverse complement.
CACCAACAGAGAGGAACACAGGTACAAAGGAAGTGAAACGGCAATGAATAAGTACCTATCAATAATGCCAAATGTAAATGGATTAAATGCTCCAATAAAAATACATAGAATAGCCGAATGAATAAGAAATCATAACCCACATATATGCTGCCTACCAGAGACCCACCTCAGAACAAAAGACCTACACAGGCTGAAAGTAAAGAGCTGGAAAAAAATATTAAAAGCAAATGGACAGGAAAAAAAAAACTGGGATAGCCATACTCATATCAGACAAAATAGACTTCAAAACAAGGGCCAGAAAAAGAGACCCAGAGGTCACTTCGTAATATTCAAGGGAAGAATCCATCAAGAATAAACATTGTAAATATGCATGCACCCAACATAGGAGCACCCAAATATATAAGGGAAATTTTGGAGGACTTCGAGAAAGAAATTGACAACAACACAATTATAGTAGGGGATTTTAACACCTCACTGTCAAAATTAGGTAGATCTTCCAAACCAAATATCAACAAAGATATTGTGGCATTGAACAGTGTCCTAGATCAAATGAACTTCACTGATAGAGAGAGAGAGAGAGAGAGAGAGAGAGCCTTTTATCCCAAAGAAGCAAAATGCACATTCTTTTCAAATGCACATGGAACATTTTCAAAGATGGACCACATGATAGGACACAAAACAAGCCTCAACAAATTCAAGAAAATAGAAATCATGTCATGAATTTTCTCTGACCATAAGTGACTGACACTAGAAACCAACCTCAAGGAAAAAATTCAAAAACACTCAAACTCATGGAGATTGAATAGCATGCTATTAAACAATGAATGGGTCAAGAATAAGGCCAAGGAAGAAATTGGAAATTATTTTTCTTTGCAGTTTCTTTCTTTAGTTTTTGTATCAAAACAAGGTTGGCCTCATAAAATTTATAAGTGAACATCATCAATTTATGGTTTTCTTGGGAAGGATATGTACAAATTATTTTTAAAATATTTCTTAGAATTACCCTATAAATCCATCTGGTCCTGGCCTTTTGTTTGTTGGGTATTTTGATTACTGCTTCAAATGTGTTGCTAATAATTGATCTGTTCAGATTATGTGATTCTTCCTGGTTTAGCCTTCAAAGAGTGTATCTTTTTAATTTTTTTCATTTAATAAATTGTCAAATTTGTAGTATATAATTGTTGATGGCATTCTTCAATAATTCTTTGTTTTTGTTATGTCCATTGTAGTTTCTCTTTTTTCATGATTTTATTTATTTGTATTTTCTCTTTTGCTTGATGAGTCCTACCAGAGGCAAATTTGTTAATCATTTTAAAGAAGGAACCATTAGTTTACTTCGTTTATTATATTGTTTTCTATTTTGTTTAACATGGCACTGGTCTTTGTTTTATTATACTTCAAGTTACTTCTTTTTCTAATGTTTTTAGAAATAAATTCAAGTGATTTTATTGAAAATGTTCTGCTCTTCAGTTAAAACTGTATAAAGTTTCCTTTTACAAGAGTTTTTTTTTTTCCCCTAAATCCGTGTTTCCTGAGACTGTGTTTGTATTTTTATTTGTCTCAGTTTAGTTGTTGGTTTTCTGATTGTTTTTATTCTTGATTAACTGGGTGTTCAGCAGCATGCTGTTTAATCTCCAAAATACTTGTGTTTATTTATGTTATTTTCCTTATATTTGATTTGCTGTTTTTTTACCATTGTAGTCAGAAAACATGGTTAGATAACTTCAAAAATTTTAATTTGTTGAATATAATATCTCTCTTGGCATTTTTCCTTGCAATTAGAGAAAAAAAAGTGTACCACACAGTCTTAAAAGCAATGCTCTATAAATATCTACCAATTAAACCTGGTTTATAGTTACATTTATTTTTATTTTTCTGTAGTCTATAACAGAGTACTTTAAAATAAAAGTATTATTATATTTAAAAAAATTTATTTAGTTGTTTTTAGAGAAAGAGGAAGGTAAGGAGAAAAGAGGGAGAGAGACATCTATGTGTGGTTGCCTTCTCATGTGACCCCTACAGGGGACCTGGCCCATAATGCAAGCATGTGCTTTGACTGGGAATCAAACTGGTGACCCTTTGGTTCTCAGGCCAGCACTCAATCCACTGATCCACACCACCCCAGGGCTAAAATAAGATTATTTTTCTTTAATCATCTCATATCACATTTACTATCAAAAGTACCCTTTTAAAAGTACCCATTACAGATGAGGAAAGTAAAAGGCATTTAAACTACTTTCAAGTGACAACACTGTCCATGACATTTCCAGTTTTTGAAACTGGAACTCTCTGTTTCACCAGCCATCCATAATATCTAATAATACAGAAAATACATTTTAAAAGGTTAAGGAGAAAGGTGGAAAAGAGAACTATAAATGGCTCTCAGCAAGGGGCTCTTAGCAGTGTTTGTCCAATTGACTCTGTGGGTCTCATCTTCACAGAGCCTAGCTGCAGGTCCTCTGTGTAGCACCTGGTGAAGACGGCAAAGGTGATGGCGAAAAGGCATGAGGGAAAGACCATGAGTTGAAGTGGAAAAAGAATGGAGTGGCAACAATTTTAGAAATCCAGGGTGCTTCACCAGGCCCTTCTCACCCATAATGCCATTCCCTTTTCCCCAACACATGTACTATTAAAAAAAAAAGGAGGTCCTCCCTCTGGACTCAAGAACACTAACCAATATTGATTGTCTTGTGATCCATCATTCAAGCCCACATTTGGAAAATGCAAAGAATGCTATGAATCACATATGTGGAGGAGAACTCAACTGATCTGTAGTTCAACTAATTCTCTGACCAAAACTGGAGATCAATAATTGTGGGAGAAATCAATAATTCAGGGAGATCTTCAAATCCCTGACACCTGGTCAGTCCAGTGTTAAGGCTGCTGCCACCGGAGAGCCAACAATTTTCAAAGTTCCCCTTCCACTACCTTGGCCTCAGTATGATGGCCCAGAGCTCCAAGGTGGACGCCTCTCCCCCTCCATGGGATGAGAGATGGGATCCCAGGTATGCAAGGATGAGCTCTAGATCGGTCCCTCTGAAGTTCCCACAGGTTGTCGGGCGCCACCTGGCGGCCGCTTTGATGTTTTTTTTTTTCCTTTTGGAGTGGTGCAGGCAGGCGACTTCAGTGGGCCAGAGGCACTGGCGAGGTTTCTGGGAGGTGCTGGTGTCCTCACTCGGCTTGTTCGCCAGAGATGGGAGCTGGGGGACTGCTGAGTCTTCTGTCCTCCTGGACAGGTTGACCAGCACTCACTGATGCTGCCCTTATACCTGCAGGGACATATCTACTGACCTATCAGGGCCGCTGCGAGGAAATGGAGAGCTTGGTGGCTGGTACCCATTCCCACAACAGAAGTGCAGACTCACCTGAGGAGTTGATGGCTACACAGGGCACCGTGGACCGACCGCGGTCGCTTTGGGGTTCCATGTGTTGGGGGCGCCTTTGCGAAGTTTGAGTCTTGATTGGGAGAGGCTTTGATTACCACCTGCCCAGGATGCATTGTGCCTGGGTCCTGGTCACCAAAGGTGAGAGACTTTCCTGCAGAGTCCTGTCCCATAGGTCAGGACAGGGTAGGCAGTGCGTGGAGGCCCTCGGAGGGTGAGGTGGTTTAGAACGTGGCACACCTGGCCCTGGCAGTTGGACTCAATTTTTCTCCATTTTCTCCAAAGCCCTGATACAGCTTCCAGGAGGGCAGGGAGCCATACTGCAGGTAAGGCAGGCTGGGCACCCTTCCTGTCTTGCTTTCTGCCTCTGCCTCTTCTTTCTCTTCCTTCTCTGTCCCAGTCGACCAGTAGTCCCTCCAGCATCTCTGGCCCCAGACACCCACAGCTATTAGTGTCACAATGGGGGTTTCTGGCTGTCTGGATGATGGTTGCCTGGGCACCGAGGTCAACCACTTGACTGGGCCTGGACAAGGTACCCTGGTTGACCAGCTGACCCTTCAGTCCCCTACTTGCCAAGTTGCTCACCTGAAGGTCTGCACACTGGCAGGTAATGCTTTCATGAGATGGAGGGGAACAGAAAGCAAAGGTGTTCTGTGGGGCAGGACCACAGGGAATAAATGTTAATAGTTTTTACTTTTATCTAAATACAGTTGGTGTACAACAGCCTGTGACTTTCAGGTGTACAACACAGTATTTAGACATTTACCTTGCTTACCATGTAGTCACCCCACAAAGTCTGTTCAAATCTTGTCACCATGTACATTATGGCATTATAAATTTATACCTCTATGGAAAAAAAAAACATGTGATTGTTTGTCATGTCATCATTACAGTCATTACCATTTCTATTACTGTCTGTTGTTTAGGGATGTTTCACAGTGGCATCTGCTACTACAGAACAAAGTTACTCCAGCCAACTTTCTCTGTCCACAAAGGGTGCCACTTGACTTTAGATGACACAGAAAGGGCGTGTTTCTGGTGAGGAAATTACTATATTGGCCGGGGGGCCTCTGGCCCTGGCTGGGGGCCCAGTGTGATATTTCCAAGTTCACCAAATGGCCCTGCATTGGCACTGTGTAAGTGTGGGCAGGAGTTGTTCCTTGACATGGTGAATATCCAAGTCCCAGGATCTTTGGAAGAGAAAATGAAAGAAGAAAGTACAAAAAGGAGAGAGAGAAAGGAGGAGAGAGGAAGAAAGATTAAAGTTTCCAAAGGCCCCTTCCACTGCTGTGATACTAGAGGAGCCTAGCTGCTGAGAGGCTGGAGGACTCAGTGTAGAGCCTGGTAGTCAGTCCCCACCTGACAGGAGGCTGCTTTTATATATCACCCAGAGGAAAAGGTTGACCACATGGCTGAAACGAGAGTGGCAGGAGATGTGGAGGGCTGAGGGTGCCGACGATCAAGGAAAGTGCCTAGGGAAGGAGGGGATATGGGAGCGCACAATGCCCAGCAGTGAGTGGAAGGCAATTTAGATGTTCATGGTAGGTATCTATGACAGCCATTGTCATTGTTTTCATTTATGCATATCATTTAGAAATAGCACATAGACTTATCTCAAATATACATTTTTTCACATATCTGAAAAATGAGGTCACATCATGTTTAGATATGGAAGCCTGTGACCTACAGAAATATAAATATGTGATTACTTCCCACTCCTCCCTTTGCCTTCTATTTTAATTTCTGTCAAATGCCCGTGTTGGTGTGGTAGCTGGCCCTTAACTTCAAACAGGTTGCTTTTGTGCATCCAGGTTAAAGAAATAAATGAAAAACAACAACACACTCAGAATAATACTTATACCCAGTATCATGAACTAAGTAGCTCCTTTGGTCCTCCTTCTTTTTCTCCCTTACTTGTTCTGCCTTCCTACCCCATGCCAACCTATCCTAGCCCACCTTATATCGCACCACCATCACCATCACCACTCTCCCCTACCCCTAGTCTGCTGTCTCCCTCTAAAGTTTGACTATTCCGGCTATTTCATAGGAATGGTATCTCCTCTTTGTTGTCTTTGATGACATGGCTCCTTTCACTTAGCACATGGTTGTCCAGACATATATGGTTTGGAGCACTATCAGTGTTTCATTCCTTTGTATGGCTTCAAAACTTCCTATCATAAGCCTTTCACATAAAATAGTTGATGGAGTTTCCTACATACTACCTAACTTGAGCCCCTTTCCTGCCTTTGAAAAAAATATGGAAAAGAAACAATGTGATTATGGAAATAAGAAAAGAGAAACAGAGATTTCAATTGGCTGCCATGGCCCTATAGGCCATCACTGAGAACCCTCTGCATTCTGGATGGACCATGTTCCCTTCAAGTTCCAGACTTTATCGACCCCTAACATGGAGGTAAAGAAACTGGTCATTGTTGTTCTTCCCCAGTTTGGAGGCAGTGTACAGGAACAATACACACAATGAGAATCTTTTTACTTTAAGTAAAGATATGTTTTGTTGTTGTTGTTGTTGTTTTACTTTGAGATTCCAGATTTAGAAAGGTGACAAATACTTGAAGATTTCTGGATGATAGCCTATTTCAGGAAAAAAAAAATCTGTGATGATGTCTCAGGAAAGGGGAAATAGATTGACTGGTAAACATCTGAAAGGGACTCAAAGTATCACTGGAACAAATGCACATCAAGAATCACCATGATGTAATGCAATATCATGAACACAATGGTGGTCTCAATTTAAAAGAACGGTAAATTCAAAGGCAGGCTCGATGTAAGAAAGTAGCCATCATCAGAGAAAGCTCATGGCAATGTTCTAGATAGGTCTGTTTCCCTCAGCTAAGGACAAGGTCTTTTTTCCCTCCACTAACAAAATGTCTTGAAAGGAGTAATTGTATGATACAGCCCAACTGAAATCAAATTCTATATTTAAAGGTCAGATTACTCTTCAGCTTGGGCATTCCTGTCCCTCCAAAACTGGAAGTTTCTGGGTGAGCACCAGATCTCAGTTCTATTGGTGGTCTATGGTGATGTCACTTACATTATGTGTCACCTTGCTTCTCTGTGAGGATGACAGAATCTTGTCCCTGGATGAGGCTTGCATTTGAAAGGCCACCCAGAAAACATAAAACAGAAGCTATCTCTGCACTTTCATTAAATTATCTTTCTACAGTTTTCAAGGCTGTGGATGGATGAGGAACAGACAGTTCCAGTTCCAAATCCTGGCATTGCCACAGGTGAATGATGTGAGTTTAAAGTAGCAGACTTGCTTTTTATTGTTACTGAGATCCCTCTCAGTAACAGTGAGCACTACAAAGGAATAATCTTAAAGTGTTATTTTTAGTTAATTCTAAAAAGAGTATTTTTATTTTTTAAAAAAAAATGTGTTTTAGAAAATTAATAAGAAAATAACAACCTTACGTGCCACATTAGATCATTTTGTCCTCACAGACATTTATAGGACACTTTATCCAAAAACCATACTTAACACATTTTGCCTAGTACACTTGTAACAACACTTCTAAAGTAGATCACTTACTGGGTGACAAAACAAGCCTCAAAAAAGTCAAGGCATTTGAAATTATATTAACCTCATTTTCTCACCACATTAATAACTAAAATTCAGCTATAGTTAAAACAAACATCAAACAAATTCTGTGAAGATTAAAAATCCTGCTATGAACAACCAATACATCAAAGGGAGAAAAACAAGAAATACCTTCATACAAGTGAAGATGACAACATTACTAAATCTGATATGCAGTAAAAACAGTCATAAAAAACTTTACTACACCTATACAGGCCTACCACAAGAGAAAAAATATTCCCAGTGAAACAATTTAAGTTTACCATAAAAAAAATAAGCGGAATAAATCAAAGAAAAGGGAAGAAGAAAAGGTACAATAAAAATTAGCAGAGAAATAAATGAAATAGTAAAACAGTAGAAAAGTCTAATAACACTGAGCTGTTATTTGTAAAATAAATATAATTAGCCAGCCCTTAGTAAGACTCATTAAGCAGAAAAGAAATAGAACACAAATAAATAAAATCAGAAATTAAAGAAGAGAAACTATGACCAACACCGCAGATATAAAAATAATCATTAAGGAACACTTTAGGAAAATATATCCTAATAATTTGACAACCTAGAAAAGATGGACACATTTTTTAAAACAATGTTGAAGGAATAAACCAGGTAGAAGCAGAGAATCTGGTCAGTCCAGCTACTAGCAATAAAACTGAAACAGTCACAACTTTCAACAGACAAAAACCCAGGATATATGTTATTACAGGTGAATTATATTGAGGACTTTAAAAATAATTAGTACTTAGTCTTCTCAAAATTCTCCATAAATTGAAAAATATCAAAAGTTATCTTACAAGGCCAGTATTATTCTGACAGCAAAATCACACACAGACACTAAGAAAAGGGTGAATTGCAGGCCAATATATCTGATTAACATAGATGCCAAGATTCTCAAGAAAACGCTAGCAAGAATAATTTAACATTATAGTAAAAGAATTGCAGGTTATGATAAATGTAAAAGTAGGTCAGTTATGCAAGAGTGATTGAATATCCCGAAAACAATTGTAATGCATCAAATTAACAAAACCAAAGATAACGATCATATAATCATGTAAGATATTCAGAAAAACACTGGCCAAATTCAATATCCATAAATAATGCAAAACCTTATATAAAATGATAATAATAAGAATGTACCTCAAGTTGATAAAAGCTATATAGGACAACTACACAGCTAACATTATACTCATGGTGAAGAAATGAAAGGTTTTCTTTTAAGATAAAAAATAGTACTTGTTCTGAATATTGGGAAAAATGGCACAAATATTGGAATCCTCATCCTCAAGGAGTTCATATTGATTGATTGACATTATCTTGTGTTTTATGTAACATTTTATTTTTCAATTCTTATTATTTTTATCTTGCAATCCCTTATGTTTCTATTCCATTCATCCTAATATTATTCTTTCCACTCCAAATTTATCTCTCCTGCACTCCATCTTCTGCTTTTCTTTCCTTTTTTTAATCCTGCAAGTTACTGTAAATTTGTATTATCTTTTTCTCACTCTTCTGACATTTTTTATTTTAATAATATTTTGGTATTCTTTTTCTTTCTGTATAATCTTCTTTGCTTGGCTGGTTATACTGTCATTTGATAGGTTCCCCCTGGTATCTCAGTCACAAGGTGTTGATAAGTTACTATCCTTCATCTGTGTTCCATTAATACACCTCTCAAGGTTCTATACTCTTTATTCTTGTTATCTAGACCTCATCAATTCTGCCACAAGACTGTCACTGTACTATTAGTGCTAGTAAGACCTAGTCTATACAATTCTAAATGCTTCTCAATACCCCTACCTGATCTCAGCCCACTTTGCAAGTTTCTGAACTATACTATTGCGGGGGTTGTCTCTATTCTTTTACTCACTACTCCTATATACTAATATTTAACCCAACCCTACCTTAGAATCTGACCTCCCACAGCCTCACAGCTTTCTAGATCCAATTAACAATCCTCTCGTCCCCAATAAGAGTCTTACCTTCTTTCCATCCTTTCTAAACCGTGGATAGTGGGGTGGAGGATCACAGTTAACACTATAAGGAGCCAAAGGATAACCCATCTCTCCTCTACTGGCTGCTAAAGTAAATATCATAGTATACTGTCTTATTGTTTTAAACCATTTTGCCTTACTCCTCCAACTGATCACAAAAAGGAATAGGGGGAAGCAGTGAGCACCAGGATACACGAAGGAGATTGCACCACTGAATCTCACAAATATTCTACCACAGAAGTTCACACCATAATTAAAGGGAATTAGAACAGATCAAATTAACTAACAAGAAGAAAAAAGAAGAAACCAAGAACAATGAGAAAACAAAGAAACAACCCCCAATTGAAGGGAAACGAGATAGCCTCAGGAAAAATGCTAAATGAAATAGAGGCAACTCAACTATTAGATAGTGAGTTCAAAACAATGATTAGCAGGAAGTTCAATGAACTCACAATGAGCTTTCAGAAATCAGAGGGAAACTACATCAATCTCACTGCAAACTATATAAACATGAAAAAGGAAATAGAAACTCTCAACAAAGATCAAGAGGAAATGAAGAATACAATTACTGAACTGAAGAACACAGTAGAAGGAATCAAAAGCAGGATTGATGAAACAGAAGATGGGATTAGCAAGCTGGAGGACAAAGTAGAAAACAGCATCGAGGCCCTGGCTGGCTTAGCTCAGTGGATTGAGCTCGGGCTGGGAACCAAAGTGTCCCAGGTTCGATTCCCAGCCAGGGTACATTCCTGGGTTGCAAGCCATAACCCCCAACAATCGCACATTGATGTTTCTCTCTCTCTCTCTCTATCTCTATCTCCCTCCCTTCCCTCCCTAAAAATAGGTAAATAGAATCTTTAAAAAAGAAAAGAAAACAGCATCCAGAAAGAGCAAGAAAAGCAAAGGAGGCTCAGAAAGAATGAAGAGGGATTAAGAGAAGTGCAAGACAATATGAAACATAATAATATCCGTATAATAGGGATACCAGAAGGAGAAGAAGAAAAGCAAGAGATCGAAAACCTAGTTGAAGAAGTAATGAAGGAGAACTTCCCTAATTTGATGAGAGAAAAAGTCACACAAATCCAGGAAACACAGAGAGTCCCGATCAGGAGGAACCCAAAGAGACCCACCCCAAGGCAAATCATAATTAAAATGACAGAATTTCAAGACAAAGAGAGAATCTTAAAGGCAGCAAGGGAGGAAAAAGAAGTGACATACAAGGGAGCCCCAATAAGGCTAACAGCTGATGTCTCAATGGAAACACTTCAAGCCAGAAGAGAATGGCAAGAAATACTACAGGTAATGAGAACCAGAGGGCTGCAACCAAGGCTACTATATCCAGAAAGGCTATCGATCAAGATAGAAGGCTAAATAAGAAGCTTCCCAGACACAAGAAGTCTAAAGGAATACACCTTGACCAAACCAGCTCTGCAAGGGATCCTAAAGGGACTGCTTTAAGGAAGGGAGGGAAAAGAGAGAGAGAGAGAGAGGGGAACATATGTACATAAAAGACAATGAATAAGTACCTATCAATAATAACCTTAAAAGTAAAGGGATTAAATGCTGCAATCAAAAGACATAGAATAGCTGATTGGATAAGAAAAAATGACCCACATATCTGCTGTCTACAAGAGACCCACCTCAGGATAAAAGACCTACACAGGCTGAAAGTGAAGGGCTGGAAACAAATCTTCTAAGCAAATGGACAGGAAAAAAAGCCGGGGTAGCAATACTCATATCAGAAAAAACAGACTTCCAAAAAAGGTCCATAAAGAGAGACCCAGAAGGTCACTTCATAATACTCAAGGGAAGAATCCATCAAGAAGACATAAATATTGTAAATATATATGCACCCAACATAGGAGCACCAAAATACATAAAGAAAATCTTAGAGGACTTCAAGAAAGATATGGACAGCAACACAATTATAGTGGGAGATTTTAACACCCCACTATCAAAAATGGACAGATGTTCTAAACAAAATATCAACAAAGATATCGTGGCATTGAACAATACCCTAGACAAAATGGACTTTACTGTTATATACAGAGCCCTCCATCCAAAAGAAGCTAAATATACATTCTTTTCAAATGTACACGGAACATTCTCAAAGATAGACCACATGATAAGACACAAAACAAGCCTCGAGAATTTCAAGAAAATTGAAATCATACCAAGCATTTTCTCAGACCACAAGGGACTGAAGCTAGAAACAAACCCCAAGGAAAAAAACCCAAAACACTCAAATTCATGGAGATTAAACAGCATGCTATTAAACAATGAATGGGTCAAGAATGATATTAGGGAAGAAATCAAAAGGTTTCTGGAAACAAATGAAAATGAACTTACAACAACCCAAAACTTATGGGACACAGCCAAGGCAGTACTGAGAGGGAAGTTCATAGCCATACAGGCCCACCTAAAATGGTTAGAAACATTCCAAACAAACAACCTAACACTACGTCTTCAAGAACTCGAGGAACAACAACAAAGGCAGCCCAGAGCAAGCAGAAAGAAGGAAATAACCAAGATCAGAGCAGAATTAAATGACATAGAGACTAAAAGCACAATTCTAAGGATCAATGAATCCAAGAGCAGGTTCTTTGAAAAGATAAACAAAATTGACAAGCCTTTAAGCAGACTCATCAAGAAAAGAAGAGAGAAGACCCAATTAAACACAATCAGAAATGAAAGAGGAGAGATTACAACAGATACCACAGAGATACAAAGGATTGTAACAAATTACTACAAAGAACTGTATGCCAAGAAATTTGAAAACCTAGGTGAAATGGACAACTTTCTAGAAAATATAATCTGCCAAAACTCAATGAAAAAGAAGCAGAAAACCTGAACAGACCAATAACAACAAAAGAAATTGAAGCAGTAATCAAAAAACTCCCAACACACAAAAGCCCAGGACCAGATGGTTTCACAGGAGAATTCTACAAAGCATTTAAGGAAGAGCTAACCCCTATCCTTCACAGACTATTCCAAAAAATCCAAAAAGATGGGAGTCTCCCAAACTCTTTTTATGAGGCCAACATCATCCTAATTCCAAAACCAGATAAAGACACAACAAAGAAAGAAAACTTCAGGCCAATATCACTGATGAACATTGACGCTAAAATCCTCAACAAAATACTGGCAAACCGCATCCAACAATACATTAAAAAGATCATACACCATGACCAAGTGGGATTCATTCCAGGGATGCAAGGATGGTTCAATACTCGCAAGTCAGTAAATGTAATACATCACATAAACAAAAGCAAAGACAAAAATCACATGATCATATCAATTGATGCAGAAAAGCATTTGATAAGGTACAGCACCCATTCATGATAAAAACACTCGGCAAAGTGGGAATAGTGTGAGCATTCCTCAATATAATAAAGGCCATATATGAGAGACCTACAGCCAACATCATACTCAATGTGCAAAAATTAAAATCTTTTCCACTAAGATCAGGAACAAGACAAGGCTGTCCACTTTCACCACTTCTATTCAATATAGTACTGGAAGTTCTAGCCACAGCAATCAGACAAAAAAAAAGAAATAAAAGGCATCCAAATCGGAAAGGAGGAAACAAAACTGTCACTGTTTGCAGATGACATGATAGTATACATAGAAAATCCTATAGACTCTACCAAAAAACTGCTTGACCTAATAAATGAATTTGGCAACACAGCGGGATACAAAGTCAATATCCAGAAAGCAAAGGCATTCCTGTACACCAACAATGAAACAGCAGAAACAGAGATCAAGGAAAAAATCCCATTTGAAATAGCAAAAACAAAAATAAAATATCTAGGAATAAACCTAACCAAAGAGGTAAAAGACCTGTATTCAGAAAACTACACAATACTAAAGAAAGAAATCAAGGAAGACACAAACAAATGGAAACATATACCATGTTCACGGATTGGAAGAATTAATATTATCAAAATGTCCATACTACTCAAAGCAATTTACACATTTAATGCAATTCCTATTAAAGTACCAATGGCATATTTCACAGACATAGAACAAACACTTCAAAAATTTATATGGAATTATAAACGACCCCAGATAGCTGCTGCAATTTTGAGAAAGAAGAGTAAAGTAGGAGGGATCACAATACCTGACACTAAACTATACTACAAGGCCACTGTAATCAAAACAGCCTGGTACTGGCATAAAAACAGGCACATAGACCAATGGAACAGAACACAGAGCCCAGAAATAAGCCCAAGTCTCTATGGTGAATTAATATTTGACAAAGGAGGCAGCAGCATAAAATGGTGTAAATATAGCCTCTTCAACAAATGGTGTTGGGAGAACTGGATAGCCACGTGCAAAAAAAATGAAACTTGAGCTCCAACTTACACCATATACAAAAAATAAATTCAAGATGGATAAAAGACTTAAATATAACACGTGACACCACTAAAGTCCTAGAAGAGAATGTAGGTAGGAAAATCTCAGATATTTCATGCAGAAACTTTTTTAGTGATGTGTCCCCTAGAGCAAGGGACATAAAGGAAAGAATAAACAAATGGGACCTCATCAGAATTAAACCTTTTTCACAGCTAAAGAAAACAGTATCAAAATTAAAAGAGAACCAACTGTATGGGAAAACATATTTGCCAATGATACCTCAGACAAGGGTTTAATCTCCAAAATATATAAAGAACTTACAAGACTGCACTCTAAGAAGACAAGGAATCCAATTAAAAATTGGGCAAAGGACTTGAACAGACACTTCTTCAAGGAGGACATACAGAAAATCCAAAGACACATGAAACAATGTTCAATATCGCTAGCTATCAGAGAGATGCAAATTAAAACCACAATGAGAGACCACTTCACACCAGACAGAATGGCCATCATAAACAAAGCAACAAACAAGTTTTGGAGAGGTTGTGGAGAAAAGGGATCCCTAGTGCACTGCTGGTGGGACTGCAGACTGGTACAACCACTATGGAAAGAAATATGGAACTTCCTCAGAAAACTAAAAATGGATCTGCCTTTTGACCCTGCAATTCCACTGGTGGGACTCTATCCTAAGAATACTAAAACACCAATTCAAAAGAACCTATGCATCCCAATGTTCATAGCAGCACAATTTACAATAGCTAGATGCTGGAAGCAACCAAGATGCCCATCAGTGAATGAATGGATCAAAAAACTATGGTACATTTACACAATGGAATTCTATGCAGCAGGAAGAAAGAAGGAGCTCCTACCCTTTGCAACAGCGTGGATGGAGCTGGAAAACATTATGCTTAGCAAAACAAGCCAGACAGTGAAAGACAAATACCATATGATCTCACCTTTAACAGGAACCTAAACAACAAAACAAAGAAACAAGCAAAATATAACCAAAGACACTGAAATACAGGGCAGGCTGACAGTGACCACAGGGGAGAGTAGAAGGAATTTAAGGGGACAGTAGGAAGGGTTCACAGGAACAAACTTAAAAGACACATGGACAAAAACTAAGGGGAGGGTGGTAATGGGAGGGAAGTGGGGAGGGGTGGGAGGGGGGACTGGATTGGGGGTAAAAAGGAGAAAACTTTATTTGAACAATGATTAAAAAAAAGAAGACTCACATACTATTGGGTTACTGCCAACAAAGTAAAGAAAGAAAATCATTCTTTGTTTTTAAGTCAGAAGCAGAGAGCAGAGGGATATGTTAGCAAAGAAGCCCAACATTTTAAGACTCATAATTGTACCTCAGTGTCAAAACTGCTTGAGGGCATGGAGCACTGTTTGGCATCTGGCTGTGTGTCAGGATCACCTGTGGAGAATAAAATTGAAAAGTACCCATGTGGACCCCTGCAGCATCTGTGGGGCCACCTTGGAAACTGAACCTGTACCAGGCTTCCCAGACCATCTGATGCAGTGGTTGCCTCAGCATCCAGAGATCCAAGGTGACACCTGGGATGCACATCCCAGGAGCTGCAATGAGAGCTGTGGGCAGTTTCCATCCCTGGAAAAGGCCACTCATGAAAGAAAAATAAATTGTAGCCATCCTTGACCCTAAGTGAAAAAAAAATACATATAATTATATTGGTGTCAAGCATGCATGCCTTTCCTCGTTTGCTGACTAAGCCAATTCCACTAACATTGTTTTTCCTTCAGACTTATTTGAACTTCAAACAACTTCCACTGCCTTCATACTGACAGCAGCACAACACCTCTCCCTGCCTCTCTGACACTATTCCTGCCCACCTGTCATGGCCTTCAAGGTGACACCAAGCCCACACACCATTTCTGAGGTTCAGCTGACCCCAGTCCTAAACATATTGCCCTGTCTTCCAACTGACAATAGTCCCATCCACATCTCCCTGCCTTGCAACTAGAAACAGTCCCCCCACTGTCTCCTTCACTTCCAGCTAATGACAGCCCTGTTCACATAATCCCAGACCTGCCCTGTCCCTATGAGTTTTTTCACTCACCTCCTTATTCTTCAAATGCTCAGAACCTGAACACTACAGTGTGAAAGAACACCAGTGTTGTCTCCCCTCTATTCTGTCTGAATACTTATCTTTCTCAGATGAGACATCCTGAGAAGATACCCAAGTGAGACACAATACAGGATTTTGCACACAGTTCTATAAAATTGAATATGTTTTTAACTTCAGCTCTTTCCAGCTTTCTAACCTAGGACATATCTCTGTTTACAGGCTCCAAGTCTTCCCTCTGAATGCTTCTGACCTCCTGTGTCTCTCATATCCTATGCAATATTTATTATATATAATATGATAAAAATACAGCATATTGAACTTTTTTCATTAAATGCCCCATAATGAACACATCTTTGAGTCATCACAGAGATCACATTTTTGCTTTCAAACCCCCCATGTTTCAAACCCCACACCAAATAAAAATATTTTTGAACGCTTACAAGAAGCACAGTATATGCATCCACACTGAGGTTTTTAATGTATGTAAACTATTTACATATTAGACATTTTAAGTCTAATAATCCCTTTTTTGGTAGATTCCTAGTACATCATAAAATATTTTGTAACACCTTGGCTCTTACAATAGATGCCTGTAGAAATTTACCCTCACAAAGAAATATATAACAGAAAGAGAGTGTAAGAGAATGGGAGAAAGATGAAACAGGTAGAGAAAAAGAGAGAACTGAAAAATATAAATAAAAGAAAAGCAATATAGCTCTTTAGTGAAAAAGATATGTGATGTCACATCACTTTCACCATATTTTGTTATTGAGAAGCTAGTTTGTAACCACTTACTGGTGTCACAACAATGTACATATCAGCATGCAGGATCTCCCAGGGGATGTTGTGGAGGCCACCAAATGCAGGTCCACATGAGGCACAAGTGAGAGGAACTCCTGCCAGCAAAGTTCCCCAGGCCACAGCAGATGAGAAGAAAAGTCCTCCCAGACACAGTCTTGTTGCTCCAGAGGGAAAAATGGTGGTGATTCCCTCTAGTGGAGAATGCCCTGAGCCCTTCTCCTACACAGTTTTTATCGGGGTTGGGAAGTGCGGGGGGATGCAGCACACATGCATAGCTTATCAGTCAATGTCCAACAGGCTATAGTCATAAAAAACTGACACTATCTATAGATAACAATTGAAGAAATACAGACATATTTTTCAGGTTGGGGTCTGCAAGATAGACAGGTGGCAGATGGCTGCACAGGCTTATATCATGAAGTATAGTTTCACTCCTTATGCCTTGAACTCAAACATCTGGGTTGTACTGACATGGCTGATCACTGAGCAGAACCGGCTTCAGAGGACAAAAATGTGCATTACAGACCTGATTTCCATGGGCCCTCAGTGTTAGAATCTAGTCATGCCTGCCACCTCTGTTATGACTCTGGTTTTCCAGGGAGACTTACCAGCCCCTTTCAGAGCTTGCTCTTTCGGGGCTACAGTCTCCAAAACCTCACCGAGTGGTCCTCAACACACAAAGTCTGATTCTAAGTATAACAGGACACCATAAAAGGTTATATGGCATAGATAATTATATTTTCAAATACCTTAAAATTAAAGACCTAATAATGTGGCCCAGAATAGTATGACTTTATTTTTTAAAATATATTTTATTGATTATGCTATGACAGTTGTCCCATTGTCCTCCCCTTTACTCCTCTTCAGCCCTGTACTCCCCCTCCCACCAGCATTCCCCCACCTTAGTTCATGTCCACAGATCAGATGTATAAGTTCTTTGGCTTCTTTATTTTCCATACTGCTCTTAACCTCTCCCTGTTTATTTTGTACTTACCACTTATGCTTCTTATTCCTTGTGCCTTTCCCCCTATTTCCCCTTTCCCCACTGATAACCCTCCATGTTATCTCTGTCTGTGAATCTGTTCCTGTTCTAGTTGTTTGCTTAGTTGTTTTTTGTATTTTTTAAGGCTCAGTTGTTGATCATTGTAAGTTTGTTGTCATTTTACTGTTTGTATTTTTGATCTTCTTTTTCTTAGATAAATCCATTTGACATTTCATATAATATAGACTGGGTGATGATGATGTCCTATAACTTGGCCTTATCTGGGAAACACTGTATCTGCCCTTCCATTCTAAATGAAAACTTTGCTGGATAGAGCAATCTTGGATGTAGGTCCTTGCCTTTTATGACTTGGAATACTTCTTTCAAACCCCTTCTTGACTGCAAGGTTTCTTTTGAGAAATGAGCTGACAGCCTTATGGGAACTCCTTTATATGTGATTCTCTCCTTTCCTGATTCTGCTTTTAAGATTCTCTCTTTATCTATAATCTTGGGTAACAATGATGATGTGACTTGGTGTGTTCCTCTTTGGGTCCAACTTCTTTGGGACTCTCTGGGCTTCTTGAACTCCCTGGAGGTCTATTTCCTTCACCAGACTGGGGAAGCTTTCCTTCATTATGTTTTCAAATAAGTTTTCAATTTCTTGCTGTTGCTCTTCTCCTTCTGGCACCCTTATGATTAGGATATTGGAACATTTCACATTGTTCCAGAGGGTCCTCAGCCTCTCTTCAGTTTTTTTTTTTTTTTATTCTTGTTTCTTCATTCTGATCCAGTTGGATGTTTATTTCTTCCTTTTGTTCCAAACCATTGCTTTTAATCCTGGTTTCCTTCTTGTCACTGTTGGTTCCCTGAATATTTTGTTTAATTTCATTTTGGGTATATTTCATTTGTTCTTTTATTTTCCACCAAACTCAATCAGTTCTCTGAGCATTTTGATTGCTAGGGCTTTAAATTATCCATCAGTTAGGTTGGCAATGTCCTCATCACTTAGTTCTGATGTTTTGCTGTGTTCTTTCACTTGGGCCACATTTCTTTGTCTTGGTGTAAAACACCAAGTTGTAAGGGGCGGGGCCTTAGGTATTCACCCAGGAAAGGCGACCCTCTTTGTTGTGCTGCCTGTGGGGGAGGGTCCAGAGAGGAAGCAATGGAGCTTGTCTGCTTGTCTCTAGCACATTTTTCAACAAACTCGTGAGTCAGACTGGAAGTATGCCCAGCCGTAGCCCACAGTCAGCTCTGAGTCTGTTCCCCCCTTAAGCCAGTCCCTCCTGCACAGCTCTGCCAAGCTCAGCAGTCAGCCCTGCCCCTCAGCTGCCTTGCCTCGGTTTTTCTGAGTCGCCTGGCCCTCCGGGTCTCCCTTACTAGACTGATTGATTTTTTTTTCTTTAATTCCTTGGTTGTGGTAGTTCCATGCAGTTTGATTTTCTGGTTGTTTGGTGATCTTACATTGGTTGTTATCCTCCTTTTGGATGTGAGAGAAAGCAAAGGGTTTCTACCTACACCTCCATTTTGGCCAGAGCCCTGGATATTTATATCTTCCTTTTGTTTCAAATAATTGATTTGAGTCCCAGTTTCCTCCCCTTCACTGTTGGTTCACTGTATGTTTTGCTTTATTTCACTTTGGGTAGTCTTCATTTGTTTCCTCATCTTGTGACCAAGCTCTGAGCATCCTGATTGCCAATGTTTTGAACTCAACATCAGACAGATCATTTATCTCCTAGTTGCTTAGCTCTTTTTTGGGAGTTTTAATGTGTGTTTTTTTTTTCCCATTTGGGCCATGTTTTTTTTTTTTTGTCTTGGTGTACCTGTTATGTTGTAGGGGGGTGGGGCCTTACCTATTCCCCAGGGCATGGCAGCCCTTTTGCTGCATTGTGGAGCTGTCTGTGGGGGAGGGATCAGAGGGGGAACAATGCAGCTCACTCACTTGGCTCCAGTCCCACTTTTCAACGAACTCTCCTGTGAGACTGGGATTTTCTCCCACCATGGCAACCTCCACCTTAGTTAACAGCTAGCTTTGAGTCTTAGTTTCCCATTCAGCCATCCCTGCCATGCTTGCACAGTCCACTGCCTTACAGCAGGGCCTCTCAGCCATCCATGCCAGTGTAGTCCACCCCCTTGATGCGAGTCCTCTACCACCACTCGGCTGCCCGTGGCTCTTCTACCTGGTTGGTTGAATGTTTCTTTAATTCCTTCATTGTTGGAATTCCATGCAGTTTGATTTTCTGGCACTCCTGATTGTTCATTATTTTTAGATTGATTGTTATTCTCCTTTTTGTTGTGCAAGGAAGTGACAGGTTTCTACCTACACCTCCATCTTGGCCAGAAAATATCTATTTTTATTAGTCTTTTCTCCTGTATTTTTATTGCATTTATTTGTGTTCTGATTTTTGTTATAAATTTGTTTACTTACTTTTTATTAAAATTTCTCTCTCTTTCTGGTTTCTTCATAGGTAAATTTAAACAAATTTTTGGAATTTTTTCCAGCTCTTTTGCCTTCGTTGCCCTCGCTGCTATAGTGTTTTCTTTTTTAACTGCTTTTGCTTCATACTAGATTGTGTTAGGTTGTTTTTCAATTTTTATGTGTCTCAAGGTAGATTTGGATTTCTATTTGTTTTCTTCTTTCAGCTATTCATTGTGTAGAAGCATGTTCTTTAAACTTCACACATTTGTGCTTTTCATTATTTTTTATGCTTAATTTTAATCATATTTAACATTGTGGTAAGATAATGGGGTAGACATGCTTTAAGTTTCTTGACTTTCTTGAGGCTTGTTTTTTGGCCTAGTACATGATCCATCTTGGAAAATGTTCCATGCAAACTATGAGTAATTTGTAAAATGCAGTTTTGTATTAAATACTGTATAAATGTCTATAAAATAAAGCTCATTTAATGTGGCAGTTAAGGCCATTATTTTTTTTATTAATTTTTAATGTGGTATTTAAGATAAAATGAAACTTTTTAAACATCTCATACCATCTTTAACTTTCAAAAACCCATTAAAAACTGGACTTTGGGTGGTAACACACAGTGCAATATATGAAATTCTTATAAAATTTTGCACTTGAAACTGATGTAACTTTATTAACTAATGTGACACCAATAAGTTCAATTAAAAATGAAGGGGGGGTGAAGAAGCAAGGGATGGAAGTGGATTTGGCTGGCATGGAGGGGGAGCAGTGGGGGGAATGCAGACAACTGTAATTGAACAGAAATAAAATAATTAAAAAAAAAACAAAATACAAATACAAAATATTAAAAAATCAATTATTGAGGCAAGTGTTTCTTTTTCAATCACCCTATTATAATGGAGAAAACAATATTTTGAATTTACATAACTTACCAGTGGCAGGTGAAAATTTGATCCTTTTAAGTTTTTATTTAATTACCAATGAAGCTCACAGGGAATGAAGAGAAGGCTGGAAATAAGAAAGTTAGTGGTTTTCATCAGGGAACTCTCACCAGGTCTGTACAGCTGACCCTGTGGGCTGACCTCAGATTCTGGCCCTGTGTTCTCTGTGAGGCACAGGTTCATGATGGTGAAGTGGAGGGGGAAGGGCACCAGTGAAAGGCCAGCAGCTGCAGTGGAAGTGACAAAAAGAGTCCACATCTTCAGACAGTATCAAAGCCAATCCAGGGACCGGGCCCTCCTATCCCACAACCCAATGCTGGCCTTCCCAACCCATGCTCTGTGGAAAAAAAGAGGACTTTTTACATACTAATTGTTTTGTCATTACTGTGGCCACTAGAAAACATCCCTCAATGATAGACAGTAACAGAAACAGTAATTTGTAATGGAAATGATGACATTATACATGCTTGATTTTATATATATGGAGAGAGGGAGGTAGGAGAGAGAGAGAAATTTATAATTTGTCACTAAGTTTGCATGGGGAGAACTGTATTTAGAAAAAAACAAATTAAAATATTAACATTTACTCCATTTACTGCACAGGGAAGCCTTACCTTCAAGTGTGTGAAAGAACTGTCAGGTGAGCTGAGCCAGTCAGCCAGCACGGGACTGACCAGTCGCCTGGTTGAGCCTTGCACTGTGGCAGCCCTTTCAAGTTTGAGTTAAGTCAGTGGGTTCACCACGCCCCCCACAGCTGTGCCCAGGACATCAGATGTCCCTTTTAAGATAACAACTGCCTTGGGCAGCGAGCTCTCTACACCCTCCACAAGGGCCCGTGTGGTGTGAGTCTACGAGGAGAGGAGGAGGAGGTGGCACAGAAGACGACCCCAGCCCACCTGCGGGACAGCTAACTGGGGTCCCCAACTCCATACAGGAACTTTGGAAGGAAGGTGGATAATAACAGTTCAAGAGCCCGGACCCAGGCCCCCGGCTTCCCACCCCATTTCGCCCTCCAGAGCCTCAACTCTCTGCCCATGCTAGCCCCACATCCCTAATGGATCTCTGGAAACTTGGGGAGCAACTGTCTCTGGTGACTGTGATCCAGGTTGTCATGCATTTGGGCCCAATAGGCTCTGGCTGCACATCCGGACTGAGAGATGTCTCCGATGAACAGACCCCGGGAGCGACCACAGCCGTGGTCCTGGTGCCCTGTTTGTCCACCCCATTCAGCCCTCGGCAGTGGCACCTCTGGAGAAACAACTGGGAGAAAAAATAGAGAAAACAATGAGGGCCAGATATCTTGGCCACAGGCAGGACAGCCTATGAACTACAGCCACAAAGTTCCCCCATTGTCCCGCGGTGGCTGTGGTTGGTCAGCCCCCGTGGGTGGAAGGGCACCCGCGAGTACTGCTCCAGCTTGAGGAGGCAGCCACGCTGAGGCAGGCACGTCTGATCTCCAGGGAACAGGACAGAGGCCAACACCAGACAGCACTACAGGATCCCACCAGTGCCGCCAGCCTGATGCAACTCACCAGGTGCACCATGGCCAAGTCACCTCCTTCACCACCCTGTCACGGAGGAAAGACACAAAGTGATGCCCAAGGAACTGTGGGAAGGTCAGAGGGACGAATCCGGATCAGGACCTCAGAGGCAGTGCCTGGCCCTCTCCGGAGGGCCGATCTCCTCCCAGCACACCACGGATGGCTGCACTCAGCCAGCATTGTGTTCATTGTGGAAGGGAAACCTGAAAATCCTTTTTTTGGTGGCACCCACAGCGGGATGCTGGGGAACACAGAACTGAAAGAATTCCTAAGCTTCCCAGTGGGGCATAAGCCTTACAGGGGTCCCGGGAGGACCTGCAAGAATTTGGGCTGCTATGGAGTGTCAACCTAAACAGGGTGAGTATTCACAAAACAAAAAAGCACAGATATTCTTACATTTTTATTTTCGAAAAATTGAATTTACTGGGTCAACCAAACCATTTGCATTTTAAGTAAAAATAAAAGACACATTTTTTTTTTCATTTTCACCAATAACTTTATTGAACAACAGGTCTTTCCAATGCATACACACAAAAAAACCTATAAGCCATACAAACAATGAATGATAAACCTGACCACATACAATTTTAAGAGAAATATGTCTCTGCATATACCACAAAAAAAAAAAAAAGACAAGAGGAGGGTAGATGCAGGAAACATTGGTGCATGTCATTTTTTTTGTGTGGATTTCAGCATTACTTAAACAGCAACATGAGGAAGGTGAGGGGAGGATGTGTGTTTGAAATGCGGTAAATGTAAATGATGAACTGTTCCATGAAACTGAAAAATCAATCAGTTTGCCCTTGGTGGGTAGCCCAGTTTGTTAGAGAGTTGTCCCTGTGTGCCAAGGTTACTGATTTGACCTCAGGTCCAGAGAGATCAAAACCATGTCAAGAATGTCTACTCTCATTACTATTATTAAAAATAAAATGGAATGTTTAGACATAGCAATCAAAAAAGAAAAATAAATTAAATGCATCTAAATAAAAAAGAAGAGTGCCAGTATTTGTAGATGACAGGATGTTCCAAACAAAATTTGTTAGAGGATTCAACAAAATTAAGTTCCAACCCAGATAGAGGCATAGGTAGAAACGCTTCGCTTCCTCGCACATTAAAAAATGGATAACAACTAATTTAAAAACAATAAACAACCAGAAGTACCAGAAAATCAAACTATATGGAACTCAGACAACTGAGGACTTAAGGAAACATTCACCCAAACAAATGGGAGAAGTGGAGACGGGAGACTGGCAGCCGAAGGGAGAGGATGCACAGGACAAGGCAGCGGATGGTGCAGGCAAAGTGAGGCCGGCTGAACAGGAAGCCACAGGCTCAAACTGAGCAGTAAAATACTGAGGGGGATTGCAATGGCGGGTAAACTCCCAGTCTCACAGGAGAGTTTGTTGGAAAGTGGAGCTAGAGTGGAACAATTGAGAAGCACAGCCCCCTCTCTAACACCTCCCCACAGACAGCAGCACCAGGCAACAAACAGGGCTGCCCCACTCTGGGAAAAACCTAATGCCCCATCCCCTTACAACATAAGAGGTGCACTGAGACAAAGAAATATGGCCCAAATGAAAGAACAGATCAAAACTCCAGCAGACAAGGTAGGAGACTAGGAGATAGACAACCTATCTGATACAGAGTTCAAAACATTGGTAATAAGGATGTTTACAGAACTGATAGAGTTCAGTGGCAAAATGAGGGAAGAAAGGAAGGCTATCCAAAGTGAAATAAAGGAAAATATACAGGGACTCAATAGAGAAGGGGAGGAAACCAGGACTCAAATCAACGATTTGGAATAAAAAGGAAGAAATAAACATCCAACCAGAATAGAATGAAGAAACAAGAATTCAGTTGAAATTTAGAGCATTGAAATTGACAAATTAATTGAAAACCAAAACAATCAATGTTACACTATGGGGGAAATAACCTACATATTCAACATACTCAAAAAACACAAAAATGTTGGTGAAAATGAAAATGTACTTTTCCCTTACAGGAAAAAAAAAAAAGAAACATACAGAAATCACATTGAACATCTCAAGGAATAAACATCTTGGGCTCACCCAGAAACATTCAGCACTCAACATTGTGTTTAGAGGGACAGGTGTGCACAAGATGAAACAAAAAAAAAAAAACAACTAAGTTACAGATGTACAATTTGACTTCAGGTGGGGGCAAATTATTCAATTTTTTTCAAGGCATTTTGTTCTAAGAAAGAACTGGTTGTACTTTATGGGTAGTCTGTATTAACAGCATTGCCACATTGAGTCCACAGTGAACAACCTGATTGTACAAATAAGAAAACAAAGGCTTGGAGTTTATAGAAACAGGAAAACAGAGGCCTAAATATTTAAAATTGTTGCTCAGGGACCTACAGGTCAGAAATGAAAACCCCTTGAAGTTTGTATGAAACAAATCTTCTTTAACCTCTGAGACTTCATCTATCTCTGACATGGAGGGAAAAAAAAATCTGGAGGATGTCCTCTCTTCCAGATTTGGAGACAGTGTGTAGGAACAACACACACAATGAGAAAATGCTTGACCTCAAAGGAATATATTGATTGTTTTTTGTTTTACTTTAATGAGAATTTTGATACTCTCATTATAGGGATTCCAAATTTATAAGTGGCACATATTTGATGATTTCAGGAAAGAGAAATAGCCAGAAAGGATCCATCAGTATGGCTCAAAAAATAAAAATAATCAGTTTTGTTGATAAACACCTAAAAGGTGAAAAAGTGACTCAAAGTATAATTAAAGGAAGTGCTCATCAACGACCAATAAGATAGCAATGGATGACCTGAACACAATGGTGGTTTACATGTAAAATAATGGTGAATTCAAATCAGACTGGATGGAATAAAGTTGCCTCCATCAGTGAAGGCTAATGACAATGTCACACCTATAGCCTATTCAGTTTGGAATCAGGTTGTAACAATAAAATATAAAAATATTCATATGCCCATCTTTCTATTGGCAGCCCAATTTCTCAGCAAATCTATTGAGACAAAGAGTAAGGCACTACAAGGAATGAATCAAGTTAAATCATGTGGAGCTCCAATGGCACTGTAAGACTCCATCACTGTGGCAAATGGCTTCCTTTATGGGACATGATGAAAATAAGTGAGGCCTCAGATCCCGACCTAGTAAGTTTCATCTCTGAGGGGACAAGTTGTACAGAAACCTATACAGTGCTTAGTTTTATCCTATTTTTGTGTGTGTGTGATATTGAGTAAAGCTTGGAGAAAGTTGGCAGGGACATTGGAATTTTCCTGGATGAGGCTTGCACCTTAAGTGTTCTATAGAAGTTATAACAGTGAAAAATGTTCCATAGCGTCTGTGGTATCAGACTTCCAATGTAGAACCATTGTTTACATGATGGCCTAGTTATTCATTTCTCTGGCATTCAACACCACCCAATACATTCTTGGCCAGCTTTCCAGCAGGTAAGCATAGGCCCCCTCCTCAATTCAAGCTACTCTGCTAACATCGAGTTTTTCTCATAGGAATATCCCCTCATCTCTATGAGATCCAGTTTGCTTCTCTGAAAAGTGAGTTGTAGAAAATAAGATGTGTATAATTTTGGATTTAGTGGTTTAGCCATAGCAAGTTTTCTCCTGGTTGTTGGTAGAGCTGGACCTGCTGTGACTGTTCAATTTTATGAATTTCCTGTCAACATAAAAAGCACTCTGTTCTTCTCTTCAAAGGCCTGCAACCATTCTGAGTTTTAGAAAGTATGTGGAAAGTAGCTTTTAAAAAGGTTGTGATGGCCTTTATGTGGTCCTGGTTTGTTTTGTTGTTGTTGCTTTGGGGTTGTTTGTTGTTGTTGTTGTTGTTTGGTGGCCAGAATAGTCATTTTTCAGAGAGCAAAATACTCAAGGCCTTCAGATTTTTGAAATGATTTTGAATGAACTTTATTCATTTAAGTATATATGATACAGTTGCTACATGAGGGCACATTCTGAGACAACTAGCAGCACTCAGTGAAGGGTACAGACAAAATATGTAAACTCCAATTTTAGTAAGAGAGTCAGGCAATCATAGAAGACATTATTTGAAGTGTCTCTTCCATATGTCACTTATGGCATTTCCATAGCTTTTGCTGCATCTGGTGCCATTTTTCAAATGCTGACCAGAAGGATGCATCACAGGACCATATAAAAAAGGAAATGAATGTGTTTGCAGAAGAAAAACCTCATGTTTCTTCAGAACTTAGGTTAAATTTGAGAGCATAATTTTGGGGGTGAGGAAGGCCTGGAAGAACCCTGGATTTGCTCCAAGTCTGTCCTAATTCATTTTCTTCCATTTGTTCCCATATAGGTGCTGGCCCCACTCTGGTGTCTGTCACCAATACCCTCACCATCATTGTTCTCTGCTATAAGGAGGACATGCCTCTAGACCCTGAAATTTCTAGTTCCACCAGAGTCATTTTTACATTGTCTAAAAAAATAAAACTCAAAGGTGGCGGCAAGGTAGATGGGAGCAAAGCCCAGTTCTCTCTGTGCCCAGCTGGAACCCCTAGTGGATCTTGTGAGGAACAGAGTGAACAGCGAACAGAATCCCAGCTTATATGAAGTCTGGAGGCCAAAATTGCGGAGGACATTGAAAAACAGATGGTGGGGTGGTTGTGCTGGGATGATAAGGCCCCTGGGGTCTGTGCAGGGACCTAGGCCTCTGTGGCCCCTGGCTGGAGCCTGCTGCAGGATATAGGGAGGAGAGGTATATCACCAGCTCCCTCCCCTACCAGAGCAGGGAGGGCAGCCCAGCACCAAGAGGGACCTGGATGCTGAATGTTGCTGGGGGGAATAGAGACAAAGTGGGAGACTCATAGAGGTGGTATAAATCCACTGGGACTGTGGATGCCAGTGCCAGAGAAATTAGGGTGCTTGGCAACATCTAGAGAAGGCAGGAGTTGTGTCCTGTCGGACCCTGACTCAGATAGTCTCTGGGCTGATTGGAAAGTTGGGCTGTGTGAAAAGCTGTGTGCTTATCAAGAATTGCCGTGGACAAGTATTTGTGGTGTTATGGATGAAATAAGACATTCACATGGACCACCGAGTCCTGTGGAGGAAAAGGGACAGCACGGCTACCCTCTCAAGGAGAGGGTGTGCCAAAGCTGCCTGGCAACTCTCTCTAGGGGAGAGCACCCTGATCCTTGCCTTGATAGGTTTTTATTGGGTTCAATTGTACAGGAATACAGGTAAAGCTCATTAATCATTGTCAGGAAGTAAGGATCAAACAATGGATAGCATACAAAGAATTACTAGTGCTTATTCTGAGTCAGGGTCTGTTAGCTAAAGGGCTACAAAACTTTGGGAAACAAATTCATTCCATGCTCAGACCTTTATCATTTAATTGAGAGCATTCTTAGCAAAGCAGGTTTCACAGGAGTTTATGTATTTTTTCTCAGGCCTGATCACCCAGGGAAACCCGCCCTTTCCAGCACAGGGCTGCACTGCCCTCTGTCATGTTTCAGGATTAAGTAAGACAGAGGAGGCAAGACAGCCAAGAAATTAGGAGACTTCTCACAGACAGGAGGAGGACTCAGGGTTTGTCAAAGCCTAGGGGTGGGGGTCCATCACCCCCTATCTCCATAGCCTCCCAAGTCCTTCCCTGGTGCCTCCATGTGATCATGTTTGTCTTAGGTTGTTCCCCTCTTGGGGAATCTTACCCATTATTGGCTAACTGATCAAGCATTGGGGGCCAGTTACGGAAAAAGGAGCAGAAGTGGCACTCCTGCCAGAGAGATAAGCCTTGTCTCCTTAGTGGCTTATGGTCTGAAGGTCACTCACTCATCCTTAGCCATGGAGAAGTTACAGCTCCTGAAACCAGGCAGGGCAGCTCCCAACAAAGAATGGCCGGCTGCTGTTTTGTAAGGAACTCTCAGGCAGCAGCTGGCTCACCCCAACGGTGATTTGAGCTGTGCTCACACAGAGGATGAGTGGCTGAGTGGAACAGCATACCTGAGATTGGCTCACTCTGTGTGCCCAGAGACTGAGTGGCTGATTTGAGCCTGGCAGCTCAGACAGGACGAGGGCCAGAGGCTGGGTAACTGTGAATATTGCTGGCCAGACCTAGACCCCATCTTGTTAAAACCATAGGAAGGGAAAAAAGTGAATCCCAGCCCTCCTCTTCTTATGCCATCTAGGAAGATCAGCAGAACTAGCTAAACAGGTTTAAAGTGAGCAGGAGGCTTATTTTTTTCTTTAATCTTGCTTTTTTTCCCCTTTTCTTCTTCCCTCAAGTGAGACAATAAGACATGGAGTTACCAAAGGTCCAGAGACAGATCCAAAGGGGGAAGCACTAGGCAAAACCCAAAATTGAGAAAATAAGACAAATGTCACTTTGCTGTCCCATAGAGCTAGAATTTTTTTGTTTAGGTGCATTATTATTATTTTTCATTATTTTACCACTTTTATTTTATTAGTATTATTTTTATTTCTCTTCAACATGTTTAGTTTTCCTCATTTTACTTCTCTGTTTAATTGCATTGTTCGACTCGTTTTCTTTATCCTCTCTTTATTGTATTTTCATTTTTCTTCTTTCACTTCGCTTGTGTTACAGTAACACACTACTCTTGACTGGGTACTTTCTATTCTGGTTTTCCAAATCATATATCTCTTGCCATATTTTTGTTCTTCCAATACTATTGTAAATAATTGTTGTCCCATACAATTGTACATACTACACAGCAATCCTCCCAGATCTCAGCCCACTTTACTTTGTCCCTGAGCATTATTATTGTTGTGGTTAACTCTATTTTCTCTCACACTACACCTACTTTCTATCCTCTATTCTCACTATATCTCATCATCATACCTTGTACAGGTGCTTGTTTTCTGGAATCAGTTCACAGTCCTCCTCCCATATAACAAGAGTCATCTCCCTTTCACCTTTCATAAAAAGTGGATAGTAGGGTGAAATAATCACAGTAAGCACTATACTTATCCAAATAATTTCCTACCTCTTCCATACTTGCTGGCGCTTTAAATCCCATAAAATACTCTCCTGCTGTCTTAATCCATTCTGCCTGCGCTCTACCACTGATCACATACACGAATATGTGGGAGCTGTGAACATCAGTATACCTGCTGGAGGAGAGGACACATCAATGAAGGAACCACTGAAAGGTAAAAACTAAAGTACAACAAGAGAGCCAACACAAACAGAAGAAAGGGCAAACCCAAAGCATCCAGAAAAGGAGATCAAAGAGACCACACAGCTTAACCCCATAGAATTCTTACCATAGATGTTCACCCTACAAATATCTAGCAGAGTAAAACATCAGAAAGCACAGAAACAAACAAAAAGAGTCACCTAAAGTGGGGAGAAAAAAATACATGCAATCAAAAGGAATGGAAGACTCATCACTAAAAGAGTTAAACAAAACTATCAGATACACAATTCAAAATAATGGTGATAAAGATGCTCAATGAACTCAAAGACAACTACAAGTAACTGAGTGAGAACTACAAACGTATGAAAAAGGATATAGAAACTATAAACAAAAAAACAGGAAAAATAACAATAAAATCTCAGAAATAAAAAAAAAAACACACACTAGAAGGAATTACAAGCAGGCTGGATGAAACAGAGGATCAAATCAGTGAGCTGGAGGACAAGGTAGGAAAAAAAAAGAAAGAGCAAGAAAAAGAAAACAGACTCAGAAGTAATGAAGAGACACTAAGGGAAATGCAAGACAATATGAAACATAATAATATCTGTATAATAGGGATACCAGAAGGAGAAGAAGAGCAAGGGCTAGAAAACCTGTTTAAAAAAATAATGATGGAAAACTTCCCTAATTTGATGAGAGGAAAAGTCACACAAATCCAGGAAACACAGAGTCCCAATCAAGAGGAACCCAAAGAGGCCCACTTGAAGACACATCATCATTAAAATGCCAAAATTCCAAGACAAGGAGAGAATCTTAAAGGCAGCAAGGGAGAAACAGAAAGTAACATACAAGGGAGCCCCGATAACACTAGCAGCTGACTTCAAAATGGAAATGCTCCAGGCCAGAAGAGAATGGCAAGAAATATTCCAAGTAATGAGAACCAAAGGCCTGCAATAGAGACTACTCTATCTGCAAGGCTCTCAATTAATGGAAGGCCAAATAAGGAGTTTCCCAGACAAAAAAAGGCACTGCTTTAAGAAAAGAAAGAAAAAGATTGAGAGAGAGAAAAACACAAATATGAATAAATGGCAATGAGTAAGTACCTATCAATAATAACTTTAAATGTAAATGGACTGAATGCTCCAATCAAAAGACATAAAATAGCTGAATGGATAAAAAATCATGACCTACACATATGCTGACTACAAGAGATACACATCAGAATAAAGACCTACACAGACTGAAAGTGAAGGGCCGGAAACAAATATTCCAAGAAAATGGACAGGAAAAAAAGCCAGGGTATCAATA
Source organism: Phyllostomus discolor (assembly GCF_004126475.2). NCBI lineage: Eukaryota > Metazoa > Chordata > Mammalia > Chiroptera > Phyllostomidae > Phyllostomus > Phyllostomus discolor. Next base: position 426,153 of record NC_040917.2, on the reverse strand, counting down.
CTCATATCAGGCAAAATAGGCTTCCAAAAAAGGATCATAAAAAGAGACGCAGATGGTCATTTCATAATACTCAAGGGAAGAATCCATCAAGAAGACATAAACATTGTGAATATATATGCACCAAACATAGGAGCACTCACATACATAAGAAAGTCTTGGAGGACTTGAAAAAAGATATTGAAAACAACACAATTAAAGTATAGGATTTTAACACCCCACTGTCAATAATGGATAGATCTTCTAAACAAAAGGAGCAAAAAGCAAAGAAGCAAAATGCACATTCTTTTGAAATGCACATGGAACATTTTCAAATGTAGACCACATGATAAGACACAAAGCAAGCCTCAATTTAAAAAAAAATTGAAATCATATCAAGCATTTTCTCTGACCATGAGGGACTGAAACTAGAAACAAACCTCAAAGAAACAATTCGAAAACATTCAAACTCATGGAGATTGAATAGCATACTATTAAACAATGAATGGGTCAACAATGAGATCAAGGAGAAAATCAAAAAGTTTCTGGGAACAAATGTAAATGAACTCACAACAACCCACAGTTTATGGGACACAGTAAAGGCAGTCCTGAGAGGGAAGTTCTTAGCAATAAAGGCCTACTTAAAAAATAGAAACATTTCAAATAAACAACCTAACCCTACACCTACAAGAACTTCCCAGCAGGAAGAACAATAACAAAGACAGTCCAGAGCAAGGAGAAGGAAGGAGATAACCAAGATCAGAGCAGAATTAAATGCCATAGAGACTAAAACCACAATTTTGAGGATCAATAAATCCAGGAGCTGTTTTTTTTAAAAAGATAAACAAACTTGTCAAGCCCTTAAATAGACTCATCAAGAAAAAAAGAGAGAGGACCCAAACAAACACAATGAGAAAGGAAAGAGGAGAGATCGCAACTGATATCTCAGAAATACAAAGGGATGTAAGAAATTACTACAAAGAACTGTATGCCAAGAAATTTTAAAACCAAGGTGAAATGGACAATTTCTAGAAAAAGATAGTCTTTCAAACCTAAATGAAGACCAAGTAGAAAGCCTGAACAAACCAATAATAGTTGATGAAATTGAAGCAGTAATGCAGAAATTCCCAAAACACAAAAGCCATGGACCAAACAGTTTCACCAGACAATTTTACAATGCATTTAAGGAAGAGCTAACCCCATGCTTCACAGATTATTCCAAAAAATCCAAGAGGATGCAAGACTCCAAAACTCCTTTTATGAAGCCAGCATCATTCTAATCCAAAAATGAGATAAACAGACAACAAAACAAGAAAACTTCAGGCCAAAAACAGATAAATATAGGCAGTAAAATCTTTAAGAAAATATTGGCACACTACACCCAGCAATACATTAAAATGATCATACACTATGACCAAGTGAGATCCATCCATGGGATGAAAGGGTGGTACAATATTTGCATATAAATAAACATAAAACATCACATAAACAAAAGCAAAGACAAAAATTACATGATTATATCAATAGATGTGGAAAAAGCATTTGATCAGGTACAGCACTCATTTATGATAAAAACACTCAGCAAAGTGGGAGTAGAGGAAGCATTCCTCAACAAAATAAAGGCCATATATTAGAAACCTACAGCTAACATCAGACTCAATAAGCTAAAACTAAAAACTTTCCCACTAAGATCAGAATCAAGACAAGGTCGTTCACTTTCATCACTTCTATTCAACGTAGTATTGGAAGTCCTACCCACAGCAATCAAACAAGAAAAGGAAATAAAAGGCATCCAAGTTGTAAAATAGGAAACAAAACTGTCATTGTTTGGATATGACATGATAATATCCATAGAAAATCCTATAGACTCCATCCAAAAACTGCTTGACCTAATAAATGAATTTGGCAAAACAGCAGGATAGAAGGTCAATATTCAGAAATCAAAGACAATTTTGTAAACCAACAATGAAATATCAGAAACAGAAATCATGAAAAAATCTCATTTGACATGACAAAAGAAAAATAAAATACCTAAGAATAAGCCTAACCAAGGAGGTAAAAGACCTGTACTCAGAAAACTGCACAACACTGAAGAAAAATTAACAAAGACAAAAACAAATGGAAACACATACCATGTTCATGGATCAGAAGAATTCAAATCATCAAAATTTCCACACTACTAAAAACAATTTATAGATTCAATGCAACCAGTATTAAAATACCAATGACATATTTCACTGATATAGAAAAACACTTCAAAAATTTATACAGGACCATAAATGACCCTGAATAGCTACCACAATTTTGAGAAAGGAGAAGAAAGTAGGGGGGATCACAATACCTGATATCAAACTATATTACAAGGCCACAGTAATCAAAACAGTCTGGTACTGGACTAAAAGCATACACGTAAAATAATGGAACAGAATTGAGAGCCCAGAACTAAACCAAAGTCTCTATGGTCAATTAATATTTGACAAAGTGGGCAGCAGCATAAAATGGAGCAAATATAGCCTCTTCAACAAATGGTGTTGGGAGAGCTGGACAGCTACATCCAAAAAAAAAAAAAAAAATGAAACTTGATCACCAACTTACAACATCCACAAAATAAACTCAAGGTGGATAAAAGATTTAAATATAAGTTGTGATACAATAAAAGTCCTTCATGAGAACATAGGTAGGAAAATCTCACATATGCAGCAATATTTTCATGGATGTGTCCCCTACAGCAAGGAACATAAAAGAAAAAATAAACAAATGGTATCTCATCAAAATAAAAAGCCTCTACATGCCTAAAGAAAAAAAGCATTAAAATGAAAAGAGACCAACCATATGGAAAAACATATTTTCCAATGACACTTCAAACAAGGGCTTGATCTCCAAAGTATATAGAATACTCACACTACTCCACTCCAGGAAGGTAAGAAACCCAATTTAAAAAATGGGCAAAGGACTTGAACACACACTTCTCCAAGGAGGACATACAGAGACATATGAAAAGATGCTCAGCATCACTAGCCATAAGAGAGATGCAAATTAAAACCACAATCAGTTACCAGCTCACACTGCTGAGAATGGCCATCATAAAAAAAGCAACAATGAAAAAGTGTTGGAGAATGTGTGGAGGAAAGGGAACCCTAGTGCACTGTTGGTGGGTTTGCAGACTGGTACAACCACTATGGAAAACAGTATGGGATTTCCTCAGAAAACTAAAAATGGATCTGCCTTTTGACCCAGCAATTGCACTTCTAGGATTATATCCTAAGAACTCTGAAACACCAATTTGAAAGAACCTATGCACCCCAATGTTCATAGCAGCACCATTTACAATAGCCAAGTTCTGGAAGTAACTTAGGTGCTCATCAATAAATGAATGGATCAAAAAACTATGATACATTTACACAGTGGAGTTCTATGCAGAAGAAAGGAAGAAGGAGCTCCTACCCTTTGAAACAGCATGGATGGAACTGCAGAGCATTATGATAAGTTCAATAAGCCAGAAGGTGAAAGCCAAATGCCATATGACCTCACCTTTAACTGAAAACTTATCAACAAAACAAATAAGCAAGCAAAATATAACCAAAGACACTGAAATTAAGAACAAACTGACAGAAACCAGAAGGGATAGTAGAGGGGATAATGGAGGGAAAAGGGTGAAGGGTTTACAGGAACAACTATGAATGGTACATGGACAAAAACAAGGGGGGTGGGAATATGGGAGGGAGTTTGGGAAGGCTGTGGAGGTGGAGAGAGGTATGGGAAAAAGGTAGAAAATAGTATTTGAGTAACAACAAAAATCAAAAGTATTTAATGAAAAGATACATATATATATATATATATATATATATATATATACTTATACATATCCTATATAAAATATTATATATATATAGTTATATATATAGTTATATATATAAAGTCAAAAACTTCACGTTGAGATGATGTCATAGGCAGACATAGCTCACCTCTTGGCACAACCACATCAACATTACAACTAAAATATGAAAAACCAATACTCAGGAACTTCAGAAATTGAGCTGAGTTGAATCTGACAACTATGAAATTGAGTTGAATGAAAGTCTGACAACTATGGAATTAAAGAAATCACATCCATTCATTCTGTTAGGAGGGTCACAGATCTGGAATGCACTTGTCAACACCGATGTGGATAAAAATTTTGGAGGGATATCTCAGGAGCAAGGAGTCCCAGACCCACCTCAGGTCCCTCAGCTCAGGATCTCAGTGAAGATAAGTCCCCACAACTTCTGCCTGCAAAAACCAGAGGGGGACTGAATCCATGGAAAAACTGCTGGAGCCCCAAGCATTTCCTCTTAAACAACCCATACATGGACTCACCTACTCAGACTCCCTCCCAGCACCAGGACAGCACCTTGAAAGACACTAGTGGCATATAGAGAGAAAGTGAAGTGTCTGAAATCAAGGAGAGGCCATCATCCCTTTGCTAAACTCTCTCCCCAAATAGCCAATAACTGACACTATATTTGAGATTTCAACAACCTGGTAACTGTTTGGCCCACCTTGGAGAATCACCGAGTCTCTTTCCCACCCAACTTAAATCCACCCAAACTGCTTTTGAATGAGAATGGCTTGTCTTGGCTCCTAAATCCTAACAAGCAAGCAACAGCTGACTTCAGTGAGCCCAATGGCAGTAAGATTAGATTTACAGCTTGGCTTCACTTGGAAATCTCCAGGCAAGCACAAGTACCAGCCATCTCAGATGGCTTTCCATCGCAGGCAGAGTGCTCCAGGAAAAACAAAGGGGGGTTCTGACCTTGGTCTGTACCACATTGTAAAACCAAGAGCCAGCACACCCAATGGAGAGCTACAGGCCATGTCAGAGCACCACCACTTGGCCACTGCACAGATAATCCACCACAAAAGGTGTAGTTTGGTGGGCAGTGATTATAGCTAATCTTTGAAACTGACTGTCCTGGGTAAATCCCTCTCATTGATCTGCCAACAGCAGCCAAGTTTCAACTAGAAGAGGAGCAGGCACTTAACCCACATGAATGGTGCACCTTGAGTACCCACACTGGGGGACAGGGGAGGCCGTGCCACTAGACCCTATAGGACAACTACTGCATTAGGCCAGACTACCAAGGCACAGAGTCAAAGCAGCTCTAGGTAATACAAACAGAGGGAGGCTGCCAAAATGAAGAGGCAAAGAAATGTGGCTTAAAGGAAGGAATGAATAGATCAAAACTCCAGGAAAAAAAAAAAGAGCTAAATGAAATGTAGTTAAGCAATCTATCAGATGCAAAGTTCAAAATACTGTTTATAAGGATGCTCAAGGATCTTAGTGAGGACTGAGGCAGCATAAAAGAGACCCAGTCAGAAATGAAGGATATGTGAATTGAAATAAAGAACAATTTACAGGGAAACAACAGTAGAGTTGAGGAAGCAAAGAATCAAATCAATGATTTGGAATATAACAAAACAAAAAATGTCAATCAAGAACTACAAGAAGAAAAAAAGAATTAAAAAATTGAGTACAGTATAAATGGCCTCTGGGATAATTTCTATAAATCCAACTTTTGTATCATAGGAGTGCCATAAGGAGAAGAGTAAGGGTAAGAAATTGGAAATCCATCTGAATACATAGTGAAATAAAACTTCCCTATTTTGGTGAATGAAATTGTCATGTAACTCCAGGTAGCACAGGGAGTCCCAATTATGATGGATGCAAAGAGACCCAATACACGACACATAATAATTAAAAGACCAAATATAAAAAAAAAAAAATTAAGAGTGACCCTTAAAAGCAGCAAGAGAAAAGATGTTAGTTTCCAGAGGGTTGACAGATGGGAGAGAGAATGGGTGAAGAGGTGAAGGGATTAAGAAATACAAATAGTTACAGAATATCCCAGGGGATATAGAGTACAGTATAGGAAATGGAGTAGCCAAAGAACTTACCAGCATGACCCATGGACATGAGCAATGGTGGGAGGACTGACTGAGGGAGTGGGGATTGTGGGTGGAGGGGGTGATAAGGGGGCAAATCCAAACAACTGTAATAGCATAATTGATAAAATATAATTTTTAAAAAAAAACTTCAAAAAACCTGGGGAATGACTTCTAATATAACACGTTTTAATTTCCATTTCTCTGAAGAGCAGTGACATTGAGCATCTTTTCATATGTCTATTAACCATGTATGTCCTCTTCAGAGATGTGTCTGTTCAGGTTTCTTGTCCATTTTGAAAATTGGATTGCCTGTCTTTTGATTTTAATTTTTTTTTACATTCTTTACACATTTTAGATGATCAAACCCTCATTCAGCTTATTACAAAATTTCATTATTTCTCATTTTCCCACCACCTTCATGTGACTGTGAACCAATTTACATAATCACCCTACTGACAGGCAGTCACTGTGGAGTAGGGGAGAAAGCATGAGGGAGGGAAACACTGGGTGGCTTCCCATCCTGCCCCAGAGGCATCACATTTTTCTCAGAGACTCTTCTGGTGATCTCTTACACATCTGCTGTTCCCACTGCTTTGCTGGATTCTCTGCCCAGACAGGAGGAGAACATGGGCACAACCTGCCATCTGGCCTGTAACTCGGTCCACACCTGCATGTTACATAGGGGAGTGATCCAAGTATAGAAAATGATAGGCTATGGATCAGAGTACAGTGGGAAGAGTTATGCAAGGATCCCCCCAAAATGTAGCCCTACTACATTCTCACTGCTTTAGCCCCAAAGCCACTGTTACAATGCCCTCATGTACTCTGTCCACTCTGTGTTATACCATGAGAGGCAGTGTGGTATAGGAGGAAGCAGATGGAAGCTGGAAACAACAGGCCTAGTGGGACTAGAACACAGGACATACACTTCATTTTTGCTGCTGTTTTTAACAAGTCACTTGATTTTTTAAAAAATATATATTTCATTTGATAATTTATTGATTTTGAAGAGAGATATGAAGAGAGAGAGAGGGTGTGTGTAAGAGAAACAACAATTTGCAGTTTGACTTATTTAGGTATTCTCTGGTCCACTTTTGTATGTTTTGTATGCCCTTACTGTGGATCAAACCTGAAGCCTTAGTGTATAGGGATGATGCTGTAGCCAACTGAACTACTCAGCCTGGGCCAGATTGATTGATTTTTAAGTATCATAGCATCAATATACCCAACATCCATCCACTTGTTGTCTTTGGGTTTTATTGTAGTATATGCAGAGACAGATTTCTCTTAAACTTGTATGTGGTCAGTTTTATCATTTATTGCCTGTATGGGTTCAGGGTTCTTAAAAATATTTTATTTATTTACTTTTAGAGAAAGGGGAAGAGAGGGAGAGAGCAAGAGAAACATCAATGTGTGGTTGTCCTTAGAGCACCCCTACTGGGACCTGGCCTGCAACTCAGCGATGTGCCCTGACTGGGAATGGAACTGGCAACATCTTGATCACAGGCAGGTGCAAGATCCACAGAGCCACACCAGCCAGGGCTCAGGGTTTTGTATGTATGCCTTTGTTTGTATGTATGAAAGACCTCCTTCCTGTGCTGGAAATAATAGATTTAGGGTGGTGTGGGGGAAACCAAAGACAACAAAGAAAAAAGTGGGGTTAATGAGGAAGAAAAGAGACCTTACAGTTCGTGCAGTGAGCACAAGATGCTATACAGATGATGTTTTCTTTGAGTTTACACTTGAAAAACCTGCATGGATTTTTGTTTTTAGGAGTTCATTACAAGGATGCTTTATATTTTACCTTAAAATCTGTATGGGTTTATTAGCCAAAGTGACCAAAATAAATCTGATATTTAAGAAAAGGAAAAGAGGAAAGATAAAAAGATCTGTCCACTTTCCCATGAGTACCCGCCTTATTTAGGGTTCGCACTCTCCAGGCACAACATTTTCTCTGTGTCGTCCCGGGGTGGGGGGGGGGGGCAAGAAGACAGGTGTCTTGCTGGAAAGCTTGGGCCTGCATGAGACAGACTTCTGGGGGACAGTTTCCAATCCCTGACATCTAGCAGGGAGCCTCAGATTTTCCAAGTCCCTCTCCCGCTGCCAGGGTCATAGGGTGGTGGGCATAAGCTCCAAGGTGGGTGCTCTGCCACAGCAGTGGACCAGGAGGCTGGATCTCAGGTGTGCTGGGACAAAATTGGGGCGGCGAAGGTGGTGGGGGGCCCTTGCTTGCCCACGATCCAGATCCCTCCCGCTGAAGTTGTAAAAAGTTTAGTTTTTTTTTTTTTTTTTTTTCGTTGTAGAGCGTTGTGGCAGGAGATTTGGCTGTGGTGGAGGCAGGAGACTTCCAGGAGGCTGGGGCACTGGCGGGATCCTGCCAGCTCTACAGGGACATAGGCGCCGAGTGTCATCGCCTGAGATCGAACCTGCGGGACTGTTGAGCAAGAGGCTGTCCTCTGTTTCCTGGGCTGCCGACAAGGGTTGACCAGCACTTTCTGGGGCTCCCCCTACGCCCATTGGGATCTAGTCACTGACCAATTTGGATGGCTGCGGGAAGGGAGAGGTTGACAGCTCTTGCCCACTTCAGAGGTGCGAAGTGACCGGGTTATAAGGTGGCGGGATAGGGTACCACGCAGCCAACCGTGGTGGCTCCTGGGTTCTGTTTGTTGGTGGATCAGCCTAGTTTTTGTCTTGAAATGGAGAAAGAAGTGAAGAGACAAGACCCCTCTGCCCACCTGACTCAGGCACGTGTCTGACCGGATTTTGGTCACTGGAGGAGACTTTCTTGCTAAGTCCCATTCTGAAGGAGGGGACGTGCAGGGGCCCTGCATGGAGGCCTGCGATGGGCGACACATGTGAGGACGGAGCGGGGGGGCACGCCTGGGTCCCGGATGTTGGACCCCTTGAAGATCTTCTCCTCCGAAGTCCTGGCACGACTTCAGGGAGCACAGGGAGCCATCCTTCGGATGAGGCAGGGTGTGCACCCTTCCTGTCTTGCCTGCTGCCACCACTGCTTCTTCCTCTTATCCTTCCTAGAGAACCCGTGGTCTGCAGCCTGCGCTGGGGACTCTGGCACCTGCCATCTAGGGTTTTTGGCATCACAAAGTGGGGGTTGGATCTCTGGCTGCCTACAAAATGGTTCCCCTGGCACCAAGGTTGACCAGTTGGCTCAGACTGGTCTGAGACCTGTGCACACAGTACCCAGGTGGACTAGCAGATCAGTCAGTCCCCCACTTGCCAGCTTGTTCACCTAACCTTCTACACACTGGCAGGTAATGGTTTGGTAATGTGGAGGGGGTTGGAAGGCAGAGGCATTCTGTGGGGTGGGGCAGCAGGAAGTAAATGTTAACACTTCTTAATTTTTCTAAATATTTCTGTTACAACAGCCTGTTACTTTCAGGTGTATAATATAATGGTTTACCCTTTACCTTGCTTACAATACAGCCACCCCCACAAATCTGTTCAGTTATTGTCACCAGGCAAACTTTTGACATTATCAATGTATATCTTTCTATGAAAAGAGAAAGCATGTGCCCATGCACCATGTCATCATCATTGCAGTGATTACCATTCATTTTACTATCATTTATGGATGTTTTGTAGAGGCATGGGCTACAGCAAAACAAGGTAACCCTAGTCAAGTTTCTATGTCCAAAAAGGGTGTCCACTTGACCTAGGATGACACAGAGAGGGGCATGATTGCCCTCGAGGAAATTTCTTTTTTGTAAAAACGTATTTATATATTTTTAGAGAGTGGGGAAAGGAGGGAGAAAGAGAGGGAGTGAAACTTCAATGTGTGATTGCCTCTCACATGCTCCAAACTGGGGACCTGGCCTGCAACCAACACATGTGCCCTAACTGGGAATCAAACCAGTGACTCTTTGGTTCATAGGCTGGTACTCAATCCATTGAGCCACACCAGCCAGAGATCCTCTAGGAAATTTCCAAATTGGTCCAGGATGTTCTGCATGGGTAGCTGGTGGGAGCCCTGTGTGACATTTCTGAGTTCACCAAATGGCCCTTCATCTGCACTGTAGAAATGTAGGGGAGGAGTTGTTCCTTGACATGGTGAACATCCCAGTCTCAGGAACATTGGGAAAGAAAAGGAAGGAAGAAAATATAGAGGTAAGAAAGAGGAAGGAGAGAGGAAGAGAGATCAAATTATCTAAAGCTCCCTTCCACTGCTGAGAGACTAGAGGATGCCTAGCTGCTGAGAGGCTGAAGCACTAAGTAAGGAGCCTGGCAGTCAGTCCCCACCTGATTGGAGGCCATTTTTATAGCTTCCAGAGAAGAAAGTTCGACCACAAGGCTGGGCTCAGAGTGCCAGGAGATGGGGACGGCTGAGGATGGAGACAAGCAGGGAAAGGGCACAGGGAATGATGGCAGATGGGGCATGGAAGGCACAGCAGTGAGTGGAAGGAAGTTTAGAGGTTCATGGTAGGTACTTATAACAGCAGTTGTCATTGTCTGCATTTATGCATATCACTTATAAATAGCACATAGAAGTATCTCAAATATAAATTTCTTTCATGTATCTGAAAAATGAGGTCACATCACTTTTAGAATATTGATGCCTGTGACATGCAGAGATGAAAATATGTGATTTGGTCCCTTTCCTCCCTTGGCCTTTGATTTTAATTCTGCCAAATGCCAACAATGGTATGGTGGCTGACCATTGTTTAACTCCACTCAGGTTGTTTTTGTGTATTCAGGGGAGAGAAAACATAAACAATAACAAAACATTCAGAATAATACCCATGCCCAGTGTCATTAACTAAGTAGCTCCTTTGGTGCTTATTCTCTCCCTCCCTTTCTTGTTCACCCATCCCACCCCACTCCATTCAATCCCAGGCCACCTAACACAACACCACTATAACCACCATCACTACTCTTGCCAGCCACCAACTCCAGACAACCCAATCTGCTGTCTCGATCTAGAGTTTCAGTATTCTGTCTATTTCATAAGAATGGAACCATACTGTTTGTTATCTGGGATGACTGGGCTCCTTTCAATGGGAACAAGTTTAGGCATACTCATACACATTTGGGCAAGCATTGGGGCTTCATTTCTGTGTATTGCTTCAAAATTTCCTGTCATAATCCTTACACATGAAATAAATATTTGGTGGAATTTTCCACATGTTATGAAACACAAGTCCCCTTCCTGTCTTTGAAAAAGAATGGAAAAGAATTGAAGTCGAACAACCTGAGTATAAAATGAGAAAAGAGATGCATAGAGATTTCAATTGGCTGCTCATGGTCCTACAGGCCAGCACTGAGAAACCTCTACAGTCTGGATGAACCACATTCCTTTTAAGCTCTAAGGCTTGATCTGCCCCTGACATGTAGGCAAATAATCTGGTGAATGTCATTCTTCCCAACTTGGAGATAGCCTACAGGAACAATACACACAATGAGAATCTTATTTACTTAAATAAAGATATTTATTGTTTTTTTGTTTAAATTGAATCTTGATACACTAATCATAAAGATTCCATATTTAGAAAAGTGGCAAATACTTGGAGATTTCAGGAAGATAGATAGCACATTCCAGGGGAAAATGTTTGAGATGATGATTGAGAAAAAAGAAGTTCAGGTTTGCTGGTAAACAGTTGACAGTATCACCATAATGATAAGTCATAGGACCATAAAATTTGTGTGATCATTGTGTCTAGTAAAAGGTCCATATAGTTCCAGAAGCTTGGTTTGGAAGGAAAGAGGACCTGGCAAAATCTTAAATGTATCTCAACCCTGTCTTAAAGTAGGACCTCCTATTCTTTTCCAGTAAAACTTCCTGCCCTGTCCTGGTGCCCTTAATCCTCAAATTAATCATCACTGACCTGTGCCATACAGAGGACACAAGGCCAGGCTCTATGGAAGATCTCCACGGAGTCTGTTATAAACACCTGGTGAGAGCACCTGAAGAAAGTTCCAATTCATTTTCTTTCAGCTTTCTCTCCACTCTCATTGGATTTTCTTTCTACAAACTCCTCTTCTACAAAAAGGATGTGGATGGATAGGGAACAGACAGATCCAAGTTCAACATGTGGAAATGTCACAAATAAGTGATGTGACTTTAAAGTAGCAAACTTGCCTCATGGATGCCTCCTCAGGGACACTGAGAGTTAGAAACCAATTATCTTTGTGTTATTTATTTATAGTTAAATTTTGAAAGAGCATTTTTATTATAAAATACTGTTTTAGAAAATTCATAAGAAAATAACAGGCATAAATGAAATGTCAGATCATGTAGCCTTCACATACATTTACAGACCATTTCATTCAAAAAGCAAATTTAGCCCTGGCTGGTGTGGCTAGGTAGGATTAGCACTGGCCTATCAATCCAAGCCAAATTCAATTCCCCATTAGAGCACAGGCCTGGGTTGTGGGCCAGGTCCTAGTTTGAGGGCAGGTAAGAGGCAATCAGTCAATGTTTCTTTTACACATTCATATTTCTCTGCAACTTTTTCTCCTTCCCATTTTCTCTGTATAAAAAAAACAAAACTAAAGCCTTTAAAAATAACATTAAAAAAACAAAAAAATTAACTTTACACATTTTTTTGCCTAGTGTACACGGAACATTTCCAAAATAGATCATTTACTAGGTGACCAAAGAAGACTCAAAACATTCAGGAAATTTGAAAGTATATCAAGCTTATTTTCTGACCACAATGGCAAGTAACTAGAATTCAACACTTGGTAAAGCAAACAAACATAAAACAAAAACAATTGTGTGAAAATTAAAAATCAGGCTTCTAAATGACAGTTTTATATATATATATATATATATATATATATATATATATATATATAGAGAGAGAGAGAGAGAGAGAGAGAGAGAGAGAGATTCAAGAAACATTTTGAGACAAATGAAAATAATAATAGCCTCACTAAACCCGAGATGTAGCAAAAACAGTTATGGGAAAATAAACATTACAGCTGTACAGGCATACCACTAGAGCAAAAGAATTCCCAGTGAGATGATTAAATTTACCAGTTAAAAAAAAACAAAATGTCAAACAAAAAAAAGAAAGAAGAATAATTATAATAAAAATCAGTGCATAAAATAAATAAAAGAGGAAAACTATAGAAAACCCTAATAACACTAAGGGATGGTTATTTGAAAAGATAAATATAACAGGTAGGCCCTTAATAACACCCATCAAGCCAAAAAGAAAGAGAAAGAAAATTAGTAAAATCAGAAATTATACTGGAGAAACTACAACCGGCTCCACATATATAAAAACAATCATTAAAGAATGCTATGAACAATGATATATCAAAAAGTTCTACAACCTAGAAAAAATGGATATATTTTTAGAAATATACAACCTTTCAAGTCTAAACCAGGAAGAAGCAGAGACTCTGAACAGACCAGTTAATCACAAGAAAATTGACATATTAATCAACACTCCCAACAAACAAAACCGCAGGAATGTATGTTATTGCAGTTATTCTACCAAAAATCTTGAAAACTAATTACTACTTATTATTCTCAAAATTCTCTTTAAATTAAAAAAAATAATTCCATATTAATTTTCAAGGTCAGTATTACTCTTAACACCAAAAGCTGACAAATATTCTAAAAAAGATAGAATTACAGGCCAGTATTCTTGATTAACAGAGATTCCACCATTCTCAGTGAAATACCAGCAAAAGTAGCTCAACAGTATGTTAAAATGATTATAAATTGTGATTAATTGAAAATTTGACCAGGGATGAAAATGTGGTTCAATATCCAAAACTTTCATGATTCATCAAATCAACAAATCCAGACACAACAATTATATAATAATCCAACATATGCAGAAAGCCACTGGACAAAATTTAATATTTGCTTATGATAAAAACTGTTATACAGATAACTTACAGTAGGAAGTTACCTCAAATTGATAAAGGTTGTATAGGACAACTACAATACTATTGTGAGAAAATGAAAGGTTTTCCTTTAATATCAGGAACAAGACAAGAATGCCCACTCTTGCCACTATTATTTAACATAGTGCTGTTTTTTTTTCCCTAACAAGAGCAATCAAACAAGAAAAATAAATAAATGTTAACAAATTAAAAACTACTCTTGGGTTTTGCAGATGACATTATATTACATATAGAAAACCTTAGATAATTAAAAATAATATAATTAATAAAATAATTCAGTAAAGTAGCAAAATACAAAGTCAATACCTAGGTATTGGTCACATTTATATGCATTAATAACAAACAATCAGAAGAAGAAATAAATGAAACAATACTATTTAAAATTGCATGAAAAGAATTAAATACTGCTGATCAGTGTGGTTCAGTTGGTTGGGCCTCTTACAAAAGAAAGACTGCTTGGTTAATTCCTGGTCAGGACACATGACTGGGTTGCAAGGTAAAGTCCCCAGTCAGGGCATGTATGAGAGGCAACCAACCTACCAATGTTTCTCACACCAACGTTTCTTCCTCTCTCTTTCTTCCTTCCCCATTTGTCAAATAAAGGAAAAAAAATAAATATATATTCTTTGAGAAGATAGAATTAGATATTTAGGAATTAAGGTATCCAAAGAGGAAAAATATGGACTCTCAAAATTATTAGACATTTAAAAAATTACAGACAGGTAAAAATGAAATAAAAAATTATGTGAATGATTGGAAGGATCAAATTGTTAAAGTGACCAAACTTGCCAAAGCAATTTACAGGTTCAATGAAGTTTCCAGCAAAACACAAATATTATTTTACAAATAACAGGAACAAATAATCCTAAAATTTATATGAAACCACAGTATCCCAAAGAGTCAAAGCAATCTTGAAAAACAGAAATACAGTTGAAGGTTTTACTTTTCATGCCCTCAAACTATACTACAAAGTCATGATAATCAAAACACTAATATATTGGAATAAAAACAGACCCAGAACAGTAACTCAGAACAGAGAGCCCAGTAATAACCCTCACCTCTAAAGTGAACTCATTTATGATAAAAGAGGTGAAAATATACACTGGAGAATTGACACCCATTTCAACAAATGGTCTTGGAAAATTGGGGAAAATACATGCCAAAAATAAACCTGGACCACTCGCAGACAACATAAATAAGCATAAAATTAAACTGGCGTACTTTTCCTACAGTTCCTGCTGATGCCAATTCCACCCACATTATTTTTTCTTCAAACTTATGGTATTCCAGCTTCAACCAACTCCCATGGCCTTCAGACTGAGAGCATCACCACACCTCTCCATGCCTCCTGGTTGATTCTATGCCTGCTTACCTGTGTTCCAACTGACTCCAAGCACTTCCACAAGTTTTGAGGTTCAACTGATTCCAACCCTGTGAAAATGTCCTTGTCTTCCAACTGATTGTAATCCCACCCATATTTCCCTGCCATCCAACTTGTGACAGTCCCCCCAGTGTATACTTAACTTCAAGCTAAGAACAGCCTGTTTATCTCAGACTGGCCCTGTTTACATCAGTTTTACCAATCATGTTCTTTTTCTCCAAAAGCTCAGAACCTGAAAACAACAGTGTTTAAGAACACCGGTGTTGACTCCCCTCTTATTATGTCTGATGTCTGAGCTTCCTCAGGTGACACACCCTGAGAAGATGCCCAACTGAAACACATTATTCTTGTACACTGTTCTCTCAAGCTGGTCCTGTATTTTAAAAATATTCATTGTTTTTCTTTTACAGTTGTCCCAATTTTCCCCATTTGCTCTACTCTGCCCTGCCCACCTCCTGCACCCACAGTGAATCCCCACACTGTTGTCCACATCCTTGGGTCACTCATACATGTTCCTTGACCAGTCTCTACCCTTTTTTTCCACCCTCATCCCCTGCCCTTCTGGTCACTGCTTGTCTGTTCCTCATTTCCATGCCTCTGGTTCTATTGTGCTTATTTCTTTGTCTTGTTCACTAGGTTCCTCACATAGGTGAGATCATATGGCATTTGTATTTCACTGCTTGCCTTGTTTCACTAAGCATAATACTCTCAAGTTCCATCCATGCTGTCAGGAAGGATAGGGGTTACTTCTTTCTTTCTGCTGCCTAGTATTTCACTGTGTAAATGAACCATAGTTTCTTCATCCACTCATTTACTGATGTACACTTTGGCTGTTTCCAGAACTTGGCTATTGTAAATTGTGCTCATGTGAACACTGGGGTGCATAGGTTCTTTTAAACTGGTGTGTCAGGATTCTTAGGATGTCATGACAGCAGTGGACTTGCTGGGTTGAAAGGCAGTTGCATTTTTAGTTTCCTGAGGAAATTCCATACTGTTCTCCACATTGGCTGCACCAGTCTGCTTTCCCACTAACAGTGCACTAGGGCTCCCTTTTCTCCACATCCTTACCAGCACTTGTTGTTTGTTGATTTGTTTATGATTGTCTTTTGGACCAGTGCGAAGTGGTATCTCATTCTGATTTTAACTTGCATCTCTCTAATGGCTATTTATGCCGAGCATCCTTTCTTGGGTCTATGGGCCCTCTGTAAGTCCTCCTTGGAGAGTCTCTGTGTAGGTCCTTTGCCAATTTTTTTAATTGGACCGTTTATCTTCCTGGTATGTGAGTTGTGTATATTTTGGAGATCAAACCCTTGTCCAAGGTATCATTGGGAAAAATGTTTTCCCATAGATTCTGATTCATGTTTATTTTGATAATGGTTTATTTAGCCCTGAAGGTTTTTAATTTAATGTAGTCCCATTTGTTTAGTTTTTCCTTTCTCTCTCTTTCCCTAGGTGATATATCGGTGAAAATGTTGCTGTGAGGCATATCTGAAATTTTGCTGCCTGTGTTTTACTTTAGTAATTTTATAGTGTCACAACTTTTATTTAAGTCATTTATCCATCCAGAGTTTAGTCTGGTGTATGGTGTAATTGGTGATCTAGTTTCATTTTTCTACATGTACCTGTCCAGCTCTCCCAATACCATTTATTGAAGAGGCTATTTTTACTCCATTTTATTGTTCTGTTCTCTTTGTTGAATATTAATTGAACATCGATACTTGGGTTTATTTCTGGTCTTTCTCTTCTGTTCAATTCATCTATGTGTCTGTTCTTGTGCCACTACCAGATTGTTTTGATTAGAGTGGCCTTGTACTATAGTTTGATATCAGGTTTTGTGATTCCCTCCTACTTTGTTATCCTTTCTCAAGATTTCTGTAGCTATTTGGGGTCATTTTTTGTTCAATATCAATTCTTGGAATATTTTTTTCTAAATCTGTGAATTATGCCATTGGTATTTTAATAAAGATCACATTTAATTTCTACTTTGCTTTGGGTAGTATGAACATTTTAATTATGTTAATTCCTCCAATGCATGAACACAGTATATGTTTCCATCTATTTGTCTCTCCCTGAATTTATTTTTTCAGTGTTCTGTAGTTTTCTGAGTACTGGTCTTTTACTTCCTTAGATAAGTTTATTCCAAGGTATTTTATTTTTCTTGTTGCTATAGTAAATGGGATGTTTTCCGGTTTCTTTCTGATGTTTCATTGTTGCTGTGAAGAAATGTCTTTGATTTCTGACTATTGACTGTGCATCCTGCTATTTTTCCAAATCCACTTATGAGGATGAGTAGTTTTTTAATGGCAACTATAGGTTTTTCTATATATACTATGATGTCATCTGCAAATAATGACAATTTTACTTCTTCATTTCCAATTTGGATGACTCTTATTTCTATTTATTGTCTGATCTTTGTGGCTAGATTTTCTAAATACTATCTTGAATAAAAGGGGTGAAAGTGGACACTTTTTTATTCCTGATTTTAAGGGGAAAACTCTGTTTTTGCTCATTGAGTAGCATGCTGGCTGTAGGTTTCTTATATATAGCCTTTATTATGTTGATGTATGATCCCTTTACTCCCACTTTTCTGAGTGTTTTTATCATAAATGGGTGCTGTACTTTATCAAGGGCTTTTCCAGCATCTATTGATATGATCACATTATTTTTGTCTTTCATTTTTATGTGGTGTATTACATTTATTAATTTGTGTATATTGTGCCATGTTTGCTTCCCTAGGGTGAACCCCACCAGATCATAGTGTATGATCTTTTTAATGTATTGCTGAATCCAGATTGCCAATATTTTGTTGAGGATTTTAGCATCTATGTTCATCAAAGATACGGGCCTGTAGTTTTCTTTCTTTATTGTGTCTTTACCTGTTTTTGGCATTAGAAAAATAGTAACCTTGTAAAAAGTTTTTGGGAATCTTTTCTATTCTTGCATTTTCAGAATAGTTTGAGAAGGATAGGAGTGAGTTTTTCTTTAAATGTTTGGTAAAACTCACTTGTGGACCTGTCAAGTCTGAGGTATTTGTGTGCAGGGAGTATTTTGATTACTGCTTCAATTCCACTAGTTGTCATCAGTCTATTCAGGCTTTCTGCTTCTTCTTGATCCAGTTTTGGAAGATCATGTTTCTAGAAATTTGACCACTTTGCCAAAGCTGTCCAATTATTGGTGTAGAGTTGTTTGTAGTAATTTCTTACCATCCTTAGTATTTCTGTGCCATCAGTTGTAACTTATAATCTTTCATGTGAGAGATGCCTCCAATGAACCAACACCATGAGCGACCACAGCTGAGTGCATGGTGCCCTATCCAGGCACTCCATTCTACCCTGTTTGGTGGCACTGTTACAGAACACAACAAGGGGGGCCTGGGATGATATACTATTATTGAAAGAAGGCCCCGGGTCCATTATGTCCGCCGCCAGAGGAAAGACGTCTCTCAATGCCAGAGATTCATGAAAAGGAAAGGAAATGTTTATTTAATGCTATACTAACTTAAAGTAGTGACCTAATGTCTATCAAAATCCCAAAGTCGCTTAAAACACCCACAAACACACAGTCCTTCCTTCCTTCCCCCTTTGCCCAGTCCAGAGTACCATATCTCAAGAAAGGAAATAGAAGTCCATCGCTTAGGCAGTCCTCTGGTTCTTCCCAGTTAGTACTCCATCTCGACTGGGAGACCTCTCTGGGTTCCCAGCAGCCTCAGCTGAGTCGCCAGGATCTCTGCTAAACCCAGGTGGTGGTTCCCCCTTCTAAAGCTGTGGGGGTCCCCACTCTTCCAGGCTGCGTGGTTCCCTCTCTCTGGGATGCAAGAGTCTCCACTCTGCTAAAGACGCATGGTTCTCTCCTCAGGGCTGCGCATGGCTCTCCTCCTCAAAGCAGCATGGTTCTCCCTCTCTCAGGGCTGCAGGAGTCTCCACTCCATCAAGTCCGTGTGGTTCTCCCTCTCTCAGGGCTGTGCATGGTTCTCCTCAGGGCTGTGCATGGCTCTCCTCAGGGCTGGGCATGGCTCTCCTCCTCAATAGCCGCCAAATCTGGGTTTTAAATCCTCGAGGCCAATCTTCCTCTGCAGCCTCATTTCTGACTCCTCCCACACTCGGCTTCACATGCCGGAACTCCTATCCTTCCAGCTTTACTGGGCTGCTATCATGAGTCTGGGCAGGTGTGGCCCCATGTCCTGGAGCCAATCCTCTCTGAGCTCCCATGCAGGCGCTGCAACTCAGGGACCTGCCCCCCCCCAGCCATACCTGGGTGGGGAAGTCACCTCCATTCCCCTGGCTTAGAGCTGACCACAGCCACTTAACATATCTATGCAACCAGTCAAAGGTTATAGATATGCCAAACGACCACACCAGAGCTTAGCTGCAAGGCTGTTGCTATGCTAAATAGCTCTCAATGGCCCTGCTCCATCTGTCCCCTCCCCCAACCCACACCCTGGGTGGGGGGATGGAGACATCCCAAAATCTCCTGGACACCTTAAGTTCTGGACCCCATTTCAAATGCCTATTTGGGGCCCCCCTCTTGGCTGCACCCTGTAACAGCACCTCTGGAGATAAACTGGGGAGAAAAAAAATAGAGAAAACCATGAGGGCCAGACATCTCAGCCACAGGTAGGATGGCCTACGGGCTACAGCCACCAGTTTCCCCATCACTCCACAGTGGCCTGGGCCAGTCAGTCCCTGCTGGTAAAGGAGGATGAGCAAGCACTGGTGGACTGTCCAGGCAGCTCCAGTGAGAAGCAGCCACCACACCCAGTCCCATAGGTCCCATCTCTGTGAACAGGCCAAAGGTCAAGCTCCGGCACCACAGCATGGTCCCACCAGCCCCACTGCCTGCCGCATATTGCCGGGGTTCCCTGAGGCCAAGTAGTGTTGGGAACTGCCCTGACTGGTATCAGAAGCTGAAACCCCCGCCTAGGCTAAGGCTAAGGGAATGCCCTTGGAACCATAAGCCAGCACGGAGACAAAAGCTTATCTCCCTGGCAGGAGTGCTGTTTCCGCTGCTTCATTCATAACTGAACCCCAACGCTTGGTCGGTTAGCCAAAGATGGGTAAGATTCCCCAAGCTGGGAATGATCTAAGACAGGCACGATCACGTGGGAGGCCCCCCAAAAGAAGGACTTTGGGGGCTGCAGCAAAAGGGGGTGATGGACCCTCGCTCCTCAGCTTCGACATAGCCTGAGTTCTCATCGTCTGGGAGAAAATCTCCTTATCTCTTGGTTGCCTTAGTTCCCTCCACCTAAGCCCGAAACAATGACAGGGTGGTGCAGCTCTGTGCTGAAAAGGGCATATTCCCCGGGTGATCAGGCCTAAGAAAGAACATATAAATTACTGTGAAACCTCCTTTGCTTAGAATGCTCTCAGTTGAATGAGAAGGGTCCAAGGAGGAAGTTAGTTTGTTCCTCAAAATCTTACAGCTCTTTGATCCTGACTCAAAATAGACCCTTAGACTTCCCTGTTTTCTATGGTTCCTTACTTCCTCATAATGAGTACTGTATTTTACTTGAATTATTATGCAAAACGAGCCCAATAAAGGCAGGTTTGGATGGTAAGTTGGCACTCTCCCCACTAGAGGGGGTGGCCATTTCGTCCCTACTTCTCCACAGAAACTAGTTTGTCTCTGTGCATGTTTTTTTCTCGCGTGTTTTCGTCGAGCCATCCGCAGCGTTCTGTGATCACTGCTGGCCGGTGACCCAGGCATCAAAGTAGCATTCCTTGCCACTCTGGAATGGAGAAACCACACAAAGTGGAGCTCAACAACTGGCACAAACATCACAGGGACAGATCCAGGTCAGATCCTTGGCTGCAAGAGCAGCACCCTGCCACTCTCCTGAGGGCTGATCTCCCAGCACACTGTGGATGGTATCTCTCTTCTGGCAGCACTCAGATTTTGGAAGTGAAACCTGGAAAGTTTTTTTGGTGGAAGCCTGAGCAGGGGACCTGCTGTGTGACACAGACTTAAAAGAACCCCCAAGCTTCCCAGTGAGACATGAGCCTTATAGGACTCCTGTGAGGCCCTACACGAATTTTGACTGCTGATAGTGTCAAACCTAAACAGGGAAAGTATTCTTGAAATGAAAAAAAAAAAGCATGGATATTATTAATTTTTCTTTTTGAAAAAATGAATTTATTGAGTTGGGCTGTAAGGGAGACTTGTCCAGCAGAGCCTCCCCATTCATCATGGATGAGAATAAGTCTACCAAGACATGATCCTCTTGGGGAGGAGAGGTGGCCAATCTCTCAGAGGAGAAGGGTTTTTAGCCTGTTCCTCAATGGGCTTTTATTGTGTTCAATATGTACAGGCACACATGTAAAGCTCATCAGTCACTGTCAGGCAGTAAGTATAAAACAATAGAAAACATTCCAAACTATGAGGGCTCGTTCCAAGTCAGGGTCAGTCAGATAAAGGGCCAAAAAACTTTGGGAAACAAACTCACTTCATGCTTATCAGAAAATTGAGGACATTCTTAACAAAGCAGGTTTCACAAGATTTTATGCATTCTTTCCTAGGCCTGCTCGCCCTAGGGTACTGTACATTCCTGCCCAGGTCTGCACCACCCTCTGGTACTGTTTCCAGCTTAAGTCAGGCATAGGATGTAAGGCAGCCAAGAGATTAGGAGACTGCATACAGACTGAATGAGGACTCAGGCTATGTCAAAGCTGAGGCATGAGGGCCCATCACCCCCTTTTCCTATAGTCCCCCAAGTCCTTCCCTGAGGGCCCCTTCATGACTGAGCCTGTCTTAGGTTATGCCTCCCTTGAGGAATCTTATCTGTCATTGGCTAACTGGTCATCTGTCCAGAGTCAAGCAGGGTGGAGTGACAGGGTGCAGAGCCAATACCCCTGCCAGAGAGATACACTTTGTCTCCTTAGTGGCTTATGGTTCCAAGGTCTTTTTACTCAGCCTTAGCCATGGGGGGATTACAGTTTCTTAAAACAGTCAGTGCAGTTCCCAACACTGGTGAAAACATTTGTTTGTTTTTTAAGTAAATATAAAAGACACATTTTTCATTTTCACCAATAACTTTATTTGAACAACATATTCACTGTTCTGTTTCATTTCCTTCTGCCATCTTTCAAGCAACTTCATAATTCCATTTTCCCAAATGTTTTTATCTTTTTGAGCAAAGTACTTTTCCAGGTGCCTTTTACAGTCTTCCAGGATTTAATGTAAAAATAAAATAATATAATATAATATAATAATCCTTATTGAACTCCTAAAAACATAAACAAAGAACCCATACAGGATTTTAAGTTTACAACTCAAAGAAAGATTATCTGCATGCTGCATTTAGTGCTCACCACACAAGGTATAAGGCCTCTTTTCCTCCTCATTTATTACCTCCTTTTTTTCTTTTGTTGTCTTTTTGATTCCCAACTACCCTCTCCCTAAATCCATCATTTCAAAAATAGGAAGGAGGTCTTTCCAATGTGTACAGACAAAAGTCCAGAAGCCATACAAACAATCAACGATAAACCTTATCACACAAAAGTTTAAGAGAAATCTGTCTCTGCATATACCACTTAAAAAGCCCAAAGGACAAGAGGAGGGCGGGTGTGGAGAACATTTGGTGCATGTCATTTGGTTGTGGATTTCAGCATTACTTACCTTAAACAGCAACATGAGGAAGGTGAGGGGAGTATGTGTGTTTAAATGTGGTAAATGTAAATAATGAAATTAAATATCAATCAGTTTGGCCCTGGCTGGGTAGTACAGTTTGTCAAAGTGTCATCTCTGTGTGCCAAGGTTACAGGCTTGACCTCAGGTCCAGATGTAAGACGTATATAAGAATCAACCAATGAATGCCTAAACAAGTGGAAAAACGAATTAATCTTCCCTTCTACTTTCTTTCTTAATTTATCTCTTCAAAATCAATAAATATAAAAAATTAAAATATTTTTAAAAGCAAGTGACTTGCTTACAACTACACAGCAGTAAAAATGAAGCATATGGCCTATGGCCTCATCTTCCTATACCTGGGGTAACCAAAACTCATCTGCCCTCTCCTACCCCACACTGCCTCTCATGGACTATGACAAAGTGAACAGAGTGTATGAGGACATTATCACAGTGGCTTTAGAAAAAAGCAGTGAGGAGGTACTAGTGCCACCTTCTTCTGGGATTCTTGTAAAACTCTTCCCTAACACTGTGCTCTGATCCCCAGCCTCACATGTTCTGTTCCTGGGATCACTTCTCTGCATGGTGTGCAGGTGTAGACCAAGTTATAGGCCATATGACAGGTGTATGCCCATGTTCTCATCCTGTCCGGACAGAAAACCCAGCCAAGGAGTGGGAACAGACAAATACATAGGAGATTGCCAGAGGCTTTGATGAGAGGTCATAAAAGTCTTTAGGGATGAGGGGAGGCCAGCCAGCTTTGCCCTCACTCAAGCTTCATCCGACATTCCTTAGTGACTGGGTGTCAATGAGGTGACTGTATAGATTGTCCCATGATCATATCACAGTGGTGGGAAGATGGACTAAAAAAAAATGTGTTTCTATACCTTATAAGTACTTAATATCCAAAATGTATCCAAAAGACCCTTAAGGAAATTATAAAACTCAACACCCCAAAATAAGCTATCCAATTAAAAAATGGAGAAAGGACCTGCATAAACACTTCTCCAAGAGGACATAGACATTGTTAATAGACATATGAAA
Source organism: Phyllostomus discolor (assembly GCF_004126475.2). Classification (NCBI taxonomy): domain Eukaryota; kingdom Metazoa; phylum Chordata; class Mammalia; order Chiroptera; family Phyllostomidae; genus Phyllostomus; species Phyllostomus discolor. The sequence continues at coordinate 402,329 of NC_040917.2, read as the reverse complement.
AGATGGTCAATGTCACTAACTGACAGAGAAATGCAAGTGAAAACCCATTATATTAAAAGTCACTTTCCACGTGTTTTGAAGTATTTATTTAGGCAATGGTACTTTCACAGCTATTCACATAGCACATTGCTGATAAGCCGCTTTATAAATATCATGTCAAGGTGTTTTGATGTGGAAGTTAAGGATATTTTTATTAATTTATTAAACATAGTATTATACATTAAAATTGCTATTCTTTAAACATTTCATTCCACATTTAAATATCAAAAGGGCCCTCTGAGACAATCTTTTGAAATGTTGGTATTTCAGATGAAAAAACAAAATGGTAAGCTTCCTACAATAAAATGACATCACTTATTTCTGGCAGTTCTAAAATTTAAACTTGGAACAATGTACTATTTAACTCTTTATATCATATATAATTATAACAACAACAACAACAACAACAACAAAAAAAAAAAAACCTCAAAGACAGTGGAGATAAACCTGTAAGTAGAAATAAGGTTTCTCTTTAGGGTTTCTTACCAGATTTTGTAAAGTGACTCTGTGGAACTTGACATGACAGATCGTGACCATGTGTCCCCTTTAAGGCACAAAACAATGATAGTGGAGGTAAAGGCAGCAAACAACTGAGTGGGGCCAGCACCTTACATGAGAAAGAGGAGGAGAAGCCACAACTCAAGACAGAACTTGGAACAAATCCAGGATTCTGCCGGGAATTTCTCACCCACAAACCAATGCTCTGGAACCCAAACTAAGTTCTGTAGAAACAAGGTTTTTTCTTCTGGGCGTAAAAATTACTCTTGTTTCTATATGGTCCTGTGATCCCACCTTCTAGTCTTCACTTGAAAAATGCCATCAGATGCAGCAAAGGCTATGGAAATGCCATAAGTGACATACAAAAATCCGACCTCAAATAATGTCTTCTGTGACTGTCATACTCTTTTCCTCAAACTAAAGTTAATATATTTTCTCTGCATTGTACACTGCCAGGTGTCACAGAATGTGCCTGCAAGTAGCATGTGTATCACATACATTTTTGAATGAATAAAGTTCATTTAAAATCATGCCAAATATCTGAGTGAGCCTTGGGTTTTTTTCTGCCCTGCAAATTGCCTAATCTGGCCACCCAAAAACACAAATCAGGACCACATAAATAGAATAACAAACTTCTCAAAAGTTATTATCCATTTTCTTTTTAATATGCAGAATGGCCACAGGGAAGTTAGAAAAATGGTAGAGTGCTCTATATGGGGACTGGAAATCCATACAATTGAACCACCACAGTTAGTCCAGCTGTACATTCAGCAGGACCAACAACCAAGAGAAAACCTGCAATAGGTGATTCACTTAATCCATCTAAATGTATACAAGGTTTATTTTCTACAACCCACTTTTCAAAGATAAAAACTGAGGCTCACAGAGATGAGGGAATATCCCCATGACACAAACTGGGTGTTGGCAGAGTTATCTTGAGCTGAGGGGGTGGCCAGTGCCCAGCTGCTGAAAAGCTTGTCCAGAATATATTGGGTGTTCTTGAATGACAGAGGAGTAAGCAGGCAAGTCATTTTATAAATGATCGTTCTACATTGCAAGACTGAAAATACAGACACTATGGAACATTTTTCACTATTGTGACTTCCAAAGGACCCTTAAGGAGAAAGCCTCATCCAGGAAAGCTCTGATACCGCTCCAGGCTTTCACCGAAATAAAAAGGTTTATACACAAAACAGCAAGATATGATTAAAATATGTATGGTTCCTGTTCAACTTCTCAGTGACCAAAACATTCTAGATCAGCAACTGGGGCTTTGCTTGTTTTCATACTGTCCCATAGGGAGGCCGTTTGCCACAGTGATGCAATCCTACAATGCTATTGGAGGTCAGCAGGAGTCACCTCAATTTGGTTCTTATGATACGTTAATCTTTGGCTAAGTACATTAATTCAGATGGAATTGTTGTTAGAAATATATGCATATGAAATACTTTTATATTGTATAGCTACAGCCTGATTCCAAACAGAATATGCTGTAGCTGTCACATTGTCATGAGCTCTTTATGATGGTGGCTACTTTCTTCTAGCAGCCTGATATGAACTTATCGTTCTTTTACATTTAAACAATACCTGTGTTCAAATCATCCAATTCTATTACAGTGGTCATTGATGAGCACATGTTTCCATGACACTTTGAATCATCTTTCAGGTATTTACCAACAAAACTTTTTTTTTCCTTCCTGAGTCATCATGCAGATTCTTTCCTTGGAATGGGCTATCTCTCTTCCTCAAATCTTGAAGTATTTAGCACTTTTATAAATCTTGAACCTCCCTAATGGATATATCAAAACTCAGTTTAAAAGAAAACAAATGGTATCTTGATTTGAACCCAAGATGATTCCCATTGTGTGTTTTGTTCCTGTACAATGTCTCTACATTGGGAAGGAAAGACATTCTCCTGATTTTTTTCCCTCTATTTCAGAGGTAGATCAGGTCCACGAATGTAAACAAAATGTTTAAAATTTACAGTGTTTGCAGTTCTGACCTGTAGGTCCTTGAGCAGCCATGTTAAATCCCCAGCCTCTCTTTTCTCATTTCAATAAACTCTAAGGTTTTCTTTTCTTATTTCTATAATCAAGTTGTTTTTTAGACTCATTGTAAAGATGATCTTAATACAGACTAATCATAAAAGGAGGTCTATTGTTCCTCAGCTAACAAAAATGCCTAGATTGGAAAAAATGCCCCCCTATCACTAAACACAGGGTTCACATTTATAGCTTAGATTTTTCATCTTGTGCACAGCTGTTTTTCTAAACATGCCCCTGAAGGGTTGGATGTTCCTGGGTGAGCTCTAGATGTTTATTCTTCTTGTTGTTCATTGTGATTTGGCTGATATCGTGTCCCTTTCCATATCACATATCCTGAAAATGATATCAGATAATTCATGGATGAGACTTGTACACTGAGGCCTCTCTGGAAGGCATAATGCATAAGTGCCTTGTAGTCTCCACGGTACCAACCATAACGTGGAGACACATTGTTTACATGGCTACCTAACTTTTTACCTTTCTGACAATCAGTACCACACAACTATCCTTGATCAGTGTTTCACTAGATGAGCACTGGCCAGCTTCTTGGCACATGGTGACTCTGGGCATTTCTAGATTGTGTCTTGGAGTTCACTCTTCATCTCTCTGAGCCTCAATTTGCTTCTCTGAAAACTTGGTGCTAGAAAATATATTTTGTACAGATTTTGATGGATTATTGGACCAGCCATGGCAGGTGCTTACCTGGTCACAGGGTCTTCCTGACTATACTGCTGAACATGCTGTGGTTGTTCAGTTTTATGAATTTCCATTCACTCCTGAATATCCTTCTGTCTCCATATTCAATTGCTTGTGGTGATTCAAAGTCTGGGAAAACACCTGCAAAGCAAACTGCCAAAGTGTTTGAGATGTCATTTACCTCGTCCTGTTTTTTGTTTTCAGCATGGCCCATTGAGAGATTGCTGGTGGATGCAGAAAAGCCCCAGGCACACTCAGATGCTTGGTATAAATTTGGATGCAGTTCATGCATACAGCTCTGTATGTGATACACTCTTTTAGGTAAGTCCTCCCAGAAACACATGTTGCTCTTCAGTTTCAGTCAGAAAATCAGACAAACTACACATCATCTGAGGTCTCCTCCACATATGGCATAGATGCCATTTTCATATAATCCTTTGCATGGGAAGGAATTTTCCAAATATGGACAAGACCATATAAATAGGTTAGTGGTGTTTGAATTCAGAGGAAGGGCCTCCTGTTTTTACAGTTCATGTGCTGGGAGGGAGAGAATGGCGTTGTGGGTGAGATCATGTGGACAGTTCCCTGGATTTGGTCCAACTCCTTTCTAAGATTTTATTTTTTCACTTCAGCTGCTGGCCTTCCCCTTATGTCTTTTCACCATCACCTTTACCATCTTAATCCTGTACTATGCAGAGGACCTGCAGTTAGGCTCTGTGAAGTTCAGAACCTCAGAGTAACTGGTATAAACACTCCCGACAGCCCCTTGCTCACAGCCCCCTGATAGTCTATTCCAGCTTTCTCCTTAATCTCTTTGAACTTCCTTTCCAAATTTTTACAGGATATGGATGCCTGAGGAAACACATAGTTACAGGCTGAACACTTGGAAATGCCACACATAAGTGCAGTCACTTTAAAATAGTTACACTGTCTTTTACTTTACTCCTCCAAATTGCTGAGATGAAAAAAGCACTTTTTTCACCTGAGACAAATTAAAATGAAGAAAACAACCTATGGAAATATGGTATGAAGGAAAAGCAGTTATAAGAGAAAGCTTTCTAGTTATACAGATCTTCCTTAAAAACAGAAATAATCTCCCCCAAACAACACTTAAATTTCCCTCAGAAGAAACAAAAAAGAACAAAACAAGTTAGTAGAAAAAAAAATGTTAAAAACCAGAGCTTATATAAATGAAATAAAGTACAAAATAAAAATACTAAAAAAAGTAAAGTCTGATTCTATAAAAATGCATAAAATTTATAAGCATTTAGTAAGGTTCATTAAGCAGGGAAAAAAAGAGAACACCAATAGATAACATTAAAATGTTAAAAAATCTCAACCAACACCACAGATAATAAAAGGAATCATTAAGGAACACTGTGAACAATTACATACCAACAAATTTGTCAATCTAGAAAACATTAACTTTTAAAAACACAGATCTTCTCAAGGCTAACACAGGAAGAAACAGAAACCCAAAAGTAATACACTGTTTTATATCAAGTATAGTTAGGAAAAAATGAGAAAAAAAAGTTTCAACATTGATTCCTTCTGGGCCCACCCAGCGCTCCACCTCTGCCCTCCTTCCCACCCCCCCTCGCAAAAACGGAACCTCCCCATGTGCACAGTTTTAGATGAGCAGATTGGCAAGTATGGGACTGACTGGTCAGCTGGTCGATCCCAGCTGTGGCCACAATTCTAAGGACAGGCCCGGTCAACTGGTCACCTAGGTTCCAGGGCAACAGTCACCCAGGCAGCCAGAAACACCTTTGTGAGCCAATAGCTTTGGGAGGCAGAGGCCCTGGAGACCCCAGCGTGGGCTGCTGTTCCCCTCTGGCAGACATGAGAAGAGGAAGAGGAGGCGGTGGTAGGCAAGACTAAAGGGTATGCAGCCTGCTTCACCCGCAGGATGGCTCCCTGTTCTCCCTGTTGCCGAATCAGGACTTGGTAGAAAACGCTGGAGAAAAACCGAATCCAACGGCCAGGACCCAGGCGTACAGGCACCCTCCGCGGGCCTCCACGCACGGCCAGTGTCTGATCCCACCTCTGGAACTTGGCTCAAAACTTGACAAGACCTTCTCCTCCGGTGACCGTCACCAAGCAGCACACCGACCCTGGCCGAGCAGATCGCAGTCGGCCGCCCGCGGGTCACCACCCTGTCTCTGCTCGTCTCTACATCGGGACTTAGAAAAATGTCCCAGAGGCGCAGCGGAGGGATGGGCGGACCCCAGAAGCAAATGCAGGCGGTCCATGCTGTGCTATTCGGCCACCCCATACGCCCGTGTGAGTCAGCACCTCCAGAGTGGACGTGAGCCGCCAACCTTTCCGTTTGTTCCCGCAGTAGCACTCTTCAGTAGCTCCTTCAGCAAAGGAGGAGGGGCAGCACCGCCCGCTACCGCCGGTCAACCCGACCAGGTTCCCCTGAAAACGCGGGCAAACTGCCGCTAGAGTCCTGTAGGTCCAACCTCCGGGGTACAGGCGGAGCACCGACAACCCGGCACCGCCGGCGCAATCCTGCCCTCACAGGGTCCCGAAGGAAGTCAACCGCGCGCACCCGGGCCAAACCGCCTCCCTCGCGGTGACTGAAGGAGGAAACTACTTATAAGCGGCCGCCAGGTGGCGCAGGATAACCGGGCCAAACCGCCTCCCTCGCGGTGACTGAAGGAGGAAACTACTTATAAGCGGCCGCCAGGTGGCGCAGGATAACCGGCGCTAACGTCAATGGGACACATCCAGATCCTGCACTGCTATGGGTCCCCAAAGCCCTCCTGGAGGACAAATCGCTTCCAGTTACACCTGGAATCCTGTCTCTTAGCCTGCAGCGGGCAGCGGGGCATCCACCTCGGAGATTTTGGCAATCAAGTTCGGACCCTGGCAGCGGAAGGGGGACTTGAAGAAGCTAAGGCTGAGGGCAGAGGTCAAATCTGAGCACCAGCCAGGTGTCAGAGATTTGAGTGTTCCCCAAGGTCTGTCGCATGCAGTCCCAATCTTCCAGTGAGACAGCAGCCATCCTGCGCTCCCAGGAGGACATTGAAAAAAATGTGGTGGCTGGGGACTGTAAAACCTAAAGGAGGCGAGTATTCACGGGAAAGAGGATCGATCTTATCTTCTTTTCTTTTACTTTTTCCTTTTTAATTTTTTAAATGTATTTGGGTCACATTGGTCAGTAAAACCATACATATTTTAAAGAAAATAATAAAGCACCCTTCTAATGAATTCCTAAAGACAAAAACAAAAACTATACAAGTTTTTAAAGTGTAAACTCAAAAAAAACATCATCTGTATAGCATCTAGCGCTCACTGCACAAAGTCTCTTTTCCTCCCCATTAACCCCGCTTTTTTCTTTGTCGTTTTCAGTTCCCCCTCCCCACCCTAAATATATCATTTCCAGCACAGGAAGGAGGTCTTTCCAAGCCGTACAGACAAAACCCTGAGCCCTGGCTGGTGTGGCTCTGGATTGCCCACCTGCTTTATGATCCAACATGTTGCCAGTTCCATTCCCAGTTAGGACACAACCCTGAGTTGCAGGCCAGGTCCCCCCAGTAGGGGGCACACAAGAGGCAACCACACATTGATGTTTCTTTCTCTCTCTCTCCCTTCCCCACTCTTAAAAACAAATAAATTCTTTAAAAAACAACCTTAACCCATACAGTCAATAAATGATCAAATTGACCACCACATAAAGGATTAAGAGAAATCTCTGCATATACCACAACAAGACCCAAAGACAACAAGTGGATGGATGTTGGGTATATTGATGATATGATACTTAAAAATCAATCAATCTGGCCCAGGCTGGGTAGTTCAGTTGGCTACAGCATCATCCCTATACACTAAGGTTGCAGGTTTGATCCACAGTCAGGGCATAAGAAACATACAAAAATGGACCAAAGAATGCCTAAATAAGTGAAACAGCAAATTTATGTTTCTCTCTCTCTCTCTCTTCATATCTCTTCAAAATCAATAAATTATCAAATAAAAAATCTATTTTTTAAAAAATCAAGTGATGTGTTCAAAACATCAGCTAAAATGAAGCATATGTCCTGTGTTCTAGTCCCACTAGGCCTGTTGTGACCAGCTTCCATCTGCTTCCTCCTATACCACACTGCCTCTCATGGTATAACACAGAGTGGACAGAGTACATGAGGGTGTTGTAACAGTGGCTTTGGGGCTAAAGCAGTGAGAATGTAGTAGGGATACATTTTGGGATGATCCTTGCATAATTCTTCCCCACCACTGTACTCTGATCCCCAACCTGTCATCCTCTACCTTTAGATCATTTTCCTGCATAACATGTGGGTATGAACCAAGTTACAGGCCAAATAGCAAGTGTGTGTCCATGTGTTCAACCTGTCTGGTCAGAGAATCCAGCAAAAGATTAGGAATAGGCAGATGTGTAGGAGATCAGCACAGGCTTTGATGAGAAATAATCTAGAGTCTCTGAGATAAATGGGATGACTCTGGGGGAGGAGAGGAGGCCAGCCAGCTTTCCCCTTCCTCACCTTTTATTCACTATTCCCCAGTGACTGTCTGTCAATGGGGTGATTATGTAAATTGCCTCATGGTCTCATCAAGGTGGTGGGAAAATGAGACATAATGAAATTCACCAATACACCTGACGAGGGTTTGATATCCAAATGTGTAAAGAACGTAAAAAACTCAACACCAAAAAACAAGCCATCCAATTTAAAAAATGGACACCGAAACTGAATAGACACTTCTCCGAGGAGGACATACATGATTAATAGACATATGTAAAGATGCTCAGTGTCACTACTTTTCAGAGAAATGCAAATTAAAACCGGTTATATTAAAAATCACAACCCATGTGTTTGAAGTTTTTTTTTAATTATATTTTATTGATTATGCTATTACAATGATCAGATGTTTACCCCTTTGCCACCCTCCACCCAACACCCCCTACTCACTTAGGCAGTCCCCCCACCATTGTTCATGTCCGTGGGTTATGCATACAAATTATTCGGCTACTCTATTTTCTATACTGTACTTTATATCCCCAAGGCTATTCTGTAATTAACTATTTGTACTTTTTAATCCCCTCACCTCTTCATTCATTCTCCCCCTACCCCCTCCAATCTGGCAACCATCTGGTAACTAACTTCTCTTTTCTTGCTGCTTTTATGAGTCTCTCTTTATCCTTTGCCTTTGGTCCTTTAATCATGATGTGTCTTGAATTGAGCTTCTATGCATCCATCAAAATTGGGACTCTCTGGGCTTCCTGGAATTGCCTGTCTATTTCCTTTACCAAAATAGGGAAGTTTTCCTTTACTATTTTTTTTTCAGATAGATTTCCAATTTCTTGCTTGTTCTCTTCTCTTTCTGACACTCCTATGATGCAAATATTGAATCTCTTGAAATTGTCCCAGAAGCTGTTTATACTATCCTCATTTTTTTGGATGCTTTCTTCTTGTTGTTGTTCTGCATGGTCATTTTTGTTTGCTTATATTCCAAAGAATTGATTTGATTCTTGGCTTCTCAATTCTACTGTTGTTTCCCCATAAATTGTTCTTTATTTCAATTAGTGTATCCTTCATTCCTGACTGGGCCTTTTTTATGCTGCCTAGGTCCTCAATAAGATCCTTGAGCATCATTATAAACAGTCTTTTGAACTCTGCATCTGATAGATTGCTTAACTACATTTCATTTAGCTCTTTTTTCCTGGAGTTTTGATCTATTCATTCCTTCCTTTAAGCCACATTTCTTTGTCTCTTCATTTTGGCAGCCTGCCTCTGTTTGTATTAGCTAGAGCTGCTTTGACTCTGTGCCTTGGTAGTCTGGCCTAATGTAGTAGGTGTAGTATAGGGTCCAATGGAATAGCCTCCCCTGTCCCCCAGTGTGGGTACTCAAGGTGCGCCATTCATGTGGTTTGAGTACCTGCTCCTCTTCTAGTTGAGACTTGGTTGCTGTTGGCAGATCAAGAGGAGGGATTTACCCAGGACAGTCAGTTTCAAAGACTAGCTATAATCACTGCCCACCAAACTACACCTTCTGTGGTGGATTATCTGTGCAGTGGTCAGGTGGTGGTGCTCTGACATGGCCTGTAGCTCTCCATTGGGTGTGCTGGCCCTTGTTTTTACAATGTGGTACAGACCAAGGTCAGAACCCCCCTTTGTTTTTCCTGGGGCAACCTGCCTGAGTTGTAAAGCAATCTGAAATGGCTGCTACTTGTGCTGAGCTTGGAGATTCCCAGGTGTAGCTAAGCTATAAATCAAATCTTGTGCCACAAGGGCTCACCGAAGTCAGCTGTTGCTTGTTTGATAGGATTTAGGAGCCAAGACCAGACATTCTCATGCAAAAGCACTTTGAGTAGGATTTAAGTTGGGTGGGGAACAGCCTCTGTGGACCTGCATGGTGGGTCAAACACAGTTAGCCAGGTTGTTGGAATCTCAAATAGACATCAGCTTACCAGCTCTGTGGGGGGAGGGTTTAGAAAAGTGACAATGGTCTCTGCTCTCCTTGATGCCATACACTTCATTTTCTCCATGTATACCACTGATATTTTTCAAGCTTCTGCCCTGGTGCTGGGAAGGACTCTGAGTAGGTGAGTCCATGTGTTGATTATTCAAGAAGAACTGCTTAGGGATCCAGCAGTTTCTTCCACTGACTCAGTCCCCATCTGGTATTTTCAGCCAGAAGTTGTGGGGACTTACCTTCTTGGCACTGGACTCCTTGACCCAGGGGTCTCATGCGGGTCTGGAACTCCTCGTTCCTGAGATATCCCTCCCAAATTTTTATCCACATGGTGCTGGACCAACTCGTTCTATGTCTCACTTTATCTGGTGCCCCTCCTATCCAAATGAATAAATGTGATTTCTTAATTCCATTCTTGTCAGACTTCCACTCAACTCAATTTTTGATGTTCCTGTGTATTGGTTGTTCATATTTTACTTGTAATTTTTATGTGGTTGTGCAAAGAGGTGAGCTGTATCTGCCTATAGAACTGTCTTGACCTGAAGCCCTTGAAGCGGTTTTTGGGCAATATAACTTCCACATTAATTCACATAGTAAAATGTTGCTAAAATCCTTTATAAATATTTATGATTTCAAGGTGTTTTAATGTGGCAGTTAAGGCCATTTATTATTCATTTATTAAAGCATAGTAATGCGAATCAAAATTAATGCTCTTTAAACATTTCATTTCACATTTAATTTTATTGTAGTTCAAGTACAATTGTCTCTATTGTCACCCCACTATGCCCCCCACCTCACCCATCCCCATCTCCCACCCTTAAACCCACCCCCTTTGGTTTTGTCAATGTGTCCTTCATATATGTTTCTTGATGACCCCACCCTGTTATCCCCTATTATCTCTCTCCCTCTTCCTCTGTCAGAATGTTCTTTATTATAATGTCTCTCATTGTATTTTTCTTGCTTGTTTGTTTTGTTGGTTAGGTTCCACTTATATGTGAGATCATATGGTATTTCTCTTTCACCACTTGGCTTGAAAAAAAAACAATCAATATCTTACTTTGAAGTCAAGTAGATTCCCATTGTGTGTATTTTCCCTGCACACTGTCTCCAAATGAGGATGAAAGGACATTTTCCAGATTTTTCCCTCCATGTCAGAGGTAGAGGAAACCTCAGAGTTTAAACAAAATGTGGTTCATCCAGACTTCAGGGGGGTTTCAATTCTGGCCAGTAGGTCCCTGAGTAATAAATTGAAATATTTAGGCCTCTATTTTCCTTTTTTATTATCTCTAAGGCTTTGTTTTCCTCTTTTTATAATCAGGTTGTTCATTATGGACTCATTGGGACAATGCTATTATTACAGACTACCCATAAAGGGAAACCAGTTCTTTCTCAGCTAAGAAAATGCCTTGAAATAAATAACAATAATTTTTCCCCACCTAAACTCAAATTGTACATATGTAGCTTAGATTTTTTTTTTCTGTACACACCTGTCCCTCCAAACATATCATTGAATTGTTGAATGTTTCTGGGTGAGCCAAAGATGTTTATTCTTCTGGATGTTCTTTGTAATGTCTGCATGTTTTTTTTTTCCATAAAGTAAAAAACACATTTTCCATTTTCACCAAAAACTTTATTGATTTGGATATTTTGAGTACATAGGCTATTTCCCACATGGTATAGCATTGATTGTTTTTGTTCTAAATTAATGTATTAATTTCAATGCTATAAACTTCAACTGGTCTACCCCACTGTGCAGCACAGTCCAGTGAGAAATCTCCAGCACAAAACTTCACAAGCCACTTTTGACACATTCAATCAGTCACAGCAACTTCTCCACACACTGCACATTTTTTTATCTGTTTCATTTTACCTTTATTTAAATAATAAAGCATAATATGCCAAAATGATTCATATTTTCCATCTTCAGCATTAAAATGATTAAAAAACTTCACCTATTTTTGTTTTTTTTTTTTAACCCATGATGATATAACAGCCGTCACAATTCCACAAATCAGTAAAAAAATTGTCTCGTAGCTGAGGAAAACTAAGCACTACTAGAGCCACCTCATGGAAAAAAAAATGAACATTTTGGCCAAGCCAATATGGCCCATCTGTATCACTTATTGTGAAAATGACATCAGATTGTGTTTGGGTAAGGCTTGGGCATTGGGGGCCCTCCAGAGGACATAATGAAGAAATGCCTTATACAGTCCATGGTACCAAAATTCACATGTAGAAACATCATTTACATGACTACTTACCTTTTTACCCTTCTGAAAATCAATAACACCCAACTGGTCCTGGCCAGTGTTTCCCTAGGTGAGCACTGGGTGCCTCCACGTCACATGGTGACTCTGCCCATTTGTGGATTGTTTCTTGGGATTAACCCCTCATCTCTCTGAGCCTCAGTTTGCTTGTTTGAAAAGTTGGTGGTGCAAAACATATATTACATAGGTTTGGAAAATTAATTGTTTTAGCCATGGTAGGTGCATACCTAGTACTTGGATTTGCAAAACCTATTTCTGGACCTTCTGTGCTTGTTCAGCTTTTAAAATTTCCACTCTCACATGAAAAGCCTTCTGCTTCAATCTTTATTTGCCCACAACCATTCAAAGTTTGAAAAACACCTGTTTTTGTATGGCTTTTCCACAAAGACACATCCTGAGACAGTTTCAAGATGACTGGCAAACATTTTGTTCTCTCAACTGTCTCAGTAAACTTCATAGGGACCTGTCTCTCAAATATAGGTGTCTAATTACCAGATTTCTTATGTCTATTTTGTTCTGTGAATGAGAAAGTTACCTAATTTTCTAAAAGTTGCTTTATAAAAGCAACTTTTTTCTGGGTGTTTTTTTTTTTTCTAATTAAACTTACCAGAAGACTTCTCAGGGCTGTTCACTGCTCACTCATGACCCCTCCATTAATAAACGGATGTGTCAGACACAGCTTTTCCCACAGATTCCTAGTAATGTAACAACAGTCCAAGGTTTCAGAAGGAAGAGATGAGTTCAAACATTTGTCTTCTGATCACTTTAGTGCCATTGTGTTTCTTTGGTCTCTCCAGTCACCCAACCGGCTCACTGGGGTTGAAGACCGGAACTACTTTCTAGAGATATTGTTATAGGTGCATGGCATACAACCAAAAACACTGTAGGCTGGTGTTATATGTGTTTGGTGCAAAAGCTCAGACATGAGCCCTGGCTGGTGTATTTCAGTGGATTGAGCACTGACATGAGAACCAAAGGGTCACTGGTTTGATTCCCAGTCAGGGCACATGCCTGGGTTTCGGGCCAGGCCCTCCATGGGGGACATGTGAGAAACAATAATACTTTGATGTTTCTCTCCCTCTTTTTTTCTTCTTTTCCCTCTGTCTAAAAATAAATAAAATCTTCAAAAAATAATAAAATGTTAAAAAGCTCAGACATGATAAAATCACAAAAACTGTAATATGTAACTGGAAATAACAATTTATTCAGGTCTGAGATTCATCAGTATGAATTTGGGAAAATCATACTACTCTGGGCCACATTTTTTGGTAGTCATCTTTAAGGGATTAATATTAAGAGAACATCTAAATGTTATTATTTCTTCCATATAACCTTCCCTGGACTCCTGTTATACTTTGAATCAGTCCTTGTGCTCACGTCAGCCTATGTGGCTAGCAGTCTCCACAGTGGTTTCCCATGGATACTGTCTGCCAATATAAACATGTTTGTATCCAACAATTAAGTGGTTTTCAACTAGCTTCTCCACAATAGAGTTGAAGTGAAGTCACATTCTTGTTCCAATTAAAAATAATGTCAACCTGGTCAGGTGGCTCAGTTGGTTGGAGCATTCATCCCATTCACCTGACTCCCCAGTCAGGTCACCTACCTAGGTTGTGGGTTCAGTCACTGATAAGGGAAGGTAAACCATAAGCAAGTGATCAATGTTTCTCTCTCACATTGATGATACTCTCTCTCTCTCTCCATATCTGAAAAATAAATGAAAATATATATTTATGTGAAGAATTTTAAAAATATATGTTTAAAAATATTTTTAAAATGCCACTTTTCACTCATTTACTTCTTTGAATATCATAATCAAATTTCTCTGTGTTTTAAACTCTCTTTTTCTAACTCTCCCTCTCCCTTTATTGAGAGAGAGAGAGAGTTTGGATACTGTAGGCATGTTCTGGCTTACAGATAAATGCTACCAAATATCCTGCCATGCAGAAGGCATCACCCAAAGCACAAATGATTTGGCCTGAAATGTCAATGGTTAACACATGACAAAAGCCTCAACACTGATGCACATGAAGTGCTTACCATGTGTTAGTTTTCAGATTCTTTACATGTGGTGTGTGGTTGGAAACACTGAAGACCATTGATGTGGTCTCTCTGTTGGATCAGATATGCATTCTTTATGACTTATATGGTAAAACACTCTGAGATGTGTAAATTTTGTCATGTTACTTCCTGTAAATATTGCATGAGGGGGACATGAGGTTCAGAAGAATAGAGATGTTCAGAACAAAGCCAGGGGACCAGTACCCTGAGTGACAGGGCCTGTCCCAGCTGTAAAGGTGCAAAATTATCTAAGGAGGTGTCACCTGAGCATGGCTAGTCTTAAGCCACAATGAAAGTCTGCAAACACAGGTGTTCTTACACACACATGTTCTCAGGTTCTGAGTTGTTGAAGGAAAAGGAACTAAGTGAAAGATAATTATAGGGAGAGGGTCAAGACTGAAAATGAGGAGCATAACTGGTATACATTAAAAACCAAGGAGACTTTATTATGCTTGGCATCAATTGGAAAGCAGGGGATATAGGCAGGAATGGAGTGAGTTGGGAGGCAAAGGAGGGTGTGTGGGTCTAGAATTATCTGTGAGGCAGGGATCTGTGAGGCGCTGACTTCAATGGAAAGGCAGGGAGATTTGGATAAGAGAGAAGCAGAGCTGGTGTCAGTTGAAAATACAGAAGAGGTGGGTGGAACTGGTATCTGTTTAAATTTACTTTTATACATGGTGTAAGAGTGTAGACCAGTTTTAGTGCCTGTATAAATTTTGTTTTTCCAAGACCAGGTTTTGAAAAGTCTATCAACTCTTCAATGTATATTATTATCTTCTCTCCCATAGATTGGTTGTTCATGTAAGAGGGTTTAATTCTGGGCTCTCTATACTCTTCCACCAATTTAGACATCTGTTTTGTGCCAATATATGTCTCTTTTGATTATTATATTTTTATAGTATAGTTTGAGAACATGGAGTGTGATATCCCCAACATTGTTTTATTCTTGTCCATATATATTTGGCTATTTAAGGTATTTGTGGTTCCATATAAATTTTAAGTTATTTTTTTTTCTTCTGAGAAGTAGTTTGATAAGGTTGGAGTTAAACTAATAGCTTTGGGAATTATTGTAACCATAACAATTTAATCTTCTAATTGTATAAGAATGAGTAATCCTTCCATTTTTGGTGTTCTTTTCACTTCCTATCTTCAATGTCTTGACAGTACAGGTCTTTATGATCTTCACTTATGCCAATTTGTAGGTATTTATTTCTTTTTCATGCAAATGCAAATGGGATTACTTTCTTTACTTCCTCTTTCATTCTTTATTAGTGTTATGAATGTGACAGGTTTCTGTATATTCAGTTTGTATTTTGTCTCCTAATTAATTTTGTGTTAATTATATTAATTTTGTTAGATTCTTTAAGAAATTCTGTATAGAGTGTCATGTCATCTACAAATGCTGACAGTTTTCTTTCTTTTTAGATGCATTTTATTTTTTTCTCCTTTGATTGCTATATCTAAATATCCCATTTTTAGTAATACTATTTTTATTAATACTAGTGAGAGTACACATTCTTCATATATTTTGATCTTTAAAAATGTTTTCATTATTTCATAATTGAATATTATGTTAGCTGTGAGGTTGTCATATATAGCCATTATCAAGCTGATATCTTTCCTTCTATTAGAATTCTTTTGAAATATTTTTATGGATAATGCATATTGTGTTCTTTTCCTGTCTCTTTCAAATAATCATATGATTTTTATTTTTTTTAATTTTCTAAATATATTTTTAAAAGATTTTATTTATTTTTTTAGATAGAGAGATGAAGGAAGGGAGAAAGAGAGGGAGAGAAACATTAATGTGTGGTTGCCTCTTACATGTCCCCCCCTGGGGACCTGGCCTGCAACCCAGGCATGTGCCCTAGACTGGGAATTGAACTGGCAACCCTTTGGTTCGCAGCCCATGCTCAATCTAATGAGCTACACTAGCCAGGGTTATTTTTGTTTTGTTGTGTTTTGTTTTGTTTTATGTAATGAATTGCATTAATTGTTTGCTAGATGTTGAGCCATTCCTGAATCACTGGTAAAATTCACACTTGATCAGGGTGTAAAATTACTTTACTATATTGTTAAATTTGGTTTGCTACTGTCTTGTTGAGAACTTTAGCATGTATATGTATTAAAAATATAGCCCTGTATATCTCCTTTTTTTTTTAACATCTTTGTCTAGTTTTAGTATCAGAGTAGTGTTGGCATGTAAATTAAATCTTTGATAGAAATCCCCTGTAAATCTATGTGGCCCTGGGCTTTTTTTTGATGTTTTTATTACTGCTTCACATTTGTTGCTGGTAATTGGTGTGTTCAGATTAAGTAATTCTTACTGGTTTAGACTTCAAAGGGTATATATTCTAAAAATCTCCCATTTTATTAAATTTTCAAATTAATTGTATATAATTGGTGATGTTATTCCTCAATAATGCTTTGTGCTTTTACCATGTCAGCTATAGTTTGTCTTATTTTCTCATTTTATTTATTTGTTTTTTTTTTTTTTTGCTTTATGAGACTTATCAGAAGCTTTTCAAATTTATTTTCATTCCAAAAAAGGAGCCATAAGTTGTATAAGTCTTTCCCACTATTTTCTACTTTATTTATTTGGGTAGTGATCATTGTTTTATATTCAATTTAATTTTTGTTTTGTTACTTCATTTTTAATGTATTTAGAAACAAACTCAAATGATTGTATTGATATTTTCCTCCTGTTTAGTTAGAACTGTATAGTTGTAGTGTTTCCTCTTATAATAGCTTTTGCTAAATCCAGGTTTTCTAAGAATGGGTTTGTATTTATATTTCTATCAATGTAGTTGTTTTCTGTTTTCAGTTTTGATTATTGGGTGTTTGGTAGCATGTTGTTTAATCTCCAAATATTTGTGGGTTTTTTATATATTTGATTTCTAGTATCTTACCATTGTGATCAGAAAATTGGTTAATATAACTTCAAATAGTTAAAATTTTTGAGGATTGTTTTTTCTCCTAGTTCAAGACCTATCTTGGAAAGTCTTCCATGTAAACTAGAGAAAAATGTGTACCCTACAGTATTCAATTGAATGCTCCATAAATATCTACCAAATAAGCCTGGTCTAATATTACAGTTAAGTCTATTTTTATTTTTAATTTATTAAAACACAATACTTTAAAATAGGGTTATTGTTTTTTAATCATTTCATACCACATTTAATTTTCAATAGGACCCTTTGAGGTAAATGATTTTTTTTTTATTTCAGTATTTTAGATAGAAAAGTAAAAGGCATTATATCTACTTTAAAGTCACAAGATTTATCTGTGTCATTTCCAGTGTGTCAAGCTAGAACAATCTATTTACCCAGACATCCCTCTAAGAGTACAGAAAGGACATTTAACAAGATTAAGGAGAAAGCTAGAAAGCAGAAGTGGCTTTCAGCAAGGGGTTCTCACTAGTATCTGCACAACTGACTCCATGGGTCTGAAGTTCACAAAGTCTAGCTCCATGTTCTCTGTAGGCACACATTGAAGATGGTACAGTTGATGGTGAACATGCATAAGCAAAACACCATTGGTTAAAGGAAATAAAACAAAGTGGCAACAGTTTTAGAAAGTCTCTTCAATACATGGTCTTCAAAAATCAGAAAATAATACATGCCAAAAGTAAATCAGGGCAACTCCATAACAAACATTAAGAAAAAAAAAAGTAATAAACTAAAGTCAGGCCTGCTAACTCTCCCAGAAACTCAACTGATTGAGATTCCATGCAACTTACTTTTATTTCCAAGCCATTATATTTCTATCCAGCTTCCATTCCTTCAAACTGACAGCAGCACCATACCTCTCCCTGCCTTCCAACTGATACTGTTCCTACTCACTTTGCCTTCAAACTGACACTAAACAAACACACCTTTTTCAGGGATTCAACTACTCCAGCCCTTCATTCATCTCCCTGTATTCAACTGAATTAGTCTCACCCATGTCTCCCTACCTTCCAACTTGTGACAGTACCTGCTGTGTATGCTTAACTTCCAGGTAACAAGAGCCCTGTTCAGCTTATCCTTACCTGTCCTGTTTCTATGTATTTTTTCACTTACCTCATTTTTCTTCAAAGGCACAGAAGCTGAATACAGCAGTGTGCAAGAACAACAGTGCTGGATCCCTTTTATTCTGTCTGAAGCCTGAGCTTCCTAGGTGAGACATCCTTAGAAGATGCCTTAGTGATACACAGCAGAAACTCTTTTACCCAGTTCTCTAAAACTGGGTACATTTTAAGATTTCACCTCTTTCTAGCTTCCCATCTAGAATTTAACATTCTTTACATGTCTCAAGGCTTCCTTCTGAATGTGTCTAAGCTTCAATGCCTGACATAACCCATGTAATATTTATTACATAGAATAGGACATGATCTAGAAAATCAAATTCTTTTCACCAAGCGCCTGATAAGGACACACCTTTGATACAACACAGAGACCACCTCCACAGCTTACAGCATCTCAAAACCCACAGCACATATAAATATTTTAAAGCTAACACACAATAAGCACAGGTATGCATCTACATTGGGGCTCTTGATCTAAACTATTGACATTTTAGGTCAAATAATTTGTCGTCTGGTGTCTTTCCCATATGGTTGGTTGCCTTTTCATTTTGCTGATGCTTTCCTTATCTGCATCTGTGGAGAAGTTTTTTATTTTGCTGAAGTCCCATTTATTTATTTTTTTTTTCCTTTATGCCTCTTGCTCTAGAGGACATATTGGTGAAAATTTTGCTGCATGGAATATCTTAGATTTACATGCCTATGTTCTCCTTTAGGATTTTTATATTTTCGTGCCTTATTTAAATATTTTATCCATCTTGAGTTTATTTTTTGTATGGTGTAAGTTGGTGGTTGAGTTTCTTTTTTTTTCTTTTTTTTTGAATGTGGCTGTGCAGATCTCCCAACACCATTTGTTGAAGAGGCTATTTTTACTCCACTTTATGCTTTGGCCTCCTTACTAATTGACCATGGAGACATGGGTTTATTTATGGGCTCTCTATTCTGTTTCATTGGTCTAAGTGTCTGTTCTTATGTGTCTGTTATTATGCCACTGCCAGAGTGTTGTGATTACAGGGACCCTGTTTGATATCATGTATTGTGATGCCTCCTACTTTGTTCTTCCTGCTCAGAAGTGCTGGGGCTATTTGGGGTGGTTTATGGTTCCATATACATTTTTGAAATGTTTGGTGTATATCTCTGAAATATGTCATTAGTATTTTAATACAGATTCCTTTGAATCTATAAACTGCTTTAGGTAGTATGGACATTTTGATGATGTTAAAACAACATGCTTCTAGGACTTACAGCAGTATGGAGGCATAGGTGGATGCACTGTACCTCCTCGCACAACCAAGATTAGAACAACAACAATTTAGAGCCAGAATAACACCCAGAACTGACAGAGAATTTATCTGAATGGAAGTTGGACAGCCAAGAAGTTGAAGTAGACCTGTACATCCAGACCCGTAGGAGGGGCAGAGAGGAGAAGCGGGGCAGGCACGGGCCGGTGCCAAGCGGAGGTTGGGGAGAACTTGGTGTGGACTCAGTGCGTAAGCCATCCGGGGCACGCAAGATCACAGCTGTGGACCCTGAATATGCAAGCAGCAGCTGGCGGACCCAGTAAGGCGGTGATTGTGGACCAGGGCAGAGTTCGCAACCCAGGATCCCAGAGAAAAGACTGAAATCCCAGGAGAATGGAACTACTGCCATTGTTCCCTCCAGTCCCCACCCCCGCCCCCGCCCCCACATATAACGTCACAATCTAGCGACTGGGGCACCCAGCCCTGGTGAACACCTAAGGCTCCGCCCCTCACCGTAACAAGAGCAAACAGACCGGAAAAAAAAAAAAAGGAGAGACAGGGAGAGATATGTCTCCAACAGAAGAACAGATCAGCCCCCCAGGACTCATCCATTTGAGCGACTAGGAAATGGC
Source organism: Phyllostomus discolor (assembly GCF_004126475.2). NCBI lineage: Eukaryota > Metazoa > Chordata > Mammalia > Chiroptera > Phyllostomidae > Phyllostomus > Phyllostomus discolor. The sequence goes on along the minus strand of NC_040917.2, from coordinate 382,355 downwards.
CAATCTATCAGATGCACAGTTCAAAACACTGGTGATCTAAAAGCTCACGGAATTGGTTGGTTTTGGGTGCAAATTAGATGAAAAAATGCAGGTTACCATAAAAGAGATGAAGGAAGATGCACGGAGAGCCAATAGTGATGGGACGGAAACTGGGTCTCAGAACAATAGAGTGGACCAGAAGGAAGAAAGAAACAACCAAGCAGGAAAGCATGAAGAAATAAGAATTCAAAAAAAAATGAGAAGCTTAGGAGTCTCCAGGACATCTTTAAACGTTCCAACATCCGAGTTATAGGGGTACCAGAAGGGGAAGAGGAAAAGCAACAGGTTGAGCATGTATTTGAACAAATAATAAAGGAGAAGTTCCCCATTCTGGCAAAGGAAATAGTCTTCCAAGAAATCCAGGAAGCTCAGAGAGCCCAAAGGAGTTGGACCCAAGAAGAAACACACCAAGGCACATCATAATTACATTAGCCAGGGTAAAAATGAAGCAACGAATCCTAGAAGCAGCAAGAGATAAGGGGACAGTAATCTACAAAGGAGTTCCCATCAGATTGTCAGCTGATTTCTCAAAAGAGACCTTGCAGGCAAGAAGGGGCTGGAAAGATTGCTCTATCCAGCAAAGCTCTCATTTAGAATGGAAGGGCAGATAAAGTGCTTCTCAGATAAGGTCAAGTTAAAGGAGTTCATCATCACCAAGCCCTTATTTTATGAAATGTTAAAGGGACTTATCTAAGAAAAGAAGATAAAGAAAAATACATGTATAGTAAAAGGACAGCAAACTCACAATTATTAACAACCACACCTAAAGCAAAACCAAAAGAAACTAAGCAAACAACTAGAACAGGAACAGAACCACAGAAATGGAGATCACATGGAGGGTTAGCAACAGAGGGGTGGGAGGAGGAGAGAGGGGGAAAAGGTACAGAGAATAAGTAGCATAGAATGTAGGTTGAAAATAGAAAGGGGGAGGGTAAGAATAGTATGGGAAATGTAGAAGCTAAAGAACTTATAAGTATGACACATGGACATGAACTAAAGGGGGGAATGTGGGTGGGAGAGGGTGTACAGGGTGGAGGGGAGTGAAGGGGGGAAATGGGACAACTGTAATAGCATAATCAATAAAATGTATTAAAAAACATGCTCCTAAACAATTAATAGATCAAAGAGGAAAACAAATAGATAACAAAATCTATCTTGAGACTCACACAGATTGAAAAACAACCTAACAATATGTACTATGAAGAAAAACCAGGTAAGGGAGAATACAGTATAGTTATATAGGGCTACCAAAAGATCAGGGGAAAAATCCAAAATATCGGTGAATATACTCCTGAAGGAAAGATAAATAAAAACAAACAACCAAAAATTATGAAAAGTTGTAACAAAGATCTGAATAGAAATAAATGAAATAAAAATATAAGACAAAGACTAATAACAGAATGGTTCAGTCACTGTGGAAAACATTATGGAATTACCTTAGAAAACTAAAAGTGAAACTGCCTTTGACCAAGCAATTGCACTGCTGGGACTATACCCTAATAATCCTGAAACTTCAATTCAAAAGAACCTATGCACCCCAATGTTCAAGGCAGCACAATTACCAATAGCCAAGTACCAGAAACAGCCTAAATGCTCATCAGTAAATTAATGGATCAAGAAATTATTGTACATTTACAGGATGGAATACTATGCAGGAGAATGAAAGAAGGAGCTCCTACCCCTTGAGACAGCATGGATGGATCTGGAGAGCATTATGCTAAGTGAAATAAGCCAGATGGTGAAAAACAAACACCATATGATCTCACCTATAAGTGTAACCTAATCAACAAAACAAACAATCAAGCAAAATATAACCCGAGACATTGAAATTAAGAACAATCTGACAGTTACCAGAGGAGAAGTAGGAGGTAGTAAGCAGGGGAGGAGGGAGGAGGGTTTTCAGGAACATGTATAAAGGACACATGGACAAAACCAAAGGTGGGTAGGATCAAGGGTGGAAAGTGGGAATTTCAGGGGTGAGGGAGAGTGGTACAGAAAATGGAGACAAATGTACTTGAACAACATTAACAAAATTTAAAATAAAATTAAAAATCAAGTCCAATTCATTGAAAAATAAATAAAATGGGCAGTCAAATAATAAGATTCATCAAAAAGGATAGAAAAAGGAATAAAAACAAAAATGAAAATCTCAACTGATGCCACACGTTTAAAATATCATTTAAAATATTATGAACAATTATATACCAACACATTTGGTAATCTAGTTAAAATTAATTTCCTGCAAAAATATTAAGCCTCCCAAGTTTCAACCAGAGGAAACAAAGAATCCCTAAAAGCAAATTTCTATCAATGAAATTGAAGCAGTAATCAAAACTTCCAACAAAATCAAATCCTAGGACAAGATGGCTTACAGGTGAAGTCTACCAAATATTCAAATAATAATTAGTACATTTGCTCTTCAAACTATTAAAAAAACACAGAATACTTCCACATTCAGATTGTGAGGCCAGCATTAATCTGATAACAAAACCAAAGACATAACCAAGGAAAAGATTTATAGGACAATATTCCTAACAAACACAGGTGCCACAATTCTTAACACACTAATAGAAAACTGAATTTATCAGTATCTTCAAAGAATTTTATATTATAATCAAGTAGGAATTGTACCAAAAATACATACTGAGCTCAACTTCTTTTAAAACATCAAGGTGACTTATCAAACCAACAAAATCAAGAATTATAGTCACATGATCATCAAAAAGTTTCAGAAAAAGCATTTAGCAAAATTCAATGTCAATTTATGATTAAAAAACTTAATAAAAGAATATACAATGAAAATTCCTCAACTTGATAAAGACAGTATAGGATAAGCCTGAAGATATTATCATATTCAATTATGGAATAAAGGAAGCTTTCTTTTTAATATCAGAAAAAAATAAAAGTAGTGTCCACTCTGTCAACTCTAATTCAACCTAGTGATGGAATTTCTAGCTATAGCTTACTAAAAAGATAAAGAAAACCATGCATTTATTCTATAAGTAAAACAATAAAACTGTTACTCTTGGCAGGCGATATCAGAATATGTAGAGAAACCTAAGAGAATCAAATAAAATAGAATTAATAAAACAAATTTACTGAAATATCAAAATACAACATTAACATGACATGGCTTTTAAGAGACCTACCCTTAGATAGTGTAGGTTTTATGTTATTTGCACCTGACAATGTATCTAGGAATTACATTCTTGCATCATCTCCATGTGCAGCTATGGTTAGTGAGGAGGTCCATTTAGACACATGGATTATGCAGGAAACCAAATGAATCAGAAATCACAGGTCTAACTCAACCTCTCTCTCCTCATAGCTGGGACCATCCTTTCATTACTGAGAAGTCATGAGGAGGGCTGTGTTGGAAATCTTTGTATAGTATGGAGGTGCCATAGGTGTGCCCTTGAAAGCCCTGAATGGTTTACAGGTAAGTCTCTTAAAGGGAAAACCCCATGGAATAGAATGTTGAAGAAGTTGTTTCACTTCTTTGGTAACAGAACAATAAAGATGTTAGAACTTTGGTAACCAGGCACTCACATTTCTGAGACAGGCCCCTATCTAGCTTACTTGACTTAAGAAAGTTGAGAAAGCAAGATGTTTTCTGATCATTTCCAGACTATCTTAGACTTTGGAAGTTGGAAAGACTATACTAAACTGTTTCACTCACTGTAGATGGTGGCTGCAACTTCTTTTTTAAGGTCTATGGTCAGTCATCAGTGTGTAGCCTTAGCTAAAGCAGCCCAGGGCAGACCAGCCAAGGTAAGGCCACGATGTGATCCCACATGAGAATCTTACCAGTCCTTGCCACTTCTCCTGTGTGTGCTGGAGTGGGATGAAAGTGCAGGTAAACTTTCATAGAGTTTTTAATGATTCTTATTTGTGGTTTTCATTTAAGCCTTTTATGTGTGTGAATTTTTGTTTATTTATTTGTTCTTTTTCCTGCTTGATGACTTACAAGAAGCTTGTAAAGTTTAAAATTGTTTCAAAGAATTAGCCCTTAGTTTCATTAGCCTTTTATTTGCATTCTAGTTTTATTTATTTGTGTTCTGTTAAATGTTATATTTTTTTCTTCTACATAAATTGTTTTTCTGCTGTCTTCAAGAATACATTGAACTGTGTTTATTATATTTTCTCCTGCTGAATAGTCCTGTATAGCTATAAATATTCCTATAAAAGCTTGTTCTGTGTCTCAGATTTAGTTTTGTTTTTTTCTATTTTCATATACCTCAAGGTAGAATCTGTGTTTTTTTTGTTAGTATCTTTGATCTATTGTTTTTTTTTTATAAACATTGGTTAGTCTTAAAATACTTGTTTGTTTTATTTGCTTTAACTTGATTTCAAATTTCTTACAATTAGGGTCAGATAATATGGTAAATATAATGTAACATTTTTTTAATTTACTGGGACCTGATTTTTGGCCTAGAACAAGATTTATCTTAGAAAATGTTCCATGTATTAAATTCTCTTTAATGCCCTCAATATCAATCTGGCCCAGTATTGTAGACAAGGTCATTAGTATTATTTTAAATATTTGATATCCTCAAATGAAAACACATTTTAGTTGATTTTAGAGAGAAAGGAATGGAAACAGAGGAAGGAAGGAGAGAGAGGGGGAGAGAAAGAGGGAGAGAGATGGAGAGTTGAAGAAAATCAATATGAGAAAGGAACATTAATCAGTTGACTTTCCTGTGAACCTTGAGTAGTGATCAATTCTGCAACAGAGGTATGCACCCCGACCAAAAATTGAACTCACAAACTTTTGGTGTAATTGATAAATCTTAAACTAACTGAGCCCCCTGGCCAAAGCAAGTTCTTAAGTTGCTTACAATATAGTATTTAAAATAACATTACTTAAAAAAAATCATACCACATTTAACTTCAAAAAGAAACACTAATAGACTTGACCTTAGGTGGTGGACACATAACACAATATACATATGCTTTATTCTAGAATTATACACTTGAAACCTTGATCATTTTAATAACTAATATCACACCAATATGTTTAATTTAAAATGTTTTAAAATTAACTTTTTAGGTAATTTTTTAATCATGTTCTTACAAATGAGGATACAATCAACAAATTCACTACTTTAAGTTCTCACCCCTTATTAATGGCAGGTTCAAGTTTGACCCTGAAATGCTGTGCCCCCCCAGTACTTCATATCTTCCAATGGTGTAGCAGTTAAGCTCAGAAAGAGTAAACCTTGATCCTTGATAATAGGAAATGGGGTGTTCACAATAGGGTGCTCTCATCAGTCTTTGTACAACTAAGTGTGTGGAGCTCACTACATAAATTCTGGCCATAAGAATTTCTTTGTAAGGCACAGGTTGGTGATGGTAAAGTAAGGGTGCAGGACAGCAGGACTAGGCCAACTGCTGCAGTGGGAAGGAAAAGAAGATGTCACACCTTCAGATGTGCTGAAACCAAGTGAAGGGTTATCCCAGGCACTTCTTATATACACTTATGTGCTCTTTCCAAATCTTTGTTCTATAGATATATGAAGACTTTACTATGGATACAAAATCAATTAATTTTGTACATGGTCTTGTGACCCATTTTTCAGGTCAGCATTTGGAAATCCTTCCAGATGCACAGAAGGCTATGAGAATACCATCTGTGATGTATGAAAAAAAAAACTTCAAATGATATCTGGGGACTGTCTGACACTGTGACTATAACTGAAGCCCAGAATTGTGTCCACTTCTTTCACTGAGTTATGCTAAATGAGTCAGAACATGCCTGTAGGTAGCAGGTGTATCATATGCATACTTGCAAGAGGAATTAATCCAAATTTCTCCCAAATACTTGAGTTGGACTACAGCTTCATTACCACTTTCAGAGATCCCTAATGTGGCCACAGACAGGACAAGAAACAGGACCCCATGGATGACATCTCATAATACATGACAGGCATGAAAATGCTACACGTTCATATCCTTGTAACAGTCACCCCGTTCATTTGTGATACTCCTAAGCCAAAAATTAGCATACCTTAAAAATAAATTTTGTTCCACAAATTCGCAGTTTAAAATCTAGTGGACCATTAACTCTGAGCGTCCCTGTATTTAGATGGTTTTTCAGAGGTTAAATTTAGTGAGTTCATCAGGGTAGGATCAATCCTGAGCACACCCTGATCTCAAACTTGTAACATCCAGAATTAACAAAAAATGATGTTTCTTATCTGTGGGGAACTCTGGCCAGTGGAGCTCTCCAGGCCACCACAGATGAGATATAATGAGTCATCCCAGCTACAATCTTATTGTCCCTCCAGGGAAGGGAGTGGTGATTTCCTCTAGTGCAGAATGCCCCAAGCCCTTCTCCAACACAGACTTTATTAGGACTGGGAAGTGCAGGGGGATATAGCACGTGTGCATAGCTTATCAATCAATGTCCCACAAGGCTATAGTCATAAAAAAACTGACACTATCTATTGATAACATTGAAGAAACACAGAAATCTTTTCAGGTTGGGGTCCGTGAGACATGCTGACCCCAGACGGCTGTAAAGGCATATATTATGAAGGAGGGGGTCGCACTCCTTATGCCTTGAGTTCAAACATCTGTGTTATACTGACAGGGCTTATAGCTGAGCAGAGCCGGCTTCAAAGGACAAATATGTGCATTTCAGGAGTGATTCCCACGGGAACCCTTGGTATTAGAGTTGGGTCATGCCTGCCACCTCTGTTATGACCTGGTTTTCCAGGGAGACTTACTAGCCCCTTCCAGATCTTGCTCTCATGGGCCTTCAGTCTCTAAAACCACACAAAGAAGTCCCCAACACTTATCCCCACTAACATAGCACAATATTTTGGCAGCACAAGCAAACTAGTATCATCAATAAGGGCACAGGTTAGATGTTCCTCACAGAACTGCTGACATGGCAACTGAATTAAGTCACAATTTCTAATGACATCGGAAGCTTTCCTCACTGTGGCAAATGGTTTCTGTATGAAACTTCATGAAACAAGTCAGGCAACAGCTCTTGACCAAAGGGATCCAAGTCTGTGAGATAAAAAGTGTCACAGAAGCCTGTGGAATAGCTTGTTTTGTTTTTTTTTTTATTCTATCTCTATATAAACCTATTAAATGTGATGATGTGTAAGTCTTGGAGAATGTCTGGACTTACACTGGATCTAACTGCTATCTGAGGCAGGCAGTTCAAACAATCAACACAAAAGCAAAATTCAAGAAACATATGGCCTACTGTGAAGTCAAACAACATAGTGTTTTGTATAGCATTTCCACAAACATATGAGGACTGAATTATATTTTTTCAAGATTTTGGTGGTGGAAAAATGGGGATTAACTTTTTTGGGGGAGTGAGCCAGTTGGAGACATTTTTGGGAAAGCCATGGAGGCCCCCAAGTTGCACCTACATTGCAGTCTGAACTCTGAACTCACTAGGTTCATTTAAGATCCTGGGTGTACAGAACACCTGTGTCCACTCTCACCTCTGACCAGCTCTGTGTGCTGGTAGCCAGGGTCCAAATGATGTTCAACAGATTCTTTCCCTCTGTGTCAGGGGCAGATAGAGTCTCAGAGCTTAAAGTGAATATGGTTCATCCAGACTTTAGAGGGTTTTCAGTTCTGGCCTGTAGAACCATGAGTGGCCAACTGAAACCTGTGCTTCTCTCTTCCTATTTCTGTGCTCAGGTTGTTTGACTTCTGTCTTTCTTTCAAAGTGGGGAAGGGCATTCAGACTTATAACATGTGGAAAAACTATAAGTTCTAACTTCCTAACAAGATATAAGAGAGTAAGAAATGAAGACAGAGTTAGAAAGGGGTGGGGGGGAGAAAGATTGAAAGAAAGGTAGTGTGGTAATAAAACTCAAAGAAGTAAGGGGAAAGTGACATTTAAAAAAATAAGTTTAAAGTCATCACCCAAAGATATTTTATTGATTTTTAGAGAGATGTGAGATACACTGGTCAGTTGCTTTCTGTATGCACCCTGCCCCACCCTACCAACCATGGATCAAACCCACATCCTAGGTTAAAGTTACATTTATGGCTGGGTTATAGACAAAGTTTAAGATGGGAATAGTTTTAAAGTTAGTGTTAGAATTTAAGTGAGGGTAATCTTTGTTCAGGTTTATGTTTTGAATTATGCTTAGGGTTAGGTTAGTTTTAGGTGTAGTGTGAGAGCTAAGGAAGGCTTAAAGTAGGATGAGTGTACGGGTGCATTTTAGGGATCAAATTAGTGTTAGCATGAGAGTTAGTGATAGGATTGGGGTTATTGTTCAGTTTAAGGTCTGGTTTAGGATTAGAATTAGGTTTAGTGTTTGATTTAGGGTTAGATTTTAGGATTTAGGGATAAAATAGTTCTCAGAATTAAAGTTAGAATTACATTGCTTGCTTGTTTGTTTTGTTGAAACAAGCAAGCAAAGTATAGCCAAAGACTTTGAAATTTGGAACAGGCTGACAGTGATCAGAGGGGAGAGGGGAGGGGATAAAAGGGAAAAAGGGTGAAGAGTTTATAGGAACAACTATAAAGGACATATGGACAATGACATGGGGGGTGGAAATGGAGGAGGGAGGTGGGAAGGGCTGGGGTGGAAGGGAGAAAACTGTACTTAAACAACAATAAAAAAGGAAAAAAAACTAAAGTTAGAATTACATATATGGTTGGTATGTGATTAGAGTTAGGGATGGTTTTAAGTTTAGAGTTAGGGTTTTATTTAGGGTAGGGTTTTGGATAATTTAATTTTATGTTTAGGGTAAGGGTAAGAATTAGGGTTAGTATTAGGGATAGGGTTAGTGTGAGGCTTAGGTAAATGGCAAGGGTAAGGGTATTGGAGAGAGCTAGTATTTGGTTCATTGTTAGCTTATGGGTGACAGTGAGACACAGAGTAACATGGGCTTTAATGTTAGACTTGGAGTTAGGGTTAAGGTCAAAGTGAGGGTCAGGGTTAGGGTAAGTGCAAATTTAGGGTTAGACTTACAGAGAAAATGAGGGTGGAAGTGAAAGTTAGGGTTATATTTGGGTTTAGAATTTTTAAAATTATTTTATTGTTGTTCAGTTACAGTTGTCTGCATTTCCCCCGCACCATTCCCCTCCACCCCAGCCAAACCCACCTCTCTCCCTTGCTTCCACCCTCCCCCTTGTTTTTGTCCATGTGTCCTTTATAGTAGTGCCTAATGACCCTTCTCCCCACTGTCCCTTCCCGTGCTCCCCTCTGGTTATTGTTAGATTGTTCTTAATTTCAATGTCTCTGAATATATTTTGTTTGCTTTTTTCTTTTGTTGATTATGTTCCAGTTAAAGGTGAGATGATAGAATTTCAGTTACAATTAGTGTTTTGTTTGGGTTGACAGTTAAAATTTGTGATGTAGTTAGTGTGAGCATTAGTGTTTAAGTTAAGTTCAGGTTGAAATTTAGTGTTAGGATTTGAGTTAGGGTGAAGATTAAGGTCAGGTTAAGTGTGATTGTGATATTTAGGGTTAGATTTAGTGTTTGTGTTGTAGTAATGGTTAAGTTTAGTGTTAGAGATGGTGTAAGGTTTTGGTTAAGGCTCAGGGGGAGGGTTGTATTAATGTAGGTCAGTGTGGTATGAGGTGAAAGTGAAAGTGAGAGTTAGCTCTGTGGTTAGGATTAAGATTAAAGATAGGAGTAGAGGTAGATAGAGATAGTACTAAAATTTGTGGTTCAAATTACGATTAGTGTTAATTAGGGTGAGTTTAAGAATAATAATAGGCTTTGGGCTATATTTCAAATCAGGTTTTGCTTTAGCTTTAGGGTGTATGTTAGAAATACTATGTGTGCTAGGAGTAGAGTTAGTTTTAATGAAAGGTAAATTAATGCTTAGAGTTAGGATTAGTTGTAATTGGTGTAATGTTACTGTTGAAGTTACTGTTAGAGCTTTGAGTAAAAATAGGGATTATAGTTATGTTTTGTACTTGGGTGAGTGTGAGGGTAAGGTTTTAGACTAAGTTTTGTGTTATAGTTAGAATTAGGCTCATGTTAGATTTAAGGGTGAGGATTTAGGTAGGGCTTTTGGTTAATTAGTGTATTGGTGAGGTTGAGGGTTAGGATTTTGGTTAGATTAGGTTTAGAGTTAGAATTCAGTTTAGTCATATAGGTAGGGTTAGGGTAAAGGTTGGGGTGAGGTTTACATTTTAGATTAAGGTTAGTGTTAGGGTTAGTTCTACAGCTGGTTGTAGTGTGAGAATTAGTGTGAGATGATTGATACTGAGGATTAGGATTTGGGCGAGGAAGAGTGTATTAGTTACAGTTAGAGTTGTGATTTGATTTAATGTTATGTTTAGTTTAGCTTTAATTGAAGTTTACAGAAGGCAAGAGTTAAGGTCAGAATTAGGGTTTTGATTAATGTTAGCATTTATATCATAGCTAAGATACAATCATGATTTGGTTCTATGGTCAGCTTTGGAGTTAAGATTAGTTTTAGGACTTGGGTTCAATTCAAATAACACATGGATTTGGATTAAGTTTAGGTCTATGGTAAGATAAAGTGTCAGTGTAAGTGTTAGCTACATTTAAGATCAGTGTTTGGGTTAACACGAGAGTTAAGGTTAGAGTTAGAGACCATGTGAAGGTTTGTGTAAGACCAGGGTGAGGGTGAACTTGAGGGATTGGTTAATGAAAGGTGAGCCTGAGGTTAAGGGTAACAATGAGAGTTAGGGTTAAGACTTATTTAGTTTCATGCCCATTTAGGTTTAGGGTTGGGATCTTAGTTAGGGTAAGAGTTTCAGTTTGTGGTAATGTTTAGCATTAGAGTGTGAGGTTTGGTTTGATGTTAAGTGTTATGATTAGTGTTACCATTAGGGTTAGCATTATGTTTAGGTTTAGGCTAAATTTAAGGTGTGAGTAAGGCTGAGTTTGAGGTGATTGTGAACTTGTGTGATAAGATAAAGGTGTGGGTTATGGTTAAACTTAGGTTTATGGTTAAGTATAACTTTAAAGTTAAAGTTAAGATTAAAAATTGTGTTAGATTTAAGTTTAGGTTGAGGTGAGTTTGAAGATGAACATTAGGTTGAAGGTGAATGTTAGATTTAGGATTAGGGGCGGTGTTAAAGTTGGAATTAAGATGAATATAAAAGTAAGTGTGAGGCCCTGCCTGGTGTAGCTCAGTAGATTGAGCATGGCCCTGAGAACCAAAGGGTCGCTGGTTCAGTTCCCAGTCTGGGCACATGCCTGGGTTGCAGGCCAGGTTACCAGTAGGGGGCAAGTCAGAGGCAACCACACATGAACGTTCCTCTCCCTTTCTTTCTCCTTCTATTCCCCTCTCCCTAAAAGTAAACAAGTAAAATATTTTTAGAAAGTATGTGATAAATAGATAATTTTTATAGTGAATTTGTGCAGTGTTCAAACATTTGTATAATCAATACTCATATCAAAAACAAACATAATATTAACAGCATCCCAACATCTTTTCTGGCCACTCTCAGCAATATGTCTTTTGAAATAGTGACCAATGTCTGACTAGAGAGTAAATTTACCTGTTTTTGAAATGTTTATAATAATTATGTATATAGTTACCTGTGTCTGGTCTCCATTATTAGACATGATAACATGTATTCATGTTTACTGTGTAGAGTTTAGTTCAAAATTCTCACTGCTCTAGTATTCTATTTTATTAATGTACCATAACTTCTTTATCCATTTTGTGGTGACAGAATTCTGGGATAACCTGGTTATTTCAAATAATGTTCCTATGAACATTCAGGTACTTGTGTCTGCCACAAGTGGTGCTTTTTAAAATTGGATATATGCTTAGGAGAATCGCTGACTCAAAGGATAGGAATTAGTTGATATGAAAAATATTTTCACAAATTGATGTATAAATTTATTATTCACATTTACCTGACTATAAAATAAATTGCTTCTCTAAATGTTATGTCCTATGCACTTCACCTGCCACAGCATAGATCTGGCCTGCATTTTCTTTATGAATAAAGAAGTTTCTTGATGAAAATTTCTTTAACATTAAACGTGAGATTCTTGCTGGTATATCTCAGTAGATTGAGCACTGATCTGCAAACCAAAGAGTCTCTGGTTTGATTCCCAGTCAGAGCACATGCCTGGGTTGTGAGCCAGGTCCCCAGTAGGGGGTATGGAAAATGAATAAATGATATCTTTTAAAAATTAAGTGTGAGAATTAGAGTTAAAATTAGACATAGTGTTGAGGTAAAAGATGTTTAGATTTAGGATTGTGTATGCATTTGTGTAAAAGTAAAAATGAGGTTAAGTTTAAAGTTAGTTTAAGAATGAGGGTGAAGTGAGGGTGAAGATTATGTATAGAAATAGGTATAGGCTAAGGACTAGGGTTAGGTTCATATTAGGGATAGTGTAATTGTTAGTGTTAAAGTCAGGGTTAGTGTTTAGTGTAAAGTTTAAGTTGAGGGTTAGGGTCAAATTAGATTTAATGTTAAAATTGTGGTTATTTTTAAGATTTAGGTATAATTTTGGTGTTAGGTCTAGGATTAAAATTAGAGTTAGGGTTAAAGGTGGGTTTAGGGCCAAATTGAGAGTCACGGTTATTTGAGGGTGTTAGGGTTAAAAATGGGTTCTGTTTAGGGTTAGGGTAAGAAGTCATGTGAAGCTTAGAGGCATGATTACAGTGAGGCTGAGTTTGAGGTTGAGTGTGAATTTTTTGACCAAGGGTTAGGATTAGCTTTAAGTAGAATTTGAGTTACTCTTAGGTTTAGGGTTAGTTTTAAGTTTAGAGTTAGGTTTAGTGATATGGACAGAGTTAAGTTTAAGATTAAAGTTAGGGTTGGCTTTAGGTTTAGGTTATGATTAGACTTTAAGTTAGAGATAGAATTAGCCTTTTAGTTAGGGTTAGTATCTGTTTCAGAATTAGTTTTAATGTAAAGGTAAATGTGAGAAATGGTTGATATGGTGAGAATGAAGTTTTGTTTATTTTTTTAGGGTGAGAGTGAATGCAACATTGAGGGACATGCTAGTTCTGTTTGGAATTAAAATTAGAGTTAGAATTAGAATGAAGGTAATTCTTGTGGTTACTGTTAGTGTTTAGGTTTAGGTTTGGGTTTATATTTAAGATCACAATTAGTGTTCAAGTTTGTGTTACAGTTGAAATTAGGTCAGTGTTACCTTTAAGGTTAGGGTTTGTATTAAGTGCAGTTATTATTAGTATAGGGTTAGTGTGTCATTTAAGGTGAAGCTTAGATTTATGGTAAGGATGAGGCTGGTGGTGAAGACAGTATTCAGTTCAGGTTTATTTTTAAGGTGCATATGAGGGTTAGGTTCCGGTTTACTTTAGAGTATGTTTTTGAGTTAAATTTGGGGTTAAGTTTGAAATTATGGTTTTTATCACTTGTGTCAGGGTTAGTTTATGGGTTGATGTGTGTGGTTAGAATAATGGTTAGTTTATAGGTAAGATTTTAAATAGGTTTAAACTTAGGGTTAGGCATAAGGTTGAAAATTAGGTTTACTGCTATGTTCAGTGATTGGGTGTTATTTTTCAGTACCTGAGGATATGTTTTTATTTTGGGGAGAGAGAGAGAGAGAGACAGGGAGAGGGAGAAGATCGGTTACCTCCTTCAGGCACTGCAGCTGGGGATCAAACCTGCAGCCTAGGTATGTGTCCAGACCTGAAATTAAACACACCACCCTCTGGTGTACAGGACAAAGCCCCGACCAACAGAGCCAGCCAGCCAGAGCAGTGTTAGGGTGTGTTTCAGAGTTAAGGATGACTGTTCAAATTAGGGTTAGGTTTAAGTTTAGGGTTAAGGTGTGACAGAGGCCAAGGCTTTGGGTGATTGGTAAGCTGAGGAAAGAGTGAGACTGAGGGTGCTGGTGTAAGAGCTGGGCTTCAGTTTGGGTTTTAGTGAGGCTTACTGTTAGGGTTTGGTTTGGGTGGGTGTAAGGTAAGAGTTAAATTAGATTTAAGATTTTATATAAGCTTAGTGTTAGGTTTAAAGTTACAGTTAGGGATTTGTTTAGGACTAGGGTTAGGGTTAGGATCAGAGTAGGGTTGGGTATGAGGTTAGGGTTTAGCATAATATTATGATTAGAGCATAGGACAACTTCTGGGTTGATGGTGAAGCTTTAGATGAAAGGTAATAAAGTTAGTTTGATGGTGAATGTTAGTGTATGTGCTGTGGTCAAATTTTAGTTTAGAATTAGAATTTGTGTTAGAATCGGGGTCAATTTCAACTTTAGTGTTAGAGTTAGTACTTACATTTAGGGTTAGGTTTTGTTTTCTGGTTACAGGATAAGATTCAGATTCAGGTTAGAATTAGGGTTAGAATTAGAATTAGGTTTAGGCTCAAAATTAGGGTTAAATAAGTCAAGTTTAGGAGTTTTGTAGGTTTATGTTTAGGATTGGAGTTAGGGTTACAGTTAGGTTTGTGGTTTGGATGACCTTGAGAGTCATGTTACTTTTAACATAAGTATTATTATTATTATTATTATTATTATTATTATTTTGGTTTTCATATTAGCTATCATGAATATGAGGGTAAGTATTAGAGTTAGTGTCAGGATTAGGGTTAGGGTTCAGATTAAGTTTTGTTTAAGCATTAGTGTTAGAATAAGGGCCAGGTGAGTGTGAGGTTTGCTGGTAGGATAAGTGTTAGAGTGGGGTTTAGGATGAGAGTGAGGGTTGAACGGGTGAGGTTTAAGTTTACAGTTTAAGTTAGTGATGATTTCAAGTTAAGGTTGGGTTCAGGGTGAGTATCAGGGTTACTGTGATAGGGTGAAGATTAGAGTGAGGTTTTGTGCAAAGTTTCTGTTAGGGTCAGGGTTTAGTGTTACTTTTTGATGAAAGTCAGGTTTAGTTTTGATTAGTGTTAGGGTGAGGGTTAAAATGAGTCTTTGGAATTAGATTTCAGGTTAGGAGTAGAGTTTTGTTTAACATTAGCATTAGAGTAAGTTTTATGGTTGAAATATAAGCATAGAGTCAGGTTACAGTTAGGGTTAGAAATGGTAAAGAAACTAGGGTTAAGTTTGTGGCTTATATTTAGGTTTGGTGTTAGAATTAAGGGTAAGGATAAGATTAGGGTAATACTAAATTTAAGTTTATAATAAGGGTTAGGTTTAGGGTAAAGTTGAATGTGAGTTTGAAGTTTAGGTTTAGATTTTGAAATAGTGTTAAATGTAGGGTTAGAGTAAGATATTGTTAGGGTTTCAGTTAGTTATGATTAGGGCAAAGTTATGGTTAAAGTTTGGTTTAGTGTTTAAGTTAAGGTATACATTATGACTATGATTTGATTAGGATTAGTTAGGACTGTGATTAGTGTTTTGGTTATTCTCATTTTCATTTTTTAATTATTTTAATTATTTTTTAGAGAGAGGTGAAGGAAGAAAACAGAGGGAAAGAAACATCAATGTGACAGAACAGTTATTGGCTTCCTCTTTTACACATCCTGACAGGGACCAAATCTGCAACCCAGGCATGTTCTCTGGCCAGGAATCCAACAGGCGGCACTTTTGTGGACTGACAACCAATCAACGGAACCACACTGGTCAGGGAAATGTTATGGTTATGCTTGGAATTAGATTTAGGTGTAGTTTTTAAGATTGGGTTAGAATTAGTATTCATGTTAGGGTTAAAACTTGTCTTATGATGAAGATAAAATTAAATTTAGGGTTAGAGTTGGAGTTAAAGTTAAGTTTTATTAAGGATCATAGTAAGGGTTAGGGAAAGAATGAGGGTTATTGGGTTTTACTTAAAGTTTAGTATTTAAAATAGGGTTAGGGTCAGTGCTAGATTAATGTGAGGGTAAAAGTGAGGTTCATAATGAGTTTACTGTTAAGATTAGGGTGATTGCAAGATGGTTTGTGATGGTTAGCTTTAGGAGTAGAGTCAGTGTTAAGATTAGGATTATGTTAAATGTTTAGATCAGTATTAGAATTAGGGGTTAGGTTATGATTAGGTTTAGGGGTAGTGTCAGGGTTGGAGTTAGGATGAGGCTGTGTATGAATGTTAATGTGCTGGTGAGTGTGAGGCAGAGGGTGAGTTCCAGTGTGACAGTAAATGTTAGTTTTAAAATAAGTACTAGGGTTAAGCTTATGGGGTAGGTGATGGTGAATGTCAAATTTAGGTTGAAGGTTTGATTTGGGTTCTATATAGAATTAGATTTAGAATTAGGTTACAGTTATGGTTAAGGTGAGAGTGACACTGAGGTTGATGGTCAGGATTAAGATAAAGATAAGGGTAAGAATGAGAATGTGTTTAGTTTTAGGGTGAGAGTAAAATTTAGAATGTGTTTAGGGTAAGAGTTATTTTAGTATTTAAGTTAAGATGAGTTTAAGGGTTCAGTTTAATGTAGGTTTAGTGTGAGGCTTAAGGTCAGAGTGAGGTTGAGTGCAACATTTGGTTACTGTTAGGGTGAATGTGACTATGAGAATTAGGATTAAAGCAATGCTTATTGGTATAAGTGAAGATATGTTTACCATTAAGGTTTTTAAGTAGTCACTTACAAACTAAAACATGCATGTATAATTTATGACATAACATGCAATATATACCTCTCTAAACTCTAGGATAAAATTATAACTAGAACAATCTACTTCAATATTCAATCCAGTTTTCCTTGTGTGAAATCTGTAGTAAAACATTTGAACACTTAAATTAACTCATTCCAAACTCCTTATAAGCAGGGTAAATAAATGGTTAATTAAAACTCTAGTAATTAAGTAATGAATACATATGACTTGATATAATTAAGCATTACTTTAAAAGACCCTTGCTAGTATCTTCTTAAAATATAGTGAATTTAGTGTTATGTTTATGTCTTAGATTTAGATTAAGGGGTATCTTAATATTAGAGATTATGTTTTAGTTGAAGTTATACTTTGTATTATTTTATCCTCACTCAAGGACATACTTATTAAACTTAGAGACAGGAAAGGGGGAGGGAAAAGAGGGAGGGAAACATTGATGTGAGAGACAAATAGTGATCAATTGCCTCTTACACCCCACCGTACCAGGGACCTCTCTAAGCGCCCCCATCAGGGACAGAACCAGCAATGTAGGCATTTTCCCCAACCAGAATTAGAACCTGTGACCTTTTAGTTTACAAGAGGATGTTCCAACCCCAGATGGCACAATAAGGAGCGTGCTTTCCTTATTGTGCCATTTTCTAAATGGAATTTTAGAAATTCCATTTCTTGGGGAATTTTCTAAATTGGTTCTGGAACTGCCAGGCCCAGATATGGGAGCAGAGAGACTTATGTGACATTTCCAAATTCACCAAATAGCCCTGCATGGGCACTGCAGAAGCATAGGGGAGGAGTGTTCCATGACAGAGTAAACATCCCAGTCTAAGCATTGGAACAGAAAAGGTAAGAAGAAAAAACAGAGAGGATAGAGAGAAAGGAGGAGAGAGGGAGAGAGAAAGTATAGTTTCCAAAGCCGCCTCCTGCTGAGTGGCTGGCCAAGAGTCCAACCTGGAAAACTCAGAATGGAGTCTGGTAGCCAGTCCCCACCTGAAAGGAGGCTGCTTTTATAGCTTCTAGAGAAAAAAGGTGACCCCATGGCTGGGCTGAGAGTGCCAGGATATGTGGATGGCTGAGGATGGAGACAAGCAGGGGAAGGGCACAGGGAAAGAGGGGAGATGGGAGCATGCAAGGAGCAGCAGTGAGTGGGAGGCAGTTTAGAGGTTCATGGTAGTAGTCATCACAGCCATTGTCATTGTTTTCATTTATCCATACCACTTAGAAATAGCACATAGAAGTGTTTTCAGCATGTATTTCTTAAATGTACATGAAAAATGCAAGTCATGTCACTTAGAATATTGATGTATATGACCTGCACAACTGTAAATACGTGAGTTCTCCCCACTCCTCCCCCTGCCTTCAATTTTAACTTTTGCCAAATGCCAGCAGTGGTTTGGTGGCTGATCCTTGATTAACTCCACACAGGCTATTTTTTGTGTGTTCGGGAGAGATGAACACATAACAACAACAACAACAACAACAACAACATCAGAAGCAACAACAGAAAACACTCAAAATACACCTAGCCCAGTATCATTAACTAAGAAACCCCTTTGCTTTTCTTTCTTTCTCCCTTTCTTGTTCTCCCCTCCCACCCAACCCAAACCCATTCCACCCCACCTCATGCCACACCACCATCAATACCACAACCCTCTCCCACCCCACAACTCCAGACCACCCAATCTGCTGTATCTCTCTAAACTTTGACTATGCATACCATAGGAATGGCATCATTCTCTAGGTCACCTTTGATGACTGGATTCCTTTCACTTAGCACAAGGATGCCCAAACAAATACACATTTGGGTGAGTATCTGTGCTTCATTCCTTCATAAGACATCAATTTTTCCTATTATAAGCCCTTTACACAGAGTAAATACTAAATTTGAGCCCCCCCACCTACCTTTGAAAGGAGTAGAAATCAAACAACCTGATTATAGAAATAAGAAAACAGAAACTTATAGGTTTCAAATGCCTACTCATGGTCCTACAGGCCACCACTGAGAACCCTCTACAGCCTGGATGAACCCCAGCCCCGGGGCTTATTCTGCCCCTGACATGGAGGGGAAGTTTACCGTGTTATTGGCCCCCAGTTTGGAGGCAGTGCACAGGAACAACACAGCACACAATGAGAATCTATATTCTTGATTTTAAATAAATACCTTGATTGTTCTTTGTTTTACTTTGAGATTCCAGATTTAGAAAAGAGACAAAACTTGAAGATTTCAGGATGATAGCCCAGTTTAGGGAAAAAAAATAACTGAGATGATGACTCAGGAAAGAGGAAATTGGTTTTGTTGGTAAACACCTGACAAGTGACTAAAAGTCACTGAAACAAGTGCACATCAAGAACCAATGTGATAAACTTGAACAACATGAACACAAGGGTGGTTCAAGTTTAAAAGAATAATAAATTCAGAGTCAGCCTGGATGCAAGAACATAGGCAACTCAGAGAGTGGAAATGATAGTGTGACAGCTAGGTCTATTTTCCTCAGCTAATAAAATGCTTTGAGGGAACAGTTGATTAATACACCCCAACCAACTAAACTCAAATTGTACATTTAAAGGCCAGATAATCTTTCAGCTTCAGCATCCCTGTTCCTCCAAAATTGGATGTTTCTGAGTGAGCTCCAGATCTGGTTCTTTTGGTGGTTTATGGTGGAGTGACTGGTGTTATGTCCCCTCCTGTTTCACATAATGTGAAGATGATATCAGCTTGCCCCAGGACAAGGCTTGCATTTGGAAGACTTTCCACAAAACATAATCCAAATTTTTGTATAGTCTTTACAGGATCATCTTCCTATGCAGAAACATTGTTTCCATGACTACTTAGCTGTTAACTTACCTGGCATTCAACACCACTCTAAATATCTTGGACAAAGTTGTCATTAGGTGAGGACTGTTACTTCCCTCAGTACAAGGCAACACTATCCACCTCAAGTTTCTGTCTTTGAAATATCCCCACATCTCTGAGTCAGTGTTCTTTTGTAAAGATTGGGTGATGGAAAATAAGCCTTGTATAGATTTTGTAAGTGTAATTGGATTAGCACTGGTGTCTAAACTGGAAAACTGTAGTGCTGGACCTGCTGTGTTTGTTCATCTTGCAAATTTCCACTGCCCTGTGACAAGACCTCTTGTTCTTTTCACTGGCCTATGGCATTGTAATTTTGGAGAAGCTCATGGAAGTAGATCTGTCAGAAGTTTGAGGTGCTGTATATTGGGTTCTAGTTCTTGTCCTTGGTGGGACAGATTAGTGATATCTGGCAGCAGCAGAGAAATCCCAGGCGCACTCAGACATTCAGGATGATTTTGAATGCAGTTCATTCATGCAACTATGCATTTAAAACACCTGCTACCTGTGCGCACTTTCTGTAACACTTAGCATAACTCAGTGAAAGATGCAGACACAATCCTGAACCTAAGTTTTAGCCAGAGTGGCAGACAGTCACATTAGAGATCATCTGAAGTATTTTCCATAAGTCACAGATGTTATTTTTATAAACTTCTCTGCATCTGGAATCATTTTATAAATTCTGACCAGAATGACAAATCATTCTGGACCATAAAATGTTCATGAACTTTAATACAGTAAAAAGACCTCATATTTCTGAAAGCTTGGTTTGTTTTGAGTTGCTGGTGAGGAGTATGTGACAGAAACTTACCCTATTGTGCCTTAAAATGCAGAATTTGTGTTCATTTCCAACAAAACTTCCTGCCCTCTCCTGGTGCCCTTCACCCTCAAATTTACCATCACCAACCAATGCAATAAAAGGATGTGAAGCCAGGCTCTGTGGAAGTTCTGTCCCAGAGTCAGTTGTAAAAACCTGGTGAGTTCCTGATGAAAGTTCCCGATTTATTTTTTCCAGCTATTTCCCAACTCTCATTAAATTTTCTTTCTGCACCTTTTCAGGATGGGAATGGATGGAGAATGCACAGTTCAAGGTTCAAAACTTGGAAATGCCACAATAAGAGGTGTGACTTTAAAGTAGGAAACAGGCCTTTGGTATTCCTCTCGGTAATAGTGAGGGTTACAAACCAATCATCTTAAAGTGTCATGTTTTGTAGTTAATTGTGGTGAGAATATTTTTATTTTAAAATATTTTTTTAGAAAATTAATAAGAAAACAGTGGCTTCCACATTAGATCATTTTGCCTTGCTAGACATTTATAGAACACTTCATCCAAGACTATTTCACACAGTTTTTTCCTAGTGCACATGTAACAACATTTCTAAAGTAGATCATTTAGTAGGTGATTCAATACTTAGAAATTATATCAATTTTATTTTCTGGACAAAAATGTAAGTAACCAACTTACAATTGTCAACTTTAGGTAAAACAAACAAAAAAAAAACATCAAAAAATGTGAAGATTAAAAATCCTGCTTCTAAACAACTAATACATCAAAGAAGGGAAAAAAACTGGAAATACCTTGAGACAAGTGAAAATGACAACAACATTACTAAATCTGAGATGCATTTAAAACAAATATAAGAAAGACTTTACAACTTTTTAGGCCTACCACAAGAGCAAAAATATTCCCAGTGAAACGATTTAAGTTTACCAGTAAAATATAAGAATAAGAAGAATAAACAAAAGAAAAAGCAAGCAAAAGGGAAAAGTGCAATAAAAATTAGCAGAAAAGTAAATGAAATAGGAAAACAGTAGAAAAGCCTAATACCACTAAGATATCATTTCATAAGATAAATATAATTGACAAACCCTTAGTAAGACTCATCAAGCAGAAAACAATTAGAACACAAATAAATAAAATCAATAATTAAAGAAGAGAAACTATGACCAACACCACAGATATTAAAAGAATCATTAAGGAATGTTTTGGGTAATTATATCCTAATAAGTTGATAACCTAGAAAAATTGACAAATTTTTAAAAACATAAAACATTGCAGGGCTAAACCAGATAGAAGCAGAGAATCTGATCAGACCAGTTATGAGCAATAAAACTGAAGCATTACTCAAAACTTCCAACAGGAAAAAGCCCAGGAATATATTTTATTACAGGTGAATTCTATTGAGGATTTCAAAAATAACAGTACTTACTCTTCTCAAAAATCTCTATAAACTGAGAAAATCCAGACTCATCTCATAAGGCCAGCATTATTCTGAAAACAAAAATAGACAAAGACACAGATGCCAGGATTCTCAACCAAAATACTACCAAAAATAATTTAACAGTATAGTTAAAGAATTACAGGTTATGATAAATGAAAACCAGGCCAGGTATACAGGCTGGTTGAACATCCAGAAAACAATTTTAATGCTGTAGCAGGGTGCAGCCAAGAGGGGAACCCCAAATAGGGGTTTGTAATAAAGTCCAGAAGAGCTTGGAGATAATTGGCTCCACACCACAGGGCCATACCTGCCCACCATGCTGGCAGCTGTGACCAATTGTGAGAGGAGCCAGAAATGGGGCTGCAGAGGAAGATGGGCACTGGGATTTAAATGGTGGCATGGCAGCCACTGGGTGTCTCTCTTTTTTGGACCACAAAGCTGTTTAGGACCACATGGCTTTGGTGTCTTGGTTGGGACCATGCAGCTTGGGTGAGAGTCAGGACCACGAGGCTTTGGAAGTGCTCCATTTTAACACATGGAGGTGGCCGGGAGGACTGTGTGCATTTGTGGGGAACTTTAGTTTGTGTTATTTCAAATAAATAATAAATTCATTTCCTTTTCACTGATCTCTGATATTAAGAAACATCTTTCCTCAGACAGTGAGCAAAATGAACCCAGTACATAGGGAGGAACCCCTGGAGAAAAAGGGGGGTCTTTTATATCATTCAGCCCCCCCACTCTGTTTTGTAACAATGCATCAAATTAACAAAACCAAAAGTGACAATCATATAAATTTACAAAATGTATAAAACAACATCGGACAAAATTGAATACCCACAAATGATGTAAGCCCTTAAAGAAAATGCTAATAAAAAAAATTTACCTTAAGTTGATAAAGGCTATATAGGACAACTACACAGCTAACATTATACTCAATGGTGAAAAAATGAAAGGTTTCCCTCTAAGATTAAAAAAAGACAGGAATGCCCACTATTCTTATTACTATTATTCAATAGAAGTAATAATTTAGTAAAGGAGTAAATTACCAAATTAATCTCGAGGTATCTCTCATATTTGTATACACTTAAAACAAACAGGAAAAAATGAAATAATTCCATTTGCAATTTCATGAAAAACAACTAAATATTTAGCAATTAATATATCCAAAGAAGTAAAATACATATACTCTCAAAATTTTAAGATATTGAGAAAAATTACATACAAGAGAAAAAGAACAAATTGCACAAATGTTTCAAAAGACCAAAATGTTAAAATGACCATATTTTCCAAATCAATTTACAGGTTCAATAAAATTTTTAAGAAAACACAAATGTCATTTTGTCAGAACAGGAAAGAATAATCCTCAATTTTATATGGATCTACAAAAGAACCCAGATTACCAAAGCAGACTTAAGAAAAAAATAAAGTTGACGTTATTAATTCCCATGGTCACAGACTATACTATAAAGTTATAATAATCAAAACAGTCAGGTATTGGCACAAAGATGACACAGAACAATCAAATAGAACACAGAGCTCTGTAATAAACCCTTGCCTATATGGCCATCTCATTTATCAGAAAAGAGGTGAAAGTATTCACTTGAGTATTGCCAGTCCCTTCATCAAGTGGTCTGGAAAAAACATAAAATACATACCAAATAGAAATCTGGACCACTCATTTGCCAATGAAAAATAAATTAAATTGAGTTCAGCACACACACCTTTCCTAGATTATGAACTGAGAGCCAATTGCACCCACATTATTTTTCCTTCCAACTTATCCCAACTTCAGGCAACTTCCAGTATCTTTAAACTGAGAGCAGCAGCAGACCTCCCCCTGCCTCCCAACTGACACTATCCCTGCCCATCTGTCTTTGCCTTCAAACTGACACCAAGTCCACACACCATTTTTGAGGTTCAACTGACTCTGGCCCTGAACACATCTCCCAGCCATCCAACTTGTGTCAGTCCCTCGAGGTATGCTTAACTTCCAACTAACAACAGCTCTGTTTGTTTTATCCCAGACCTGCCCTGTCCCTACAAGTTTTTTCACTCACCTCCTTTCTCTTCAAATACTCAGAACCTGAAAACACAAAAGTGCAGGAATACCAGTGTTGGTTCCTCTTTATTCTGTCTGAAGACTTATCTTTCTCAGGTGAGACATCCTGAGAAGATTCCCAAGCAAACAACTCATTAGAAACTCTTGCACACAATTCTATAAAACTGGGTCTATTTTTTAACTAGCTCTTTTCAGCTTTCCACCCAGGATGTATCTTTGTTGACAAGCTGTGAGGCTTGCTTCTGAATGCTTCTAACCTCCTGTGTCTCACATAACCCACACAATATTTATTACATACAATATGACACAAGGCAACAAATAAAATTCTTTTCACCAAATGCCTCATAATGAATGCATCTTTGACATATGATAGAGGTCACATTTACAGTTTTCAGTGCCTCACACTCCACACCACATATGTCGGGAGATGCCCTGCCTGGTTTCAGAAGCAGTAACCCCCCATGGCTAAGGCTGAGTAAAAAGACTTTGGGACCATAAGCCACTAAGGAGACAAAGCTTATGCTCCTGGTAGGGGTGCAGCCTCTTTCCCCTTTACTTCACCCTGCTTGGCCCTGGGCAGTTGACTGGTTAGCCAAAGATAGGTAAAGATTCCTCAAGGGAGGGATGGCCTAAGACAGGCACATCCATCAGGGAAGGACTTAGAGGATTATATAAAAGAGGTGATGGACCTTCACCCCTCGGCACTGTCATAGCCTGAGTCCTCATTCTATCTGTAAGAATTCTCCTAATATTTTGGCTGCCTTACTTCTTCCACCTGACTTAAGCCTGAAACAGTGCCAGAGGTGGGTGTGGCCCTGTGCTGGAAAGGGCAGTTTCCTGGGCAATCGGGCCTAATAAAGAATGCATAAAATCTTGTGAAGCCTGCTTTGTTAAGAATACCCTCAATTTAAATAAGGGTCCAAGCATAAAATGAGTTTGTTTCCCAAAGTTTTATGATCATTTGGCTATCTGAATTAAGAATAAGCCCTCATAGTTTTTTTTAATATAATCTATTGTTTGATCCTTACTGATAATGATTGATGAGCTTTACTTGTATTCCTGTGCAAATTAAACCCAAAAAGCCGATTGAGGAAAAGGCTCAAGGCCCTTCTCCTTTGAGAGACTGATCACATTTCCTCCCCAGGCAGATCATGTCTTAGTAGACTTACTCTCATCCATGATGGCCAGGGGAGCTCTGCTGGACAAAGCTCCCCCACACACATAGAAATATTTTTGAAAGCTAACACACAACAAGTTCAGTGTATGTAACTACACTGGGGTTTTTAATGTATGTAAACTAGTGCCATTTTAGGTCAAGTAATTCCTTTTGTTGTGGCTTCCATTATATTGTAACATATTTGGCAGCACCTTGGCCTCTACACAGGAGATGCTTGTAGAAACTTACCCTCACAGAGAGATATAAAACAGAAAGAGAGAGTGTCAGAGAATAAGACAAAGATAAAACTAGGAAAGAAATGGGATAGAACTGAAAAATATAAATCTAAGGAAAGCAGTATATATTTTTTTACTGAAACTTGTATGTGACTTCACCTCTCTGTGGCTGTTGTTGTTGTTGTCATTGTTGTTAAGCTAGCTTGTAACCACATGTGACACAACGACGTAGAACTCAACAGTGTCTTTCTGGAGACACTGAAGGGGCTACCAAACACTCAGTCCCAGATGAGGCAAAGGTCTTTGTATAACAGGACACAATAGAAGGTTATGTGGCACAGGTGATACTAGTTTAATTAGCTTAATTTACTTAAGAGTAAAGACCTAATTCTGTAGCCCAGAATGGTGTCTCTTACTACCATGTTTTTAAATCCCAGGCCTTAAAGTATTGCATTTGAAGCTTCATTCCACCCCTTCTTGTAATTTTGCACCCTGAGATTTGCATTAGACACATGTAACACCAGCCCCCTGATTTGGTATGTTTTATCTGATACATCCACACTATGACTCTACAAAATAGTTTTTCCTGTATTTTACACAGTGAATGTACAGTAACTATGGTGCCCCAGAGAGACACAGTGCCATTTCCAGGAGACTGAACTGGTCAGAAAACAAGGACTTGAACACAGCTCTCTCTCCCAAATTCTTGGATCCTAGTTACATTACCAGGGACCTGGTATGTATTTGGAGGTGTTGTGAGTTAGTAGTCAACAGTGGTGAGGGATATTCATGTAAGCGTGATTAAAGTAAACCATCCAGATTAAAAAAAAAAAAACATGAAAAAAATTACTTCAGTGTTTGGAGCAGAAGAAATATATAGCAAGAACTCTGGTAAACAGTCACCCACATTCCAAAGGTGGCCCTTCTCTAGCTCACTTGACTTCAGACAGGTGAGAGAGCAGGATGTTCTCCTGTTGTCTCTATATTTTCTCAGGCAGTGACTTTTCAGAAAGCCCATAATAAAGCTGTGCAAAGTGGCTCTTGCCTCCTCTCTCATGCCTTTGAGTCTCAGGTAACTTACGGCAGCTTAGGTCAGGCTGAAGAAGGTAAGGCCACAACTGTGATTCCACGTGGGCCATCCTTCAGAACTTGCCACAGTGTGTGTGTGTGTGTGTGTGTGTGTGTGTGTGTGGACAAGAAAAATGGTAAAGGGGGAGGCAGGCCTCCCTACACAGGAGCAGAGTGTTAGGTATTGGACATTGGTGGGCTTGTCCGTGTGTACTTTAGGTCATGTCTCAGGATGAGAAGTGAGTGCTGGAGAACAACCTCTTTACCCACTTGTCATCTGGGGGCCTTGTAGTACCATGTTTTCCTTTCATGCCTGGAGATCTATCCAGAGGTCCTGATGTATCTGACCAAGAAAGAAGAATATTTATGCTGGTGTTTCCTTTTTTTGGTGATGCCAAGTATTCCTCTAATGATAAATAGCCTGCATACCAACAACAGTCTTCTTGGAGCTCCACAAAGGAAATCATTTAGGAGCAAGAGGGCATATACCTTGACAAGGGGGAGGTGTACTAGGCTACCAGCACTCAGAGCTGGTCAGAGGTGAGAACGGACATGAGGTGCTCTGTACACCCGAGATGTTAGATGGACCAAGGGAGCCCAGAGTTCAGACTGCAATGTGGGTACAACTTGGGGGTCTCCATGGCTTTCCCAAAAATGTCTCTCACTGGCTCACTACCCCCAAGAAATTAATCCCAATTTTCTCTACCACAAAATACTTGAAAAATATAATTCAGTCCTCACATATTTGTGAAAATGCTAGACAAAACACTATGTTGTTTGACTTCACAGTAGGTCATATGTTTCTTTATTTTGCTTTTGTATTGATTGAACTACCTGCCCCAGATAGCAGTCAGCTCCTGTGTAAGTCCAGACATTCTCCAAGACTTACACATTATCACATTTAACAGAAATCTTTTTACAGAGAAATGGGGAGTAAATGCAAAATATTCCACAGGTTTCTGTGCTACTTTTTATCTAACAGACTTGGCTCCCCTCAGTCAGGAGCTGTTGCCTCACGTGTTTCATGGAGTTTCAAGCACAGAACATTTGCCACAGTGAGGAAATCTTCCAACGCCGTTGGAACTTGACATGAGTTAATTCAGTTGCCATGTCAGCAGTTCTGTGAGGAACATCTAACCCGTGTCCTTATTGATGATATTAGTTTGTTCATGCTGCAGAAATACTGTGCCATGTAAGTTGCTGTAAAGCACAGACATTTAATTATTTTCGTTTCTGGATGTTACAAGTTTGAGATCAGGGTGTGATCAGGATTAGATCCACCCCAATGATCTCACTAACTTTAATTTCTTAAAAACCATCAATCCAAATATAGGAACACTCAGAGTTAATGGGCTATTAGACTTCATACCATGAATTTATGGAACAAAATTTAGTTTTTAAGACATGCTAACTTTCAGCTGAAAAGAATCACAAAGGAATGGTGCTTTTGTTAGAAGGACATAAATATATAATGTTTTCACATTTTTATATCAACAGCAGGATCCCAAACTGGAAAGGCCGTAGCAGTGACATTGCCACCTGTACTCTCTTGTCACATTTGCTTCATTTCACTCAGCCTGACTTGGAATTTTTTTTTTTTAATTTAAACCTACCTGGTGTCTGGTTGTTCATGCTCTCTCAGTGCTCCTTGATAGGCAGTTGTTTCATTGATACTTCGAGTAACTTGTCAGTTGTTTATGGGCCACATAAATTTGTCTACTCCTGAGTCATTTGCTCATATTCTTTCCCAGTAATGGGCTGTCTCCATAACTAAAATGTTAAAGTAATTTCTTCCTTGTTAAATATAATATGTTCATGATATGGTTATGAAAACTTGATTTAATGTAAAAGGAAAAATAATCGATGTCCTTATTTGAAATTTAAAAAGTTATTATTTTAGTGTCTTTTTATTGGTACAGAATCTCTGAATTGTAAATGGGTGACATTTTGCAGATCATTTTCTGCCATGTCCAGGGCAGATCAAGCCTCAGTAGCTTAGAGGGAATGTGGAGAGATGTGTTTTAGAGGGTTGTCAGTTCTGACCTGAAGGAGCTTGAGCAGCCATTCAAATCCATGACCTTCCACATTCTAGTCTCTATACTCAGGTTCTTTATTTCAGACTCACTGGGACAATTCTCTTAAGACAGACTATCCATACAGGAAGATCCATTGTTATTCAACTAACAAAATGCTTTGAAGGGAATAATTGTATGTATTTTTTTCAAGCCAATAAACATAGATTGTACATTTAAAGGTCAGAATAAATTTTATCTTAAACGTGTCTGCCCTTCCACCCCCGTCCCTAAAGAACTGAGTCTCTGGGTGATGTTAACACCTTGATCTTCTTGGTGGTTCAGAGAAAAGTTGCCTACATTACATCCCTTATCTATATCTTTGCTGTAAAGATAACACTAGCTTATCTGAGAATGAAACTGGGACCTTGAGGGCCCAGGAGGCATAACAAAAAAATGGCCCATGTATCTGTGGTACTAACCTTTCAATATAGAACAAACATGTACATGACCACCTGGCTGTTCAACTGTCTGGCATTTAATATCACACAAGTATATTCTAGACCAGCTTTTTACTAGGTGAGTACTGGCTTTCTCCTTGGCACAAGGTGAGTCTGCCTACATTCGTGGGAGAACTTCATCCTGCAGAGCTCTCCCAACTTCCCCAGGTGAGAAATAAGTCATCCAAGACACATTGTTGTTTTGGCAGGAAAGGGGGTAGTGATTCCCTCTAGTGGGGAATGCCCCAAGCCCTTCTCTGAAATGACATTTATTATGGTCAGAATGTGCATGGGATTACAGCATACTGCATAGTTTATCAACCAATGTCCAAAAGACTATAGTCACACAAAACAGGTATTATCTATATATAATGTAACCGGAAAAAACACCAGTGTTCAGGCTGCCTGTCACTACCAAATCCAATAAGCAATGACAGCGACTGAATCTTTTATGGGTGCTTTATTCAGATGGCCGGTGATTCAAGAAGATGACAGGTTCATACCCTAACAAACCACCCCCCCCTTCTTTCCTGGCCAGATCTTTTTATAACGGGGGGTGGGGAAGGGCAAACAATGTGCGGTGAGGGCTTTGATATTAAGCAGTTGCAACATTCCTGTCCTGGGCCGTTAGCTGTCTCCAAGGGGGAGGGGTAGTCGCCTGGTTCTTCCTGGTATGGATGTCTCCAGATAGTAATCTCTAGCCAGTGCCCCAGGGGGTCGGCTGCTTTTCCCAGGCACTAGGATGGGCCTTATCTGTAGTTTCTGAAAAGAAAGCTTAACATACACATTACCTGCTAGATTTATGGCTATTTACCTTAAGCTAAAATTTTCCAAGTCTTGATTCCCCTATCAATAACAGTTGAAGTAACATAGAATTTGTCATAGGTCAGGCTGACACCAATTGGTCTTTAAGTGGTGTTTCATGAGATAAGGAGTTTACTCCTTATGCCTTGAACTTAAACATCTGGTTTATATAAACAGGGCTATACAAAGCAAAACAAGCTTCAAAGGATACAATGTATTTATCAGACCTGCTTTCCCATGGGAACCCTTGGTGTTAGTGTTGGGTCCTGTCTGCTACCTGCATTTCCTGGCTTTCCAGTGAGACTTACTTGCCCCTTTCAAGGCTCACTCCCATGGAGCTACAGCTTTTGAAACCATACAGAGCAGTCCCCAACATACATTCAGCTTCTATCTTGGACATATTAATCATCACTTTGAGCCTCTATTTTGATGCAGGCCCTGGCATGTGGGGTCCACAGCATTGTGGATGGGGGAGGGACATTCACATGGACTACTGAGTCCTGTGGATAAGAGAGCAAGCGGCTTTGATCTCAACAGGAGCCAAAAGCCTCGGCCTCTGCCATGACAGGCCTTTATTTCTATTTCTGGGCACATTACATGATGGCCCTCATTTACTAAGCTCCTGTTGGCTTTTGGTGGTTACCTTTTTCAGAAAACAAAGGAGTCAATGCTGCTGACCACATCACACAAGAAGGATATTTGCAAATGAGAAGGAAAAAGTAGTTGAACCAGTTACACACCATACTGGGGAGTTTTAGCATGGATTTTAGGAAGTTACAGTAAGCACTTGTTGTCTCAATTTAGGGTGAGGGAGTTTTAGCAAAAGCGAGTCTCAAAGCAGCCTAGGTAGATTGCAGGCCTGGGTCCCCATGGGAGAACCTATCCGTGGGTGTGGGTCTTGTGTATCTCTGTGTAGGAGCTGGGCCCACACGATGCAGAACAGTCTCCTACACTATTTTATCTCTGAAAAGTGGCTAGTAAAAATTTTGTATAATTTTCAGTGGCATTAATTGTATCAGCCACAGCTAGTGCAAAACTGGTGCTTTGTTGTTTGTAATATGCTACTGAAACTACTTGGTTCTTCATATGTATAATTTTTCACTTTCTCATTAAACATTCTCTGCCTCTTTTCTCATAGGCCTATGGCCAGAATTTGGAAAAGCACATGGAAAGCAACCTGTTAAGAAATTATATATGCTATTTATCTGGTCATGGCATTGTCCTTCTTGTGACCAGATTAAGAATCTCTGGGGGCTGCAAAGAATTCCTAGACTGTGATATTTGGAACTATTTTGGATAGACTTTATTTATTACGTGTGTGTGTGTGTGTGTGTGATTCCTTATGCTACCTGCAGGCATTTTCTGTGAACTAGCATAACTCAGAAAAAAATGGCACACAATTCCAGACCTCAATTTTAGTAAAAATTTAGACACACTAGACAATTTTGGTTCTCATCTCCATGTGGCACAGATGGCATCTTTATAGCCTTCAATGCATCTGGACACATGTTCCCATTATTGGTCACAATGATGGATCACATGAGCATTTAAAATTAAGGATGACAGGAGAATTTTATAAAACAGTTAAGGAAGAGCTAATGATACTTTGGACAAGGGTTTGAGCTCCAAAATATATAAAGAAATAATGACTTCACAGCAGGAAGAAAGATAATCCAATTAAAAATGGTCAGCAGGGAACATTTATAAAGGACTCATGAACAAAAACAATGGTGGAGGGAGGATTGAATGTGAGAGGTGGGGTGGGTAGGGCAGAAAGAGAGAGTAAGGAGGGGAAAAGTGGAATGACTGTAATTGAACAACACTAAAAAAAAATTGTGCCCAGAAAGGGCCCAGAGACATGTGAAACGATACTCAGCACCACTGGCTATCAGAGAGTGATGCATCACTAGTGATGCTAGTGAATGGTATCTCAGAGGGCAAATTAAAACCACAATGATATAGCACTTCACAATGGTCAGAATGGCCACCATAACCAAGTCAACAAACAATAAGTGATGGCTAGGTTGTGGAGGGAATGCAGACTGGTGCAGCTACTGTGGAAAACAGTTTGGAATTTCCTCAGAAAACTAAAAGTGAAAGTGCCTTTTGACCCAGCAATTCCAGTACTGGGATTGTACTCTAAGAATCCTGAAACACCAATTCAAAAGAACCTATGTACACCAATGTTCATAGAAGCACCATTTACAATGGCCAAGTGCTGAAAGCAACCTAGGTTCCAATCAGTAAATGAGTGGATCCATGTATAGTACATTTACATTATGAAATAATATGCAGGAAAAAGAAACAAGGGATCCCTACCCTTTGTGACAGTATGGATGGATCTGTAGAGCATTATGCTAAGTGAAATAAGCCAGGGTGTGAAAGGCAAATACCATATGATCTCACATATAAGTGGAACTTAATCAACAAAACAAACAAGCAAGCAAAACAGAACCAGAGACATGGAAATGAAGAACAAACTGAGAGTAACCAGAGGGGAGGTGGGAGGGGATAATGGGAGGAAAAGGAGGTAGGGTCATCAAGGAACATGTATAAAGGACACATGGACAAAGCCAAAGGGGAGTAGCATCAAGGGTGGGAGTGGGGACAGGCTGGTCGAGGGGAAGTATTGAGGGGGAGAATTAGGGGTGAATGGAGACAACTGTACTTGAACAATAATAAAAATGCCACTTAAAATAGAATAAATTAAAAACAATAAAATTTACACACACACATAAAAAAGTAAAATAAAATTGTGAGTAATGTTTGACTTGAGAAAAAGGCTTCATATTTCCACAGAGCATGTGTTGGAAAGAAAAGCATGGCATTATGAGTGAGGACATCCTAGCAGGACTCTGGATTTTTTCCAAGCCTACCTTAAAGTGTGGACTCTTTTTGTCCTTTTCACTACAGCTGATGGCTTTGTTCTTGTGCCCTTCACACTCAAATTCTTCATTCCTTGTCTGTGCAAACCAGTTTGTGAGGCCAGAGTCTCAAGTTCAGTTCCACAAAGACAGTTGTATAATCTTATGAGATCCCTGAAAAGCATACCCCTATTTTTTTTACATATTGTGCACTCTTTAAGTTTTTTCTTTGCTATAGTTTTAAAAGATATTGAAGGATAATATGGCAGAAAATTTTCATGTTAGAATTTTGAAACTGCCACAGGTACAGAACTTGCATTTTGTCTTTCTCATCTCTAATAATGTGGTTTTAAAAGGTACTTATCTCCAAGGACTATTTTGAGAGTTAGATATGGTAGAAAATAATTAAATGATAATAGTTTTATTTTAAAGTATTGTGTTTTAAAAATATTTCCGAGATAATAATGACCAAAGTTGTAGGAAACTAGAATCTTAAAAAAAAAAAAAAAAAAAAAAAAAAAAAACAAGCATCATTGGTAGTAGCAAAAACTGTGTTTTCTGGGAAACCCTGAAACTGTAAACAAAATAAGTGAAGGAGCATAACTTAAAAAGATTCTCAGGCTTCTTTTCTTCAACTTATGCACCGATGGGCTCTAACTCTGCCTATAAATCTTGGCTACTGTAAATCACATTGCAATAAATAGGGGTGTTACCAAACAGCTTCTTGGGTTCTGCTGCCTTCTGCCACCCTCAAGAGGCAAAAATTCCAGATGCAAAAATTTTAGAAGTGATCAAAGAAAAATACCATGTGATCTCACTTGTAAGTGGAACCTAATGAACAAAACATACAAGCAAGCAAAATATAACCAG
Organism: Phyllostomus discolor; assembly: GCF_004126475.2. Classification (NCBI taxonomy): domain Eukaryota; kingdom Metazoa; phylum Chordata; class Mammalia; order Chiroptera; family Phyllostomidae; genus Phyllostomus; species Phyllostomus discolor. The sequence goes on along the minus strand of NC_040917.2, from coordinate 349,240 downwards.
AGACATTAAAATTAAGAACAAACTGACAGTAACCAGAGGGGAGGTGGGAGAGTATAACAGGGGAAGGGTTGTTAAGGAACACCTATAAAGGGCACATGGACAAAGCCAAAGGGGGATAGATTGAGGGTGGGAAGGGGAATGGATGTGAAGGGTAAATGGAGTCAGTTGTACTTGAACAATAATAAAAAAATGTGAACAATGAAAAAAGCACTTATCTCAGAGGTTTATTTGGAGAGTTAAATGTGGTATAAAATGGTTAAATAACAATAGTTTTATTTTAAAGTACTATGTTTTTTTAAAAAAAAGTTAAGATAATAATGGCCTTCACTGCCACATTAGGTGAGTTTGACTTAATAGAAATGAATAGAGTATTTCATCCAAAAGCTCCAATTTACACACTTATTTCTGGTGCACATGCAACATTTCCCAATATAGATATTGTGCTTGGCTACAAGCAAGCCTCATTAAATTAACAAAATTTTAAATTATATCAAATATATTTTCTGACCAAAATTGTAGGACCTAGAATCAACTATATCAAAAAAGGAAAATTCAAATATTGTTGCTATTACCACACACTGTTTTCTAGAAAACCCTCAAATTGTAAACAAAATCAGTGAAGGAGCAAAACTTATTAACAATTCCTCACGCTTTTTTTCCCCACTCATGGTCCCTAAGTCTGCCTACAAATCTAGGCTATGGTAAATCACAGTGCAATAAATAGTGGTGTTACCACACAACACTCTGGGTTCTGCTGCCCACTGACACACTCCAAAGGCAAAATTTTCAGAGGCAAAGGTTTGATGATAAAAGAAAGAAGTCTTTATTCAAAAGCAGATACTGAAGCCTATCAAGTCACAGCTTTAATCACTTAAGCCTATCAATTAAGGCTAAAGTCTAACACCTGAGTAGCCCTATGTTTTCCTGTTAGTTTCTAGTTACCTTGTTTCTATAGGGTTAGTTTACAAAATAAAAACTTAAGATACAAAAACTGTACAGTTCTGGAAGAATGGCATGTTTCTGCCTCAATGCCTGTTCCCTATAGAACACTCAAAGAATAAGCCTACCACCCTTTGTCAGGCCAGCCTGACCCTGGACTGTGCTGAGTTCCTACCCATAGAAAATGGGATCCATTGGGAAATGCAGACAGCTACAGCATGATCATCCAGGCATCCTGGAGGCAGAAGAGCCTAAGAGCCAGCCTGAGTGAGCCAGAGCTCCAGCCAGGCTGACAGCCTCCCAGCTAGGGAGAACCAGCCCTATTTTTATTTCCATTGGCTCTGGAGGCTTTCAGCTTCTCAGCCAGTCCTGTTTTATACTGCCCACCATTGTCTCAGCAAAATCCTCCTGCAGCCCCTCCCTACTTACCCAAGGTATTAAGCTATCTTAATCAGATTTGTCTGTATCAGGGGTGCATATGTTTTTTCAAATTACTGTTTCGAGTGCCTTCAGGTATAATCCAGGAAGTGGAAACGCTGGATATGTTGTGACCACTCAAGATCAGGTGGGTTCATGTAATTCAGGCAAATGGAAGAATATTCATGGAACCAGTTGGATGTCTGGCATGCCCTCTTTCAAAGGTAGGCAATCAATGCATGTTGTAAGCTATATGTCCCCCTACATGTCTCTGCATGTCACCTTCCCCCTCTGCATAGCACCAAGCATGGCACCCAGCAGGGAATCCCTACAACCTTAAATACTAGAGGCAAACCAGCAGGATGTCAACAGAATTATGCAACAGAGCTTCATACTACACATGTGAGCCCACTCAAGGCTATGGGAACAGCTTATCAGACCCAGTCTCAAGGCTATGAGAACACTACTTTCCAGGCTCCTTCTCAAGGTTATGGGAAACTGCTTCCCTTAGTTACCCAGATACCTGGGTAAGGAAGCCAGACTGCCTCCATTTACCCAGCACTAGGTTTGAAGGAAATTTAATTTTTATTTTTTTGAGGAAACTATGGAGTGTTCTCTATAGTTGCTGCAGTAATTTGCATCCTCAAAAACAGTGCATGAAAACATTTACACAATTCAATTCTCCTTGACGATAAAAATGAAGAAAAGATCTTTTGTAAGAGCTTCAACAGACATAGGGTGTATTATGCCAAGGGAAATAAGCCAGTCAGAGAAAGAAAAATACCACAAGGAATCATTTACATGTGTAATACAATGAACAAAAACAAACAAACAAAACATAAATAGAGTCACAAATGCTAAATAGAGACTGACAGCTGTCAGAAGAGATGTATTTGAAAACTCTTCATAGACAATGAAAAAAAAATAGAAAAAAAAAAACTCATAGACAAAGACAAATGGATGCTGACCAAAGAAGTCAAAGAGGATGAATACAGAAAAAATAATTATTGATAGAAAAAGACTTTGGACAATGAAAACACAATAATGTAGACCAATAATGTCTAACAAAATTGTACACTTGAAACCTTTCTTGACTTATTATGAAACATCACCCCAATAAATTCAATACAGAATAAATAAATAAAAAATCCTCTGCATGTTTCTTTGGTCCTTGTTCTGTAATTTAAAAACAAAAACCTGAGATAAAAAGCTATCCTGGAAAATAAATTGTCTTTTTTAAAAAGCCATGAAACTCTTGAGATTAAGTGTCCTCATCAATGAATTGAAGTCAGAAATCTCCAAGGTCAGTTCCCACAATTCTGTCACCTTGGGAAGAGGAGGAATTCCCCTTCCATCCCACACTGGGCTTCTCAGGTTAATCACTTCTGATTAGCTACACCTGCCCCGAAGTGAGAGCAGCATCAATCCTCTCAGAAAACCAGGTATTATGGATCATGGAGGTCTTCCAGTCTCCTAGGTGTTTATTTCTTCTTTTGTAAAATCAAAACAAGCATTTCTATTTCTCAGGTGTGTTTTGAGAATGTTTGCCTCCCTGTTATTGGATATAGAAGTCTGTGTTATGGTGACACATTGTCCTCTGTCTGAGGGTGTGATTATCAGCAAAGTACGACTCATCCTTGGTCCAGTATAGACACTGCCTAGAACCCACCACCCCACATCCTCCCTTGGGGTAACCTTATAATTTCAGATCTTTGACCATGTTTTTTATTTGTGGTGGGAACACAATGACCCCAGTTGCAAACTGTTTATTTTTCATTGTTATATATTTTGTGATTTATATTTATTTATTATGAAGCTAGTTTATAGTTACATTGAGACAGTGACTCTGGAGGACACTTGTTTGTTTCCCAACCTAAACAGTGCTGTCTTTCATCCAGTCAAAGCTTAGCAAATCCCCTGTAGATTCGAGGAGACAGAAGAAAACACCTGTGGGGATGCTTGACATGCCTTTATTCCTGGGTGGGAGAGCCACACACACTGCAAGCTGTGCGTCTCTCTAGTGAAAAGCCCCTTCCTTCCTAACTACTAAAGACAAAAAAATCCAGCAAAAAAAGATAACAATTATATAACATAGCATGATTCTGCGCTTGTGAGCCCACTTCATGTTATGGGAACCGTTTATGGGACCAAGTCTCAGGGCTATGAGAGCACTGCTTATCAGGTCAACTCAAAGTTATGGAAAAACTGCTTCCCTTACTTACCCAGACACTTGGGTGAGGAAGCCAGACTCCCTCCATTCACCACCCTACAAGTGCTTTATATGGGAGGTAGACCTCTGTCACTGTTACCTCTGCTCTCCATATTAAGCAGGCATGTAGACATCAATGCGATCAAGACCTCTTGTCCTATTCCATCCTTAAATATACAGGGAAATTGTTTACCTATATATATTTTTTATCTGCACTCCTTAAATGAATGTGAATATAACTTCCACCAGGTGTTATATGCTTTTAGGCAAATTAAATAAATACATAGAGTGGAAATTTCAGTGTTTCAAATTTCAAATGAGAAACAGAATCTGAGCCACAGAAGTGAATATTGTAAATGTAGGTAACAGTCATCAGCAGACATGGAAAATGATAACTGCCTGTATATTGAATTAAAATACTCAAGGTAGAAAAAAAGTATCTTTAATTATGTTTCATAGAGTAAATAAAGGAGATGTCATTAAAACAACAATTATAAGGGAAGAACTAGGCAAGAGAGATAATGGGGAGTGTCACTGACTATTATTCTAATTAAACGATATTTAATCCACTTGTAGCTAGTTGATCATAGTTGCTCTAGTTTTCTCCCAGCTGCAAAAGACCATGTAAGAGCTGTATATAGAAATCTCCAGATAAGCCTTTTTACATATTCCCCTTTGTCTGGCAGCATAGGTTAAAGGATATCGAGCTGGATTCTTATTCCTTCTAATATTACTGTCTTTCTGTCTTTATTCCACATATTGTTGTGGAAATAAAGTGCTCAGGATGCACAGCAGAGTACAATAGGTAACCTAGATGTTTTTGGTACAAGGTTCTGATCCTATGGTACTATTTGTAAACAAAAAAAAATAATAATAATAAATAAACAAATAAAAGCCTATTGATGGTTCTCAGCAGCTCTCATCATTTTTCCCTTTTTACTTTTCCAATAGGATACACTCATTTTTAGCAGCAACAGTTCCTTTCTCTTCTTTATTTTTCTTGTTCTTAGGGTTCTTCAGGAAATGACAACATCAAGCATTCTGTCCAAGACACACAGGTTATGCAGTGAGATGATAAAATATTTTAACAACTTGTCAACTGGAGTGATGTTTGAAGAACCTTCTAACTAATGATTTCTTTGGCACTCAGAGGATAAAAAAAAAAAAACACCCTTGCACAAAACAAGCACTCTGTCACCACAGTCCTGGCTTTGTAAGACTCTGCACTCTGCATGCAACTATGCTACATGGGCCTATGAGTAGTCAATGTGAAGATTGGGTACCAGAAAAATCTATAGCCTTCCTATGCTGGGACATTATTCAGAAACTGTGATGATTCTAGAACAACTCCTCCCATCCACCTTGCTACAGGAACAGAGAAAGGCATTTCTAAACATATACACATGAAAAAATGAGACTTTACACTAAAAGTATTATCCATCATTAAGAAAAATAAAAAAATAGGCTCCAGTGGACATGTTGTAAAGTTATCAAAACCTGAGATTTAAAATGAGAAAGGCATTACTATTTCCAACTGAATACAGTTGGGTGTGTGTGACAGGGGAGGGGTGCAAGTCCATGGTGACTGGAAAGCTTTAGGACCATGGAATACACATCCTGTGTTACAGCAAGACCAGACTTATAAGTGTAGCCATCACATGAAATTTTTTTCAGCAATTTTTTTTCATCTCCATGTGGTGTGCTGTACTTTATTTACTCAATAATTGCTGCCATGGCTAAAGAAAACAGCATTAAAATAAAAAGAGATCCAACCATATGGGAAAACATATTTGCCAATGATACCTCAGGCAAGGGTTTAATCTCCAAAATATACGAAGAACTTACATGACTTCACTCTAAGAAGACAAGCAGCCCAATTAAAAAATGGGCAAAGGACTTGAACACACACTTCTCCAAGGATGACAAAAATATGGGCCAGAGACATTTGAAAAGATGTTCAATATCGCTAGCTATTAGAGAGATGCAGATTAAAACCACAATGAGACACCACCTCACATTGGTCAGAATGGCCATCAAAAAACAAAGCAACAAACACGTGTCGGAGAGGTGGTGAAGAAAAGGGAACCCTAGTGCACTGTTGGTGGGATTGCAGACTGGTACAACCACTGTGGAAAACAATATGGAGTTTCCTAAGAAAACTAAAAATGGATCTTCCTTTTGACCAAGAAATTCCACTGCTGGGATTATACCCTAAGAACTCTGAAACACCAATCCAAAAGAACCTATGCACCCCAATGTTCATAGCAGCACAATTTACAGTAGCCAAATGTTGGAAGCAACCTAAGTGCCCATCAGCAAATGAATGGATTCAAAAACTATGGTAAATTTTCATAATGGAATTCTATGCAGCAGAAAGAAATAAGGAACTTTTACCTTTGTGACAGCATGGACAGAACTGGGAGGCATTGTGCTAAGCGAAATAAGTCAGGCTGTGAAAGACAAATACCATATGATCTCACCTTTAACAGGAACCTAAACAAAACAAAGAAACAAGCAAAATATAGCCAAAGACATTGAAATAGAGAACATGTTGACAGTGACCAGAGGGGAGAGGGGAGGGAATTTCAGGGGAGAATGGGAAGGGTTTACAGGAACAAATATACAGGACACATGGACAAAAACTAGGGGGTGTGGAAATGGAAGGGTGTGGCCAGATGGGTTGGTAGGCTGGGATGGGAGTAAAGGACAGAAAACTGTACTTGAACAACTATTAAAATAAAATTTAAAAAAAAAACAGAAATAACTCAAGTAAGTGAAGAATAACTAACATGTTTGTTAACATCAATACATCAAAGAGACTAACAAAAAAAAAAAAAAAACTCCCACAGAACCTATCTTCAGACAAAGGAAAACAGAAAAACAACTTAACTAAATTTGTGACACTGCAAAAGTATATATAAGAAGAAAATTTATAGCTATAAAGGACTGCTCAACAGGAGAAAATATGAAAAACACATTGTTTAAGAAACCAGGAAAATACTTTATGTAGAAAAAAATATATCAGAGCAAAAATAAATAAAATTATTTTTAATAAAAGTAAGTGTGAATTCTTTGAAAAAATAGTTAAAATTTACAAGCTTCTTTTAACTTGTCAAGCAGGAAATAAACGAATAAATGAAAGTTCATAAAAAGAGGTTTTAACTCATACCACAGATAAGAAACATTAAAGAATCTATGAAAATTTACCTGCAGTTCCTTCTACCCCAACACACACAAGAGAAGTGTCAGGGATTGGTAGGAGTTCCACATGGGATCATAGTTGTGACCTTACCTCAGTCGGTCTGCCCTGGGCTGCTGTAACTGACCTGAGGCTCCACACTCATGTCTGACCACAGATCTTGAAGAAGAGGTTGCAGCCACCATCTACAGTGAGTGAAACAGTTTAGTATAGTCTTTCCAAATGCCAAAGTCTAAGACAGTCTGGAGACGATGGGAAAACATCCTGCTCTCTCAACTCTCTTAGTCAAGTAAGCTAGATAGGGGCCTGTCTCAGAAATGTGGGTGCCTGGTTACCAGAGTTTTAACATCTGTATTGTTCTGTCACCAAAGAAGTGAATTGACTTCTTCAATGTTCTATTCCATGGGGCTTTTCCTTTCATCAGACTTACCTGTAAACCTCTCAAGGACTTTTAACTGTTCACCTACAACACCTCCATGAATATATAAAGATTTCCAACACAGCCCTCCCCATGACTTCTCAGTAATGAAACCAGGGTCCCAGCTGAGTTAGATCTGTGATTTCTGATTCATTTGGTTTCCTACATAATCCATGTGTCTTCCTGGCCTTCCTCACTAACCATAGCTGCACAGTGGAGATGATGCAAGAAACTAATTCCTAGAGACATTGTCCGGTGCATAGAACATATAACCTACACCATCTGTGGGCCATTGTTACATGAGTTTGATGCAAAAACTGAGAAATGGCAACATTATAAGAAGGGGTGAGGTCTGGGATTCAGTAATGTGATCCTGAGAGAATCATACTGCCCTGGGCCAAAATTTTAAGTCTTCTCCTTAAAGAGTTTGAAATTAAGACATTAAATAAAGACATTATTTATTTCATATAAACTCCAAAGTCATCTGTTATACTTAACAGCAGACCTTGTGCCTCACTGTGGTCCTACATGGTGGGTGGCCTTGTCAATTGCTCCCAGTGGGCCCTGCCTCTTGATGTGCACATTCTTGTGTTGCCTCTAAGTGGTCAGCAACCAGATCTTCCACCAAAATATACAGCCAAGGTGATGTGAAGTCACACACAAGATATATTTAAAGATAATGCCATTTTTATTTACTCTTTGAGTTTTCCTCATTTTATTTTCATTTCATGTTCTTATTTTATCTTTCTTTGTGTCTCTATTTGTCTCTTTCTCCTTTATATCTCTTTTATATCTACAATGGAAGTTGTGGGTCTACAAGCATTTTGGGGGGAGTAGAGGACAGAATGCTAATGAATATCCTTTGATTCAGAAGAGGGCCATCAAGACACAAGAATACTTGGACCTAGAATATCAATAGTTACTATACTTGAAAAGCCCTAGTGCAGATGCACACTATGTGCTTGCTGTTCTTTAGTCTTCAATAATATTTGTAAGTGGTGTAGATTTGAAGGCACTGTATGCTGTGGATGTGGCTCTGTGATGGATCAAACTGTATCCTCTATGAGGAATTTCATAAATTTCTGAGTTGCTACATTTTCTCATTTTGAATTTAGTAAATATGGCATGAAAGCTGTGAGACTGAGGAGGATAGAGAAATTAGTAACAGAGCCCATGTACGGTGAGTGGAGGCAGTCTGGCTTTCTCACCCAGGTGTCTGGGTAATTAAGGGAAGCAGTGTTCCCATAGCCTTGGAGGGACCTGATAACTAGTGTTCTCAAAGCCTTGAGATTGAGTCTTATATACTGTCCCCATAATATGAAGTGGTCACACATGTGCAGAATTATGTTATGTAATGTCCTGGCAGTTTTCTGGCTTTGATCCCTTCTCATATTTAAACAAGTAGGGGCTTCCCACTAGTTAGACATGCAGCCTGCAACATGCATGGCTCGCTCAGCCTTGAATAAAGGCATATCAAGCATCTCCAAGGCTCTGCACATTTTCTTCCATCTCCCTCAGTCAAGAGTGGATCCCCCCAGGCTTGATCAGTTGCAACACAGCCCAGGGGCCACTAAACAGAGAGACCGTGGCTTAAGGTGGAAACCTGGAAAGAGCTGAGGCCATTAATAAGACCTAGTCTTAGAAAATGGTAAGAATCTCCAAAGTGTTTCTCTGTGGCATCTTCTCTAAAGGTCTCACAGTGAGTCAGGCCATGCTTTATCACCAAGAATAGGTGTGTTACATCACTGGTGTATTTTAATACTTGTGGTCTCAGGTATTGCTGCTTTGAAAAAATGAGGTGTATGAGATTATAAGAATGGGGGCAGATTTAGGATAAGGCAGGTGGGGTTGGCATCAGTTAGAAGGCAGGGAGCCCTAAGGGAGGCTGGCATCAGTTTGATTGCAGTAATGTGAGTGGGGATGGTGTCACCTGTAAGGTAAACAGATGTGGGGAAATCTGCAATCAGTTTAAAGACAAGAGGTGGGCCAGGCTGGTGTCAGCTGGAATTCTGGGAAAGTTGTGTAGGGTTGGCTTTAGTTTAGGTGTATTTTTGTATATTGTTTAAGAGAGTGTTTAGGTCTATTTTTAGCATGTATCTGTTCTGTTTTCTCAAGACCACTTGTACAAGACAGTCATTACTGCAGTGTATATTTTCACATCCTTTATTATATATCACTTATCCATAAAAGCGATGCATTTTTTCAGGGTTCTCTATTTATTTCCATTAATCTTCATAGATTTATTTTTGAGAAATAACATACTGTTGTGATTATTATTACTTTGTAATGTGGTTTGAGATCTAGGATTGTGACACCTCCAACTCTATTCTCCTTTGTCAAGATTGTTTTGGCAATTTTGAGTTTTTTTGGTTCCATATGAATTTTAGAATTATTATTTCTGGTTCTGAGTACAATAAAATTAGTATTTTGATACAAAGTGTATTAAACCTTTAAATTGCTTCAGAAAGTTTGGTCATTTTTAACAGTTTAACCTTTCGTATTAACATGGATATTTTAGTGTATCTTGTCTATATTGTATAGTTTAGATATCTTGTTCAAATTTGTATTCATTATAGTGTAATTTTGACCTGCAGGACTTTCACATATTTAATTATGCTAATTTCACAACATTTAATTCTTGTTTATGCAGCCATAAATGGGATTATTTTCTCTATTTCTTCCTCAGGTTTTATTTAGATTGTAGTTATTTATTTTTAGAGAGAGGGGGAGGGAGGAAGAGAGGGAAAGAAGCATCAATGTGTAAGAGAAACATCAATTAATTGCCTCTCACACATCCTCAACCTAGGACCTGGCCTGCAACCTGGGAAAGTGCCCTGACTTTGAAGTGAATCAGTCACCTTTCAGTTTGTGGAATGATGCCCAACCCACTGAGTTGCACCAGTCAGGGTTCTTCTTTGGATTTTTTGTTATTTGTGTATACAAATGTGAAAAATTTGGGCATATTATGGTTCTATTTTGATACTTGAGTAGATTTCTTTATTAATTCTCTTGATTTTTTTGTATGATTCTCTTGGGTTTCTCTATGTATTGTGATATCACCTGCAAAGAGTGTCAGTTTTATTTTGTTACTTATTGAATAAATGCATTGATTTCTTTTTATTTTTAGTAGGCTGTAACTAGAAATTCTGGGACTAGATTGAATTAGAGTGGAGAGAATGGACATTTTTTTTTCTTTTTTCTGCTCTCAGAAAGACAGCTTTCTTTTTTCCATAATTGAATATGATAATAGTTATAGGTTTATCCTATATTGCCTTTGTCATGTTGAGGAATTTTCATTGTATATTTTTCAGAGTTTTTTTTTTAAATCATAAATTAATATTGAATTTTGCCAAATGGTTTTCCTGCATCTTTTGATAATCATGTGACTATAGTTCTTGATTTTCTTGATTTGATAAGTCATCTTAATGGTTTAAGAGAAGTTGAGCTCAATATGTATTTTTGGTATAATTCCTACTTGATTATAATGTAAAATTCTTTGAACATACTGATAAATTCAGTTTTCTATTAGTCTGTTAAGACTTGTAACACCTGTGTTTGTTAGGCATATTAGCTGGTAAATCGTTTCCTTTGTTGTGTCTGTGGTTTTCTTATCAGATTAAAGTTGGCTTCACAGTATGAATTTGGAAGTCTTATTCTATAGTTTTTAAAATAGTTTGAAGAGAAAAGGTACAAATTATTATTTAAATTTTTGGTAGACTTCATCTGCAAGTCATCAGGCCCTGGGATTTTGTCTTTTTGGGAGTTTTGAGTACTGCTTCAATTACATTGCTAGGAATTGGTCTATAGAGATTCTCTGTTTCTTTGTACTTGAGCCTTGAGGAGCTCTATTTTTTTTTTGTTTGTTTTTAAGGAAACTGCATTTACCTAAATTGTCAAATGTGTTCATATGTAATTGTCATACTATTTTTTCTCTTATAATGTGATTTTATTTTATTTTTTATTGATCAAGTACGGTTGTCTGCATTCCCCCCCTAACTCCCCCATCCAACTCAGACATCCCCACCTCCTTCCCACAATTCCACCCCACCTTGCTTTTGTCCAAATGTCCTTTATACTTGTTCCTGTAAACCCTTCCCCCTTTTCCCACATTATCCTCTCCTGCCTCCCCTCTGATTACTGTCAGTTTGTTCTTGATTTCAATGTCTCTGGTTATATTTTGCTTGTTTGTTTGTTTTGTTGAGTAGGTTCCACTTACAGGTGAAATTATATGATATTTGCCTTTCACTGCCTGGCTTATTTCACTTAGCATAATGCTTTCCAGTTCCACCCATGCTGTTGCAAAGGGTAGGAGCTCCTTCTTCCTTTCTGCTTCATAGTATTCCATCATGTAAATGTACCATATTTTTTAATCCATTTGTTTACTAATGGGCACTAAGGTTGCTTCCAGCACTTGGCTATTGTAAATTGTGCTGCTATGAACATTGGGGTGCATAGGTTCTTTTGAATTGGTGTTTGAGATTCTCAGGGTACAGTCCCAGCAATAGAATTTCAGGGCCAAAGGCAGTTCCATTTTTAGATTCCTGAGAAAATTAAACACTATTTTCCACAGTGGCTGCACCAGTCTGCAATCCCACCAACAGTGTACTATGGCCCCCTTTTCTCAACAACCTCACCAACACTTCTTTGTTCACTTGGTTATGATGGCCATTCTGACCCATGTGAAGTGGTATCTCATTGTGGTTTTAATTTGCATCTCTCTGATGACTAGTGATGCTGAGCATCTTTTCATATGCACCTGGGCCCTCTCTATGTCTCCCTTGGAGAAGTGTCTGTTCAGGTCTTTTGCCCATTTTTTAATTGGGTTTTTGCCTTCTTGGAGTGGACTCATGTGAGTACTTTATATATTTTGGAGATCAAACCCTTGTCTGAGGTACCACTCGCAAATATGGTTTTCCATATGGTTGGTACTCTTCATTTTAATGTTGTTTTCTTTAAACATGCAGAAACTTTTTATTTTGATGAGATACCTTAGTTTATTCTTTATGTCCCTTGCTCTGGATGACATATCAATGAAAATATTGCTGCATGGAGTATCTGAGATTTCCCTGTCTATATTTTATTCTAGGACTTTCATGGTGTCACGGCTTATATTTAAATCTTTTATCCACCTTGAAGTCATTTTTTTGTATGGTGTAAGTTGGTGATCAAGTGTTATCTTTTGCATATGGCTGTTCAGATCTTCCAACACAATTTGTTGAAGAGGTTATTTTTACTCCATTTTATGTCGTTGCCCTCATTGTTGAATATTAATTGAATGTAGAGACTTGGGTTTATTTCTGAGCTCTCTGTTCTGTTTCATTGGTCTATCTGTTTTTATGCCAATACCAGGCTCTTTTGATTACAGTGGCCTTTGTAATACAGTTTTGTATCAGGCATTGTGATCCTTCCTACCTTGTTCTTCTTTCTCAAAATTGCAGCAGCTATTCAGGGTCATTTTGGTTCCATATAAATTTTAGAAGTGTTTGTTTTATGCCTACAAAATATGCCATTGATATTTTAATAGGTATTGCAATGAATCTGTAAATTGCTTTGAGTAGTACGGACATTTTGATGATGTTAATTCTTCCAATCCATGAACACAGTATATATTTCCATTTGTTTGTGTCTTCCTTGATTTCTTTCTCAGTGTTGTGTAGTTTTCTGAGTATAGGTCTTTTACCTCTTTAGTTAGATTTTATGCCTAGGTATTTTTGTTGTTGCTGTTGCTATATTGAATGGGATTTTTTTTTTCTTGATTTCTACTTCTGATGTTTCATCATTGGTATACAAAATGCATTTGATTTCTGGATATTGACTTTGTATCTCGCTATTTTGCCAACTTCATTTATTAGGTTGAGCAGTATTTTGTCAGAGTCTATAGGATTTTCTATGTACACTATCATGCCATCTGCAAACAATGACAGTTTTGTTTCCTCCTTTCCAGTTTGGATGCCTTTATTTCCTTTTCTTGTTTGATCACTGTGGTTAAAACTTCCAATACTATGTTGAATAGAAGTGGTGAAAGTGAACATCTCATCTTGTTCCTGATCTTAGTGTGAAAGTTTTTAGGTTTTGCCCATTGAGCATGATGTTGGCTGTAGGTCTCTCATATATGGCCTTTATTATGTTGAGGAATGCTCCCTCTATTCCCACTTTGCTGAGTGTTTTTATCATAAACAGGTGCTGTACCTGATCAAATGCTTTCTTGCATCTATTGATATAATCATGTGATTCTTTGTCTTTGCTTTTGTTTATGTGATGTATTGCATTTATTGATTTGTGAATATTGTACCATCCTTGCATCCCTGGGATGAATCCCATTTGGTCATGGTGTACAATCTTTTTAATGTATTGTTGAATGTGGTTTGCCAATATTTTGTTGAGGATTTTAGCATCTATGTTCATCAGCAATATTGGCCTGAAGCTTTCTTTCTTTGTTATGTCTTTATCTTGATGCTGGCTTCATAAAAAAAGTTTGGGAGTTTTCCATCATTTTGGATTTTTGGGAATAGTCTGTGAAGGAAAGGGGTTAGCTCTTCCTCAAGTGCTTTGTAGAATTTTCCTGTGAAACTATCTGGTCCAGAGCTTTTGTGTGTTGGGATTTTTTTGATTACTGCTTCAATTTCTTCTGTCGTTATTAGTCTGCTCAGGCTTTCTGCTTCTTCTTCATTGAGTTTTAGAAGATTATATTTTTCTAGAAATTTGTCTATTTCACCTAGGTTTTTAAATTTCTTGGCATACAGTTCTTTGTAGTAATTTATCACAATCCTTTGTATTTCTGTGTTAGTTGTAATCTCTCCTCTTTCATTTCTGATTGTGGTTTTTTTGGGTCCTCTCTCTTTTTTTCTTGATGAGCCTGCTTAAAGCCTTGTCGACTTTGTTTATCTTTTCAAAGAACCAGCTCCTGGATTCATTGATCCTTAGAATTATGCCTTTGGTCTCTATGTCATTTAATTCTGCTCTGATCTTGGTTATTTCCTCCTTCTACTTGCTCTGGGCTGTCCTTGTTGTTGTTCCTCAAGTTCTTGTAGACATACAGTTAGGTTGTTTGTTTGAAATGTTTCTGTCTCTTTTAGGTATACCTGTATCGCTATGAACTTCCTTTTCAGGACTGCCTTGGCTGTGTCTCATAAGTGTTGGGTTGTTGTAAGTTCATTTTCGTTTGTTTCCAGAAATTTTTTTTTATTTCTTCATTGATCTCATTCTTAACCCATTCACTGTTCAATAGCATGCTATTCAATTTGCATGAGTTTGAGTGTTTTTAAATTTTTTCTTTGATGTTGGTTTGTAGTTTCAGTCCCTTGTGGTCAGAGAAAATAGTTGATATGATTTCAATTTTTTTGAATTTATCAAGGCTTTTTTTGTGTCCTATCATGTGGTCTGTCTTTGAAAGTGTTTCATGTGCATTTGAAAACAATGTGTATTTTGCTTCTTTGAGATGATATATTATATAAATATATATAATATTTGTTTGTTTGTTTGTTTGTTTGTTTGTTTGTTTGTTTGTTTATATTCAGTGAAGTCCATTTGATCCAGGGCATCGTTCAATGTCACAATATCTTTGTTTATATTTTGTTTGGAAGATCTGTCCATCATTGACAGTGGGTTGTTAAAATCCCCTACTTTAGTTGTGTGTTTTTTTTTTTTCTTTTCAATATCTTTCTTGAAGTCCTCTGAGACTTTCTTACATATTTGGGTGCTCCTATGTTGGGTATATATATATATATTTACAGTGTTTATGTCTTCTTGATGAATTCTTCCCTTGAGTATTATGAAGTGGCCTCCTGGATCTCTTTTTATGGCCCTTGTTTTGAAGTTTATTTTGTATGAAATGAGTATTGCTACCCTGGCTATTTTTTCTGTGAATTTGTTTGGAATATTTGTTTCCAGCCCTTCACTTTCAGTCTGTGTATGTCTTTTGTTCTGAGGTGGGTCTCTTGTAGGCAGCATGTGTGTGGGTCATGATTTCTTATTCATTCCACTATTGTCTATCAATTGGAACCTTTAATCCATTTACATTTAAGGTTATTATTGATAGGTACTTATTCATTACCATTTTTTCGTACCTGTGTCCCTCTCTCTCTTTTTTTTTTCCTTTTCTTCAAGCAGTCCCTTTAGCATCTCTTGTAGAGCTCGTTTGGAGGAGGTATATTCTTTGAGGCTTCTGTTGTCTGGGAAGTTCCTTATTTGGCCTTCCATTTTAATCAAGAGCCTTGCTGGATAGAGTATTCTTGGTTGCAGGCTCTTGGTTTTCATTACTTGGAATATTTCTTTCCACTCTCTTCTGGCTTGGAGTGTTTCCATTGTGAAGTCAGCTGCTAACCTTATTGGGGCTCCTTTGTATGTTACTTCCTGTTTCTCCCTTGGTGCCTTTAAGATTCTCTCCTTGTCTTGGAATTTTGCCATTTTAATGTTGATGTGTCTTGAAGTGGGCCTCTTTGGGTTCCTCTTGATTGGGACTCTCTGTGTTTCCTGTATTTATGTGATCTTTTCTCTCAGCAAATTAGGGAAGTTTTCCATCATCATTTGTTCAAATGGGTTTTCTAGCCCTTGCTTTTCTTCCCCTTCTGGTATCCCCATTATATGGATATTATTAGGTTTTGTGTTGTCTTGCAGTTCCCTTAACCCCTCTGCATTACTTCTGAGTCTCTTTCTCTCTCTCTCTCTCTCTCTCTCTCTTTTTGTCTTTCTGTTTTTTTTTTCCCACCTGTCATCCAGCTCACTTATTTGATCCTCTGCTTCACCCAGTCAGCTTGTAATTCCTTCTAGTGTTTTGTTTTGTTTTTTTTTAGATTTTATTGTTCATTTTTTCCTGGTTTTTGTTTATGGTTTCTATTTCCTTTTTCATACTGTTGTAGTTCTCACTCAGGTCCTTGTAGTTGTCTTTGAGTTCCTTGAGCATCTTTATCACCATTATTTTGAATTCTATATGTGTTGGTTTTCTTGCCTCCCTTTCATTTAGCGGTTTCAGTGGGGAGTCTTCAATTCCTTGTGATTGCATATATATTTTTCTCCCCATTTTAGGTGACTCTTTGTGTTTGTTTCCGTGATTCTTGGTGTTTCACTTTGCTAGCTATCTTTGTAGGGTTAATTTCTATGGTAGGAATTCTATGAGGTTCAGTGGTATGGTCTATTTGATCTCCTTGTCAGGATGCTCTAGGTTTGCCTTTCTTCTGTTTGCGTGGTCTCTTTTAATGTACTTGGGTTTCTACCTTTCGGTGGTTCCTTTGTTGGTGTGTCCTCTCCTCTGGCAGGTATACTGATGTTCACATCTCCCATCTATTCTTGTATGTGATCAGTGGTAGGGGGTAAGCAAAATGGATTAAGACAGTCGGAGAGTATTTTATGGGATTTAAAGTATCAGCAAGTAGGAAAGAGATAGGAGATTCTTTGGATAAATATAGTGTTTACTGTGATATTTTACTCTACTAGCCATTTTTTATGAAAGGTGAAAGAGATAAGACTCTTGTTATATGGGAGGAGGATTGTGAGCTGAATCCAGAAAACAGAGCTCTTGTGAAAGGTTAGATGATGAGATATAGTGAGAGTAAAGGATAGAAAGTAGGTGTAGTGTGAGGGAGAATAGAGTTAACCACAACAATAATAATGCTCAGGATTGAAGTGAAGTGGGCTAAGATCAGGGAAGGTTGCTGTATAGTGTGTACAATTGTATGGGACAACAATTATTTATAACAGAACTGGAACAACAATAATATGACAAGAAATATATGATTTGGAAAACCAGAATAGAAAATACCTGATCAAGAGTAGTGTGTTACTGGAACACAAGTGAAGTGAAGAAGGAAAATTAAAATACAATACAGAGAGAATAAGGAAAACCAGTCAAACAATGCAATTAAACAGATAAATAAAACAAGGAAAACTAAACATATGGAAGAGAAATAAAAAATACTAATAAAACAAAAGTGGTAAAAATAGTGAAATAATAATAAATAATAAACAATTAAATGCCAGCTCTGTGGGATAGCAAAGTAATGTTTGTCTCTGTTTCTCAGTTTTGGGGGTTCGCCTTGTCCTCCCCCTTTGGATCTGTCTCTGGACCTTTGGTAACTCCATGTCTTATTGTCTCACTTAGGGGAAGCTAAAAAGAAAAAAAAGATAGAGGAAAGAAAAAATCCGCCTGTTTACTTTAAACCCATTCAGTGAGTTCTGCTGGACTTCTTGGATGCTATAGGAACAGGGTCCTGGGGTTTACCTTCCTATGGTTTTGAGAGGATGGGTATCAGGTCTGGGCCACAACATTCACAGTTGCTCTGCCTCAACCCAGGTCCTCTGTGAGCTTCCAGGCTCAAATAAGCTACTCAGTTTGTGGGTGTGCAGCACGATTCAAGTTTAGGCATGTTGTTCCACTCAGCCACTCAGTCTCTGGTGCAGGCTGCTCAAATCACCCTTGGGGCGAGCCAGCCTCTGCTCAAGAGTTCCTTACAAAGCAGCTGCCCACCCTTCTTAACAAATGCAGAGCTTTAACACAGCCCGGAGACTGTCCGAGTCAGGATCTGACATGGCCAATACCTCCTTTCTCCAGGTGTTGCCCAGCACCCCAGTTTCCCTGGTGTCAGCACCTACAGCCCCAGTGGATATATACTGCCTCTGTGTGTCTTCCATTTTGTCTCTATTCCCCCCAACAATATCCAGCATCCAGGTCCCTCCTGGTGCCAGGCTGTCTTCTCTGCTCTGGTAGGGGAGAGAGCTGGTCATCTAACTCTCCTCCCTATATCCTATGGCAGGCACCTGACCAGGTACCACAATGGCCAAGGTCCCTGCACAGATCCCAGGGACCTGACCATCCAAGTACAATCTCCTCACCATCTGTTTTTTAATGTCTTCTAAAATTTTTGGCCTCCAAACCTCATATAAGTTGTGATTCCATTGGCTGTTCACTTTGTTCCTCAGAAGGTCAGCTAGATGTTCCAGCTGGGCACAGGGAGAACTGGCCTCCATTCCCACCTACCTTGCTGCCATCTTTCCCTGATCTCAAAATTTTCACTTTAGACAGACAAGACCTCTTGAAGACATCCCAAATATAAGTGACTATGGCTTTCAAACTTAAGAAATAGTATAAACACAGAAATCCACTAACCAAAACACCACAATCTTCCTCCAAATCCCACACATGAGAACTGGGCTTTTACTTAGTCACTGAGCTGTGCCTGCCACTATGTAGCTCCTATTGATTTCTATGGAATCCCAGGTGGTACAAATAACACAAGTGATGGTGCCGGCGGCTCATAATTCTGCACTCGAGGCACTTTACCCAGTTTGGAGTATATCAGCTCCTTAGAGACCCATTTCCTTTCTCCAGCAAAGCTTTTAAAATCAGCTAATGACTGGAGAGGCAGACAGACAGACATGTCTGTCCCTAACATACACCCCTGGTCCTTGCATTTGTGGTAGTCTTTAGCTTTTAAATTACACAGGACATGCCTGTATTGCATGGAGGAAATATGTAACTTTAAATGTTAATGTGAAATAAATTTTTATTTCACATTATATTGTAAAATACCATTTTTAAAATATTTTATTTCATATTTTGGAAAGGGGAAAGGGATGGAGAAAAAGACAGAGAAAAACATCAGTCAGCTGCCTTTTGCACGCCTCCACCAGGAACCTGGCTCCAACCCAGGCATGTGCCATGCCTGGTAATCATACCAGAATTGGTGACCTTTTGGTTTATATGCTATTGTGAGCAACAGAAGCCAGGACCGAAGCACTATTTTATTGGGAACTCTCTAGATATCAAGGGAGACTGGCTCTCCAGCCCCACAGGCCTGTTGTGAGGATGGTGTCTGGCACTCCCATGGCTCAGCCTGCATTCACCATTCACTGAACTTCTCTGAGAGGCACAGGTGAGGTGGGGGGCACGACCATGCCTGGGCTTCCTTGGAGGGCCAGAGGCACTGATGGCTACACTGCCTCCTTTCAAACTGAATGCCACTGAAGAATCACAGCCTTGGCACAAGGACGTGTGCTCTCCAGGGTGGCACTGGTGTCACTAGGCACAGTCAACCACGCTCTCACCCCACCACTCACAGTCACACCCGTGGGGAGCAGGCCGGGTTGGTTGGGGGAAGCCCTGTCACCCTGAAACTGGTTTGTTAGAGAAGAAGTGACTCCCCACAGACTGAGGGTGCACTCAGTCCTCAGGAGCATGACTACAGGGACCTGTGACCAGTGGTTCCTAATCCTGGGATGAGCGACCACAAGGCCAGACCATCTGCTGAAGAGGTCTCCCCACCAGGCTAGATTCTCAGGCCCAGGGAGGGCTCTGAAAAGCATACAAAGCTGTAGAGACACCATCATGCAGTTTTCAAGCTTCATTTCAGAGAGCTAGTGGGAAAACGCCCATGCTTCTTGTACCCCCATGATGTATGGCAGGACCCCTGTGCACATGGAGTAATGTGTGTGTTGGTTCCACAGCTGATTGTGGAGATTTTCTACAGATGTTTCCTCTGTGTTCCCTATAGTTGCACAGGGGTCAGAAAGCTGCTTAGTTTTTATGTCCCCTCCTTCACTACAGTCATCTTGATTGTTCGTATGTCTGTGGCCACTCTGAAGAAGAGGGCAGCTAGGAAGGCATTCATTCACCCAAGGACAACCCTCAAGTGCACCTCAAAAAGATCACTTTGCCTCACTGACCACATTCTTGGCAGAGGTCTTCTGTTGACACTCCCTCTGACACCTTCCTGGATGCACCGGGGAGGGTCCCAGCCTACACAGTAATGGCAGTTCCCTGTATTGTCACAAATTCCTGGAGGTTGCATTTGGAAGGGTGAGAGTCATAGTCTATGACAGCCAGAGAACCATGGCATGTGCTGTTGACACAGAACTTTCTGTTACCACAGGGGCTGCAGTTTCTAGTTGCTGCTTCCTGCAGTGCAGGTGTCACCTTTGTGACCAGTCACCTGGCTCTCAACATCTCCATGCACACAGTTGGGGGGGCATAGTCCCAGCCTGATCAGTCACCAAAGGGTGACATGAGGGATCGACCTCCCACCCACATCCAGAGCCTTTTTTCCCAGCTCAGCTGGAAGCTCCCAGGTGGGGCTGTAGGGCTGCCATGAGGGCCTCCAGGTCATGCATCTGCAGTTGCACCCAAGGGTTCCACTGGGGATGGTTTAGGTTTGAGGACCTGCCTGCAGGCAGAGGCCCCACAGCTGTTCCCATGGGGGCTCCATTGGGGGTGCACCAGGGCCTGAAGGGGCCTGGGCCTCCCATGGGTGCAGCTGGGGACACTGCACTGTCCTATTCCATGAGACACCCTCAGCCCACATACTGGAGCACCCCAGAAGACTCCTACACCATGGTCCTCAGCAGTGGCCCAGCTTTGCCCAGGGCCACCAGTGGACAGTGTGTCCCACACCAGTTGCTGACCCACAGTGGCTCTTTCATGTGCTGGGAAGTGGTGACATGTCCAGCTCCAGCTGTGGATTCAGCTACCTGGGGGGACAGCACACATGCACTCAAGCACAGAGGATAGGACCTCAGGTCCCAGGACATATTGGCTGAGGAGGTGGCTACCTGGGGCTGCACCACAAAGAGCCAGAAGAGACCTGGCACCATACCATGCATGGAGAAAATGTCACCAAGTAGAAATTCTCCCCTAAGACATCTGGTGTGCAAGGTCATCTTCTGTGAGCCATCCATCTCTGCTGAGTGACACCTGGGGTCTTTCTAGAAGGAAGACCTTCCATCCACCCATCTGGGCCCCTGGGTGTTGAGAGGATCCCGCCCTGACCCCTGAGAGATACTCCCTCGCCTCCCTGTGCTCAGCTGCATGGCACCCTCATCTACAAGCAAAACATGCACCCAGGCCTGTTTCCTTTCCACTTGGGGTCCCCTGGGGCTGAGGACCCTCACCTGTGCCCTTTTAGCCCTCAGGCTCTTCCAGTGGTCTTGGACTGGGGACTGAGGATCATTTGTCTGACTCACAAGCACCTGCCATGTGACCCAGGAACAGGAGGACAGCTGCCACTGTCCTTGTGCCTGGAGGGGTACTGGTGGGTAACTGGCCCTTAGTGTTGGCTGAGGTAATTAATTAATTAAATCAGATCAAGTAATATGGGCACACAGACTCAGGGATTGATGTAAGATCCGCAATGCCCACACTCAAGGTCTGCCGGTGAGTAGCCTTTTCTTGCCCCTGCCTTGGATCCAACTTGCCCAAGGACATGCTTTGGCAGAACCTGGCTGCAGAACTGGGGCTATGCTTCAGCAAGCTGTGTGCACACAGGGCCTCATATCAGTGAGTGATGTTCAAGCAAATGCCAGGTGTGGCTTCCTATTTAAACGTGGTCCCAGATGGTGTCTGCAGAACCTGCTCAGTCTGGCTGACCCAGGGAAATGCCTGTCCCCTTCCTCCTCTTCCTTCCTGTGCTGGGTCTCCCATGGGGTCTGGGAGTGACTGGGAGACCTGACGGTGCACAGCAGTGTTCACAGAGACATGGACTCATTTACCTTGCTGTTTTCTTTTCTCCTCTGGTGTCCTGTCCCAGGTGCAGCTGCAGGAGTCAGGCTACAAGGAGGTGCAGCCCTGTCAGACCCATACCCTCCCTTGTACCATCTTGGGGACAATGTCTCCAGCAATAGTGCTGCTTGGGACTGGCTCAGACAGCACCCGAGGAGAGGGCTCCCCTGGCTGGGACGGACATGCTACAGGTCCAAGTGGTAAAGTGCTTATGCACCATCTCTTAAAGGTCGGTCAGCCATTGACCCAGACAAGTCCAGGAACCTGGTCTCCCAGCAGCTGAGCTACATGAACACCAAGGGCATAGCTGTGTGTTACTGTGTGAGAAACACAGCAAGGGAAAGTCAGCCTGAGCCCACACCCCCACCTTTACCGCTGGAGACAGGAGTGCTGGGCTGCCAGGATTGCTCAGGACACTAGGAGGCGCTCAGGACCCAGAGATCAGAGCATCCACCCCACGAACACGTGCAGGTGGAGGCTAAGCCCTAGGTTACTCCTTGTCACCTGACATTTACTCCTTCCTGCATTTTCTCCAGAGTCAGATCGTGACACTAACAGGACAAGACACCTCAGCAGCAAATGGCAGGTCCCAGAGCTCACCTGCCATGAGCTAGCAGAGCAGTGGTAAATGCTGAAGGAGAGGAAAGGCCCAGTGGGGCTGGGGTCATTGTCCCAGCACCCTACACACAGTGCCAGTGGCTGTGGCTCCTGTACTGACCCAAAGGGGCTCCCACCTAAAGTAGCTTTGGATGTGGAGTCTGATGATGTCCACACACCAAAGCATCAATTGGGGCTCAGTTCTGACATGATAGGGGTCTCAGGAGGGCCAGACAGGCCTCGTCAGCAGCAGTGAAGTGGCTTCTGAGTGCTGATTTGCTGTGGTCAGAGGGCTGGTGAGGGTTCCTAAGTTGGGCAGGGACTTTGCTGGGTTGACTCTCCCACCGGGGACAACGCAGTGATCACCCAGGCTTTCTTATCAGCTTGTCCAGATATGGAAAGATGTGGATAAAGAGGATGAGGCTCTAAAGGGTGAACTCAGATGTCCAGCATCAAAACCTGGGTTCAGAATCCTTAGTCAACCTGACAATTGCAATCACAAGGGAAAGGGAAATTGTCATGCATTGGGGTGTATAGCGACCTGGGATTACGAGCAAGCAGATAAAATCACACCAGGGATTACACAGGGGTCCTGGTGGGACATCTTTAATGGCAGTTTCTGCTGAGATTTTTCTCATTGTATCTAAGGTCATAAGTCAGCTGCCTCCTTCCAAGGATTGTAGCTTCTGGAGGGTCCAAGAGTCCAGAGTTAGACATCCTGCACTGCAGCCATTCTCAAATGTGTGGGTTTCACACTTGCTCTGTGAGCTGAGGTGTGGACCCAGGGACTGCTCTGGAGTTTTACTGCAGCCTTTGTCATTAATACACATGATAAGGTCTCCCCATTAGCACCATCAACCATTCCCCATGATTCTTCAATCAGCAGATAAATCTCCTAGTGGAAAATAATGAAGATGCTATTCAGGATGTTGGGGGGAGGTTGTCTGAGTCTGTTGAGAGTATTGGATACATGGGTCATGTGACAGTTAATTTAGGGGTTCATTTGACTGGCAGTGTGTGCCTACATATTTGTTCAAGTATTATCTGGAGGTTTCTGTGGGTGTGATTTAAATCAGTGGCCTGGGTGAGGCAGATTGCCCTCCCTAGTATGAGGGACCCTGCCCAATCATTGAAGGCCTGTAGGAGACCAATGTTATTCTCCCGCCTGATGGCCTTGGAACTTGGAACTTGAGTGTCCACATGAGATTGTGTCCTGCCTCCAAATCTCAGGGCACATGGGCTCTTCCTGCATCTCAGGCCTGCATCCTTGGACTGGAACTAACCCTGAGACTCCTCTGTGACCCTCATGTCAATGTTTCTCCTTGATTTCCCTGAACCTTCTTTCTGTCACATTGTTATTTTCTCAGAGCCACAGGCAGGGATGGGATGTACGTGTCCCAAAAAGTCCAGGCTGCTGCACGTGTGACCTGGAGGTGGACCCGGTCCCCATCAGACCCAGGGCTCCATCAGCCCAGCCCCCATCACACAGGCTGTGTGTACACCTCCTCCTTTCTCCTTGTCCTGCTGCTTCCAGGATGGACAGGAAACTATGACAGAAAACCATGAGCAACACTAGGAAACTTATTAGTGTTTGTCCTAACTCAGCACAGCCTCTGGTCATGGGTGTTTCCTGTCCATTTCATGTGATCACATGTTGACTCCTTTCACTAGAGTTTGTTGTCCACCTTCCCTGTGCTGTGCCCCCTCCTTCCTGATCAGGAAAACAGGAAAACTCCTGTTTACAGTCAACTGAACTCTTGTGAAAACAAGAGAGATGGAATAGGAAAACGAATAAACAAGATGTGCTCCATCCTTACGCCAACATATTCTACCTTAAAAAAAAAAAAAGAAAAAGAAAAAGTGGACAGCTACTAGAACATGGATGAACTTTGGAGACACAATGCCCAGAGAGAAATGGGTAATTCTCAGAAACACAACAGCTTTGTGCTTCCATGTCTGTGAGAACCTGGAGTGGTCAAAGGTGTAGAGACAGATGAGGAATGCGGTGACTGGGGTGGGAGGAGGAAGCAGGGAGTTGTTATTTAATGGGCACCAAACTAGTATGGGAAAGTGAGCATTTCTGGATTTGGAAGGTGACAACAGTTGCATGACTTTGTGTGTTTAATGTTTCTGTGTCCACTTAAAATATATTAGCACAGTAAATGTTTGGGGCAAGAACCTCCAAAGGGGTGTAACTGTCCCAATGTGTTTCCAGGAAAATGGAATTGAGGAAGAGGGGGAGCCTGGTCCAGGGTCCTTGGCCACAGGGGTCTCTGAGCTGAGAGCAGTGTGAGAAGTGAATGTGTGGGGACAACAACAGTGGGTGAGTCCTGAGAGGGTGCAGGGCACTATAAGGACCCAGGGTCTCTTCAAGGGAGATGCGATGTGGGTATCCTGTCATTAGAGTCCAGAACCCTCTGACTGATGGTCACCAGGATGAGTTGTGGGGATGCACAACTCTCCAATACAGTCACCACACACAGGACCCTGCTGCACAGATTGGACACTCCTTTCTTGGGAGACACTTTGACCCCATGAATTTTCACTTTGCAGCATCCTCTGAGCAGGTAATCAGCATTTCCCTCTGCTTACATCTCAAATGGCATGGAAGTGAGAAAAATAACAAGGCCTTCAACAGATTCCATTTATCCAGGTATTTTTGTCTCTGAAGCCCCTAAAAAACTGGGACACAGAGACACACAGCATTCACCTGAAATGCATCTCTAGGCAGCATGGCTGGGACAGGTGAGGGAGAAGAGGGCATTTCCAGTCTGAGGGACCCCAGGGCTAGGTGAGGACACACATCACTGAGGTGACCAGGGGCAAGGAGGGGGGCTCAGTGTCCTCCTCACATTGGTGGAGGGGACAGGAGTGGGTTACAGAGCACAGCTGTCCCCTGGGGCAACAGTGTGCTGCTCACTGAAGTTGTTTTCACTGCTTCTCCCCCTAGGAATCCACCTCGCTGTCCTTCCTGATGGTCACAGTTGATCAATGCCCAGGGCTCCTCACAGGTGGCTCCCAGCACCTGCAGGGCATTGCTGCCATCTCTATCACAGACATCACTTTGGTTCCATGTGGCTGCATGAACTCCTCACTCTCAGCTCTCTTGCCAACAAAGGAGCAATATTCTGACACATTTGTCACCTATGGAAATCTCCCATGAGTTCCATGGATGTCTTCAGACTGTCAGATGTGCCCCAGTCCTCACTGTGCTCTATTAAATAATGGGGACAGCAGTGGGAATTTTCTGTGTGTGGAGGGTGTGTGAGACTTGGGGAAGCAAGCCTGGTTTTAAGCATTTACCGGGCTGTTAAATCTCATCATGTGTTTCACCTAAGTTCAGTTATTTAATGAAAGATACATCTGTTCTGCACTTTGGTTTCCCCCATCTGTCACGTTGGCCCATCATGAATTCCCAATCTCCTTCTTCAGCCCCCAGGTTCCCCCAGCCCAGGGTCTCAGGTGAACATGGGTATGGCAGGTTTCAAACTGCCAGGAAGCAAGTTCCATTGTCTACACACACCTCAGAATGACTGCTGGCCCAGAGTCAGCACCCGTGTCTCTCTGGCAGAAGGTTACTCCAGGGCCTCAGGGCCCCATGTGGTCTAGCAACCCCGGAGTCCTCCTGAGTGGCTCACCTGTGGGAAGGGGATGCACTGCCCTGGGAGAAGTGAGACTGAAGGAAAAGCACAGTGAGTCTAACACCTGTGTCAGTGCAGGGATTTGTCTGGACTGTGGGTGGCAGGTCCTAACCTGCGTGGCCTATTCCACAGAGCTGAACTGAGACAGGCTGCACCTGCAGGAACAGGGGTCTCAGCCAGGTCAAGGGATAGAATGTTTTTTATATTGCTCTTATTGTAACATTAAATTTTATATCAAATGATATTTTATGAAAGTATGGTGATCCCATCTGGCAACTATGAGTCTACTGCATGTGTTTCTTTGGATTTGGGAAGATGTTTGGGTATAATGTTAATCTATTTTAATATCCACTTGAATATTTCATGAGATTAAAATAGTAGGATCTTCTCATCTAGTCCAGTTTTAATGTTTAAAGAAAGGAAAAAGGGTTGTCCATTGACATGACTTCAAGATGACTCATAACACAACTACACTCCCATCCCTGACCCACATGCCTCAAGAGCTGTACCTCCACCTCCAGAGACATCCAAGAACCAGGTCTCCATGCAGCTGAGCTCTGTGACCACTGATGACACAGCCATGAATTACTGTGTCAGAGTCATAGTGAGCGAAAGCCAATGTGAGCCCAGACACAAACCTCCCTGCATGAGACAAGAGGTATGGACACCAGGGGGTGCTCAGGGCCCAGATATCAGAGCAACCACCCCAGGAGCAGGTGGAGGTGGAGGCTAAACCCTGGGTTACCATGCAGTCTGGAGTTTCTGCTTCATCTGACATTTGTCCCCCCATCTTCTTCAGAGTCGGAATCAGGATACTAACAGGACAAACAACTCAGCAGTGAATGGCAGCTCCTGGGGCTCATCTGTCATCAGCTAACAGAGCAGTGGTCAGTCCTGATGGAGAATAAAGGCCTGATGATGGGGGTAGTCATTGTCCCAGCACCGTGCACACAACACTGATGCTGCGGCCCCTGTGCAAACCTAGAGGAGCTCCCACCCAAAGTAGCTTCAGATGTGGAGTCTGATGATGCCCACACACTGAAGGATCAGGTGCAGCTAAGTTCTGAGGGTCAGGAGAGTCAGGTCTGCATCTCCAGCAGGGGTAAAGTAGCTTCTGAGAACCTGGTCAGGAGCCTGGCTCATGTTTTTGTTTGTTTGTTTGTTTGTTTGGCTTTTTTTGGTGAGAGGGTGAAGGTTCCTGTGTTGGACAGGGACTTGCTGTATTGACTTTCCCACCACAGGCAAATGAACGATCAACCAGAGTTTTTTATCAGCATGTCCATATGAGGGCAGACATGGATAAAAAAGGGTGAGGTTTGAAAGTTCTCAGACATCCAGTATCAAAACCTGCATTCCAATTCCTGAGTCAACCTAACAATTGCAATAAAAATGGAAAGGGAGATACTCATGTATTGGGTGCACAGCAATCCAGGATTATGAGCAAGCAGATGAGAACATACCAGGGATTACACAGGGGTCTTGGTGGGACATCTTGAGTGTCAATTTCCACTGTCTGTGACTATTCTCATTGTATCAAAGGTCATGAGTCAGCTTTCTCCTTCCATGGACTGCAGCTTCTGGAGGGTCTGAGAGTCCTGAGTTAGACATTCTGCACTGGAGCCATTCTCAAAGGTGTGGAATTCACATTTGCTCCATGAGCTGTGAGGTGTGCACTCAGGTACTTCTCTGGAGTTTTACTGTGGCCTTTGTTGTTAACACACACACTAAGCCTCATTCATGGAATTCATCAGCCATTGCCTCTGATTCCTTATTCAGCAGATAAATGTCCTAGTGGTAGACCAAGGAGACACTACTGAGGATGATGGGCAAAAGCCATCTGAGTCTGTTGAAAGGATGGGACACATGGATCTTGTGATAGTTAATTGATGGGTCCACTTGACTGGCCTTGGGTGTCCCCATATTTGTCCAAACATTATCTGGGGGGTTTCCATGAAGGTGCTTTAAATCAGTGGACTGGGTGATGCAGATTGCACTCCTAACATGGGGAGCCCTGCTCAAGCTTTGAAGGCCTTCAGAGGGAAACTCCACTGAGCTTTGAGACCTGATGACAACCAGTCACCCATAATCACAGGGACTCTATGTCCATTAGCACTGAGGGACCTAAAGAGAATCGGGCTGTGCTCCTGGCCTGGAGCCCCAAGGGCCCAGGAGGAAGCCTGTCCTCAGAAAGGCCAAGGCTGTGCTGCCATAGCCTCAGGCACCCTGGTGGGTGGAGTGGGAGGGGTAGAGGAGCCTGGGAGGGAAGGCACCTGGGCCTGACTTGCCCCTGGGCCTTCCCTGGGCCTCTCTGCACCTGCGCCTCCTCCCCTGCATGTGATCCACATCCTGCTGGAGGAGAAAGGACTAAAGCTGCATCAGGGGACAGGCTGGCCCCTCAGGATCCCCGACGTCTCCATCACTGTAATGGGGCAACTCCAGGCAGCCTCAAAGAAGGTAGTACCCACAGGGGGATGGGATAAATGTTGCCAGAGCGGGGCTGAAGACAGGGTCAGAGGCTGGTGTCCAGGTGGGGTGAGGCTGTACCACCTTTCAGATACCCTGTGGGACAGCAAGCACAATTTGAATCTGAAGTCCTAGGGTCAATTCACAGGCAGGGGTCACCTGCTGGCCCCTGGAGGACCAAAGGCCCCATGGTGCCCCCTACACAGGTTGGGGGCAATTTATCAACCCAGAAGGCTGTCACCATGGGGTTGAGTTCCAAAGTGGGGGCAGACAGCAGGCTGAGGAGGCCATGTCCTGCCAAGGAGCCTTAGGGCAGGCAGGCATGGCCCCATCTGCCCCCCGGACACAGCTCCCAGCCCTGAACCTGTGTGCAGCCTCCCTGGGTCTCTGCTTCCCTCTGCAGGTCAGCCCTGAATCCCAGGCTCCCTCAGGCCCAGCCCACAGTATAGGGGATTTGGGGTAGGTCTGTGTCACTGTGCTACTACTGTAGTGGTAGTAGTTGTTACTACCACAATGTCACAGCTCCCATCAAAAACCCTGCCCAGAACCGGAGACACACTCTGCCCTCAGCAAAGCAGTGACACCGTCCCTGGATTTTGAATGGGGCCACAGCACCATGGGTATGGTGTTACCACAGCAGTGCAGCCTGCAACACAAACCCACGGGGTGGCAGGCATGGTGAAGGCATGGCCCTCAGGCATCCCCACACAGGCCTGTCCTGCTGACTCCATGGGACTACGACCCCATTGCACCCCGTGCAGGCAGGCCCACCAGACACCTGGGCCAGGCGCCATGGTGGTAGGGCCCTCCCACCATGTACAGGAGGTTTTTGCCAAGGACCCTCCCACTGTGTTACTATAACTACCACAGTGACAGGCCTGATGCCATAAACCCTGGGGTAATAGCCAGGCCCTTGGGGCCATGATGGGTTAGGGGCTGCTCCCAGGATAATAACCCTGACTTGGCCTCCAGGGCCACTTCCAGCCAACCCAGTGGCCCCTCCCAAGAGCCCAGCACCCACCTGCATCTGGGATCTTCTAAGCCTCTGAGGTGGACTCACTGACCCCACGTGCTCCTGCCCAAGCCCAGTGAGCTGGCAGACACAGCCCAGTGCTCAGCACCAGCAGGAGTTAAGTAGGCCAGAGGCACCTTGGGCAGACAGTCCGAGATGAAGGTCTCACAGGCAGGATACCAGACACCCTCAGGGAGGCTGACAGGGTAGAACTGGGCCAGTGCTAGACTGTGTGGCAGTGCACGAACCAGCCAAGGCATGGGGCAGGGCTCACAGCCCACTGTAGATGAATCCCTAAGAAGGTGGTCCTTCCTGGTGGGACCAGAGCATGTGGCAGGTGCCTCTCCCTGGGGAGCAGTGCTGTGCAGGTTCTTGGCCACCATGTGACTCATGCACCAAGTAGAAACCTGGCCACAGCGATGGCCTCCAGGGAAAGACCCTGGGAGGAGCTAGCCCATCCCAATCCAGCAGCATGGACATACACTACTCCTGGTTGGTCTGGACTGCCAGGTTCCTGGGGGAGAGAACCACCCAGGGCCTCACCCAGTCCTCAGCCCAGGGTCGCCCCCCCACTCCTTACTCTGGCTGTATACCCTCTGCATGTTCAGACCCTGTCCTCATCCAAGCTTCCATCCCAGGGGCTGCCTCACTGGGGGGACTTTTGCAGGAGGGCAGCTTCAGGCAGTAAACACTGTTACCTAGAGTTTGTAAGCATTCCTACTAAGTGACACACAGACAGGGTGTAAAGCCACAGGCAAAACTTCCCAGAAGGTCAACCTGGGTCAGGCCCTAACACTCACCTCAAAGGCCTTAGCAGCTAAGGGCAGTGGCCTTGGGGAGCTGAGACCTTCCTGCCCAGCCCTGTGCCTCCTGCTCTCTTGCCACTGCCCAACCCCTGTCCTCTGATCCAGACTGAAACCTATCACCCAATGCTCCCCGTAGGCAGGTGTGGCCCTGGCTGGCCCTTGGGGTAGCCCAGTCCCTCATGTAACCAGCACAGGTTACACACCCCATCCAATGACCTGTAGGGCCCCAGACACAGACATCAGAGGCAAACCAGATGCCCACCTAAGCCTGAACTCACCCCAGGCCCCCACAAGTAGTCTCACCAGCCAGGCCTGGCCCCCAGTTTGCTGTCC
The DNA here is from genome assembly GCF_004126475.2 of Phyllostomus discolor. NCBI lineage: Eukaryota > Metazoa > Chordata > Mammalia > Chiroptera > Phyllostomidae > Phyllostomus > Phyllostomus discolor. The sequence goes on along the minus strand of NC_040917.2, from coordinate 318,721 downwards.
CCATTGGTGGACAGCAGCTTGAAGCCCCCAGAGCAGCAGACCTGGGATCTCCATGTTCAGCCTGCTTAGCTTCCCTGGGCTCTACCCACCGGACATCCACCATGAACTGCCCCAGGCATCCAGAGCACCTCCTTTCCCTTCCCAGCCCACATGGGGGTGCTGCAGATCTGCCCCAGCTACTAGGCACCCTTCAGGCCCCAGGACCCAGTTATTGTCATAGGGTGTCATACAGTGATCTAGGTAACGACAATGACCATAGTGACACCACCCTCAGCAGCAGCAAGGGCCAACTGAGCACTGCCCCCCAGTGCCACCAGCGCCCTTGGGCCCTCTCTGAACCCAGTCCTGGCAGCTAACCCCTTTGGGTTGGGGCCCTGAAGCCACCATCATCTAGCCTCTGGCCCTGGAAGGATGGTCCCTCAGATCTGAGGTCTGGGCTTGGGAGAGGGCACAACTATGGAATTAAAGAAACCACAGCCATCAGGACTGGTAGGAGGGGAAAAGACATTGTCCCTTAGCCATATGCAGTGGATAAAAATTTGGGAGGCATATCTTGGGAGCAAGGAATTCCAGTCCCACATTAGGACCACCAGCCCATGTTTCCAGTGCCAGAAACATAAGTCCCCACAACTTCTGACTGCAAAAAACAGCAGACATTGAGTTGGTGGAAGAAACTTTTGGAGCCCCAAGCAGTTCCACTTAGAGAACTCACACACAGCCTCACTTATTCAGACTCACTCCCTCTGAGCTGCAGCACTGCTGTATAGGCTTGAAAGGCACCAATGGTATACAGGGAGAGACTTAAGTGTCTGTAATCAAGTATCTGGCAAGCAGAGGCCATTATTCCTTTTCTAAACCCACCCTCCCACAGGGCTGGAAAGCTGGTGCCATATCTGAGAATACATGAAGTTCACTAACACTAACACAACTTGGAACCCATAGACTCTGCTCCACCTAACTTACGGGCCCACCCAACTGGACCTCTAGCACCCAGAGGTGACCACCCCTCCCACCCAGAGCTGGCCCCTCTCCCCAAGCCCAGCTGCCCAGATTCCACTCTGGGAGGCCCCTCCTCACACCCCACACCCCTTCCTGAGGACAGGGGACTGTACAGAGCTCCTGCCACACAGGTGGCCACCCTACCACTTGGCCTCAGGCCTGTCCCCAAGGACAGAGAGCCCCACCTGATTGCCTTCCCCAGGTATCACCTCCACCCCCGTCTGTCACCCCTCCTCTTTCCATGTGAAAGGGAGTGTGAAGAGGATCTGGAGCTGAGCTGACCTCCCAAGAGCTCCAGTGGCCCCATCCACTTCACCAACCTCAGCATGCTGTCCTGTCTCCCAAGCCCCAGGAACCCTTGCTCAGCACCCAGCACTGCATGGCCAGTGTAGACAGTGTTGCTGGGTATGGGTAACAGACTAGATCAGCTGCACCGGTGCAGGGAGCTCAAGTGAAGAGGCCCCACCACCACCCCGGGCCCAAGAGAGGGAAGATTCAGCATGGGACCCTCTCACAGTGGGAAAACCTCCACAGTGGCCCAGGTCAGACCAAACAGCTCCTTCATGAGCACCTGATCCTCTGCTCCCAAGGACCCCTCTCCAGCAGCCCTACCATGATGTCAGGACACCAACCTGGGCTCTTGCTGCCGCTCCCATCTGGGGCATTTCTGCCTAACAGTCCATGAAACATGGGGCTAATTAGGACCACTTATGCTAGGACTCTGGACTACCAGACCTCAGGAATTCATCCTACAAGGAAAGAACCTCCCCCTCCTTCAAGGTCAAACAGCACAGAGTGAGGTGCTGAACTCACAACAGGCCAGGAGGTTTATGGTCCTGCCTGTGTCACTGTGGTATTATAGTGTATCGTACCACAGTGACACTTGTCCAGTCGGAAACCCCTGCTACAAACCTGCCCTGCCACCCAGCCCACACTCAGGATCTGAGGTGCAACACCTCCAACTGGGCTGGAAGATGCTCCATGCCCTCTCCCTGACTCTCAGGAATGGCCAGAGCCTGAGGAGGGGTCCTGTGGCAGCAAATGGGCCTCTGCAGCCCTGGTGGGTCCTTATCCTTCCATGATCCCCACAGAATCTGTTTGGGCCTCAGACAGTGTGGGTGGAGTTCAAGATGCAACTCCCACAGGCCACTCCCAGGGCCAAAGGACACTCCTAAAACCTGCCTGTGGGGCCCAGAGCCCAGACGTGCCAGCTCTGCCATGCCCAACTGGAGGCCTCACCTGGAAGCCCACTCCCCACCAAAGAGACACCAAGGCCCTAGACTGGAGGTTTCTGAGAGGCCCTGAGACACAGCAGGTCCAGTGGGGACTACAAGCCTGAGAGGGGCTGTGCCTGAACCTGTTCTCATGGCCTCTAGGAACCCAGCCCCACAGCCAGAAATGAGAGGGTGGAGCCCCTCTCCTAGGCAGACAGTGTCACAGGCTCCACAGGCAACCCTTGCTGACAACCCAGGAATCCTTCCCTGTCAAACCGCATGGTGAGGGCAGGTGCTGGGTGGGTCAGGGGAAGGCTGTGTCCTGTCCTCACCCCTCACAGAGCTCAGGGATGCTGTACAGAACTGACATTTGATGTAAGTGTCCAGTCCTGCCACCAATGCCCCAGGGCCAGGGACCAGCAGGCATTAGCCCTCACCTAAGCCATCCAGAGCAACATGGGCCACCATGCTTCCCACCAACACAGAACCCCTGAGCTGTGTCCTTCACAGGGACTGGCTGGGAGGGAGCTCACAGTCAGTCCCTAGTCCCAGCTCTTTCAGAATGCTCACCAGGGTGGCCATTACACACAGTGACAGTCAGTAGTCAGCAGAGCCCACTGCCCTCCCCTCATTCATCTCAGTGATGGACACCTCCATAGAGCCCCCATGTCACAGCCCTCCTCTCAAGTCCTCATAGGGACTATATGCCAGGCCTGGGAACTCTGCCTCACTGGGCCTCAAGGTCCCCAGCCTAGACCTGGGCCCAGGAAGCCTGTGTGCCTCAATGATATGGAGGATAATGAAGCAAAACACAACCAATCAGAACAAAAAGAAAAATAATACAAAAAAATGAGGATAATATAAGCAGCCTGTGGAACAACTTCAAAAGGTCCAACATTTGCATCATAGGGGTGCCAGAAGGAGAAGAGTAAGACCAAGAAATTAGAGATCTATTTGAGGAAATAACAAAAGGCAAACAAATAGCATGCAAGTCCAAGAAGCACAGAGAATCACAAATATGATGGATGCAAAGAGGCTCACGCTAAGACACATCATAATGAAACTGCCAAAGGTTAAAGAGAAAGAGAGAATCTTAAAAGCAACAAAAGAAAAGCAACTAGTCACCTACAGGGGAGTTCCCCTAGGACTGTCAGCTGATTTAGCAAAGAAACTTGGCAGGTTAGATTCAGTCATGAAAAGCAAGGACCTACAGCCAAGGCAGTGCTACCCACCAAAGCTATCATTTAGAATCAAAGGGAAAATAAACAGCATTCTAGACAAGAATAAATTAAAATCTGTCATCACTAAGCCATTATGCTATGAAATGTTAAAGGCACTTACTTAAGAAAAGGATCAAAACTATGAACATTAAAATGGCAAAAATACAAATCTACTAACAATTGAATCTAAAAAACAAACTAAGCAAACAAGAACTGAGACAGAATCATGGATATGGAGAGATTTTTGGTGGTTGCCAGATGGGAGAAGGATGTGGTGGAATGGGTGAAAAGGTGAGGGGATTAGGAAATCCAAATTGGTAGTTACAGAATAGCCAAGGGGATATAAAGTACATCCAGCCTGCAGGGGCCACACCTGAAAATGGACCTGAAGGTGAATCTCAGGGGTCTCAGGGACCCCTCCACTGTGCCCCATATTCCAGCCCTGTCTGCAGTTCAGCTTCCTGAGTCAACACCTACTTGGCTTTTTTTTGAGGATAGCTGAAAGGGCATGGCCACTACCAGACTGGGTAAGGAGATGTGAACTGTGTCCTTCCACCCCAAGCTCCGGAAAAAGCCATATTGTCCAAGCCTCTGCCAATGTGGGATACTGGAGTAACTACCACAGTGACACTATCCATGCTCACAACCCACTACCACCACCAGGCCACCACCCTCCAGGCAGGCAGATGCTTCATGCCCTCTCCCTGAATCCCAGGAATGGCCAGAGTCTGAGGAAGGGTCCTGTGTCAGGACATGGGCCTCTGGAGCTCTGGTGGGTCTCTATACGGCCTGGATCCCCACAGAATCTCAGTGGACCTCAGACAGTGTCAGTTGAGTTCAGGACCCTGCTCAGGGCTATACCTGTCCCCTCTTCTTGTCTTCCCAACAGGCTGCTGACCTCGTAGTCAGCTCCTGAACAGACACAAGGTCACTGCAGGCACAGAGCCATTCACCACCTGGTTGGTATCCAACACAAACATCTCGAGCAGTGTTGCCTAAACCTCTAGCACCCAAGTATGTCCACCTGTCCCGGGCAGAGCTGGCCCCTCTCCCCAAGCCTAGCTGCCCAGGCTCCACTCTGGGAGGCCCCTCCTCACAGGTAACACCCCTTCCTGAAAACAGGAGACTGTACAGAGCTCCTTCCACACAGGTGGGCACACAGGCACCTGGTCTAAGGCCTGTCCGCAGGGACAGAGAGCCACACCTGATTGCCTTTCCCAAGGTCTTAGTTATCACTTCCTCCCCCCATTTTATCACCCCTCCTCTTTCCATGGGAAAGGGGTTGGGAAGAGGACCTGGAATTGATCTGACCTCCAGTAGCACCATGACTGCACTGATTTCTCCACCAACCTCAGAGAGCTGTCCTGTCTCCCAAGGTCCAGCTCTTCAGTCTCAGCATCCAGTGCTACGGGGCCAGTGTAGACAGTGTTGCTGGGTGCAGGTCAGGGGCTGGATCAGCTGCACAGGTGAGGAGAATACCTCCACAGTGGCTCAGCACAGACGCAAAAGCTCTACTGTGAGCCTTTGCTCCTCTGCCCCCAGGGATCCTCCTCCAGTAGCCACTGCCATAATGCCAAAACAGCAGCCCTAGGCTCAGGCTACCACTCCCATCTGGGGTGTGTCTTCCTTGGAGCCCACAAACCACTGGGCTCCTTCTGGTCACAGGTGCTGGGACCAAGGACTACCAGACCTCATGAGACACATCCAGCAAGGAAGGACCCTGTCCTTCATTCAAGGTCAAACAGCACAGAGTGAGGTGTTGAACTCACAACAGGCCTGGAGGTTTGTGGTCCTGCCTGTGTCACTGTGGTATATAGCGGATGGTACCACAGTGACATTTGTACAGTCAGAAACCCCTATTGGAAAGCTGCCCCGCCACCCAGCCGCCACTCAGGATCTGAGGTGCAACACTGCTGTCCAGGCTGGCAGATGCTCCATGCCCTCTCCCTGACTCTCAGGAATGGCCAGAGCCTGAGGAGGGGTCCTGTGGCAGCACATGGGCCTCTGCAGCCCTGGTGGGCCCTTACCCTGCCCTGATCCCCACAGAATCTGGGCCTCAGACAGTGTGGATGGAGTTCAGGATGCAACTCCCAGGGCCACAGGACACTCCTAAAACCTTCCTGTGGGGCCCAGAGCCCAGACCTGCCAGCTAAGCCATGCCCAACAGCAGGCCTCACCCAGACACTCTCTCTCCATCAAAGAAGCACCAAAGCCCTAGACTGGAGGTTTCTGAGAGGCTGTGAGTCACAGCAGGTCTAGTGGGGACTACAAGCCTGAGAGAGGCTGTATGTGAACCTGTTCCCACGGCCTCTAGCAACCCAGCCCAGGGCCAGAGGGAAGAGAGTGGAGCCCTGCTCCCATCCAGACACTGTCACAGGCTCCACAGGCAACCCTGGCTGACTACCCAGGAATCCTTTGCTGTCAAACCGCATGATGAGGGCAGGTGCTGGGTGGGTCAGGGGAGGGCTCTGTGTTGTCCTCACCCCTCACAGAACTCAGGGGTGCTGTCCAGACCTGACCTTTGTGGTAAGTGTGCAGTCTTGCCACCAGTGCCCCAGGGCCAGGGGCCAGCAGGCAAGAGCCCTCACCTAAGCCATCCAGATCCAGGCAGGCCCCCATGCTCCCCAGCAACAAAGAATCCCTGAGCTGTGTCCTTCCCTGGGGCTGGCTGAGAGGGTGCTCACAGTCAGCTTGCCAGTCTCAGCTCTTTCAGAATGCCCAGTGGGGTGGCCACTACACACAGTGACAGCAGAGGTCAGGGGAGCCCACTGCCCTCCCATCCTCCATCTCAGAGGTACACTCCTCCATGGAGCCCCCATGTCACAGCCCTCCCTGAAAGTCCTCACCAATCCTCAAGTTCCCCAGCCCAGACCTGGGCCCAAGAAGCCTGTGTGCCTCCTTTCACAGGAGTGTCTCCTAGGAACAGCATTTCCCTAGGGTGTCTGGTGTCCCAGGAAGGAAAGGAGATGAGGGCCCCACTCACCAGGATTCTTATTTGCCAGAGCACCTGTGCTCAGGTCCCAGGGGCCAGGCAGTGGCCATCTGTGGGGCAGGGTCCTGAAGGACAGAGGAGTCCCCAGGAAGCCTGTTCTCCAGCAACATCCTAGACAGTGAGAGGGCCTGGCTGCTCAGCATGCAGGAAGCAGATAAGCACCAGGCCAGCTCCATTCTCCAAACCACTAGCCTTGAGAGTCCCTTCCTGCCAGCCTGCCGGCCCCTCCCCCGACATAGCTTGGGAGAGGTTTTCAGACCCTTTTAACATAAAGCTGGGGTTGCCCTGAGTGGATGTCTCTGACATTCCCTTCTTATAATCAACAGTAGATTACTTTATCCACTCCCAATGCCACAACACTGCACCCACTCCACCATGATCATCAGGGCCCTGTGTTGGGTCTTTGGGTAACCACATGGGGGGAGGCAGAAGCCAGGGCATGGAGGGTTGGTCTCCAGGCCCAATCTGGTCTGGGGTCAGTCAGAGTGACTTCCTGGAGGCAAGAGCATTTTTAGCTGGTCAGAGAGTAGAGGTCAGAGAGTGAAGGGAAAGAAGGAAGGTTCTGCTGGTGGTCCAGGCAGTGCACATGGGAGGAAAGGAGGACTAGGACTGGTGCTTCTGTGCTGGAGGGCCCCTGGAGACCAGCACTGGGATGCAGAATCACCTGGAGTCAACATCCCAGATGCTGAGGGTGGATGATGTTCACTGGGACCCAGAGGCACAGATGGGCACCCCCACTGGGCCTGGCCTCAGGAACCTGCTCTCAGCCAGGAGCATCCCCAAGAAGAGAAGGGGCTCTGCACACAAACAAGACAAGGAAACAAGAGCCCCTTCTTCAGGTCCCTGACTGAAGTCAGTATGATCATGCTTAAATGGGCAGGGTGTCACACAGGAATCTCCTTGAGATTCAGACACAGAAATCCTGCTGGTGGTCCAGGCAATGCAGATGTCACTGGTCCTGGCGGCAGGTTGGGGAGGTGTCAGCCCCAAGGACTTGGCCCCTCATGCATGCCCATCACAGCCATGGATGGCTCTGGACAAGGACACTTCACTGGCCAAGACAAAATGCTCACTGCTCCATCCAGGCTTCTTTAATGGATGAATGGCTGGTCTTGGCTCCTGCTTCGGAGTTCCCTAAATCCCCTCAAACAAGCAATAGCAAGACTCACTGAGACATCAGCCCCCATAACACTGTGGCTACAGGCACAGCACTAGCTGCAGCCTATCTAGAAAGGTAGCTTGGCTTCACCTGGGAATCTCCAACCCCATCACAAGTAGTGGCCATCTCAGATTACTCTTTAGTTCAGGCAGGGTGGCCCCAAGCAAAACACATGTGGGGCCTGACCTTGGCCTATACCACCTGGGAAACCTCAGGGCCAGCACACCTAGAGGACAGCCACAGACCATGCTGGAGTACCACCACCCTGCCCCTGCAGAGCTGATCCCCCACTGAAGGTGAAGGTTGGTGGTGAGTGCTCACAGCCAATTCTTACAGCCGACTGGCCTGAGTAAATCCCTCCCTTTGATCTGCCAACAACAACCAAGGCTCAAGCACAACTGGAGAGTGTACTCACCCCACACAAAGGGTGCACCTCAAGTACCTAGCTTGGGTGATAGGGGAGGCTGGGCCACTGGACCCTACAGAATACCTACTACATTAGGCCACCCTACCAACAAAGAGCCAAAGCAGCTCACATAGGCAGGCTGCCAAAACAAGGAGACAAAGAAGCAGGGCACAAATGAAAGAACAGATCAAAACTCCAGAAAAAAAGCTAAATGAAATAGAGATAAGCCACCTATCAGATGAAGAATTCAAAGCACTGATTATAAGGATGCTCAAGGAACTTAGTATCTCAGCAGCACAAAAAATATCCAGTCAGAAGTGAAGCATACACTAATTGAAATAAAGAACAATTTACAGGTAAACAACAGTAGAATGGATGAAGCCAAGAATCAAACCAATGATTCAGAACATAAGGAAGCAATAAACAACCAATCAGAACAAAAAGAAAAAGAATACAAAAAAATGAGGATAATATAAGCAGCCTGTGGAACAACTTCAAAAGGTCCAACATTTGCATCATAGGGGTGCCAGAAGGAGAAGAGTAAGACCAAGAAATTAGAGATCTATTTGAGGAAATAACAAAAGGCAAACAAATAGCATGCAAGTCCAAGAAGCACAGAGAATCACAAATATGATGGAGGCAAAGAGGCGTACTCTAAGACACATCATAATGAAACTGCCAAAGGTTAAAGAGAAAGAGAAAATCTTAAAAGCAACAAAAGAAAAGCAGCTAGTTACCTACAGGGGAGTTGTCCTAGGACTGTTCAGCTGATTTCTTAAAGAAACTTTGCAGGTTAGATTCATAGTCATGAAAAGCAGGGACCTATAGTCAAGGTTGTGCTACCCATCAAAGCTATCATTTAGAATCAAAGGGAAAATAAACGGCATTCTAGACAAAAACTAAATGAAAATTCATCTTCACTAAGCCATTATGATATGAAATATTAAAGGCACTTATTTGAGAAAAATATCAAATCTATGAACATTAAAATGGCAAACAGTGCAAATCTATTAAAAATTGAATTTTAACACAAACTAAGCAAACAAGAAGAACTCAGACAGAATCATGGTTATGGAGAGCTTTTTGGTGGTTGCCAGATGGGAGAAGGATGTGGTGGAATGGGTGAAAAGGTGAGGGGATTCACAAGTATGAATAGGTAGTTACAGAATAGCCAAGAGGATATAAAGTACATCCATCCTGCAGGGGCCACACCTGAAAATGGACCTGAAGGTGAATTTCAGCGGCTTCAGGGACCCCTCCACTGAGCCACACCTCACAGCCCTGCCTACAACTCAGCGTCCTGAGTCAACACCTACTTTGGCTTTTTCATTGAGGATAGCTGGAAGGGCATGACCACTACCAGACTGGGTAAGGAGATGTGAACTGTGTCCTTCCACCCCAAGCTCCGGAATACACAATATTGTCTCAGCCTCTACCACTGTGGGTACGGGAATAGCTACCACAGTGACACTATCCATTCTCACAACCCACTACACCCACCAGGCCAACACCATGCAGGATGGCAGATGCTCCATGCCCTCTCCCTGAGTCCCAGGAATGGCCAGAGTCTGAGGAAGGGTCCTGTGCCAGGACATGGGCCTCTGGAGCTCTGATGGGTCTCTACCCTGCCTGGATCCCCACAGAATCTCTTTGGACCTCAGACAGAGTGGGTTGAGTTCAGGACCCTGCTCACGGCTATACTTGTCCCCTCTTGCTGTCCTCCCAACTGGCTGGTGACCTCATAGTCAGCTCCTGAACAGACACAAGGTCACTGCAGGCAGAGAGCCATCCACCACCTGGTCTGTATCCAACACAAACATCTCAGGCAGTGTTGACTAAACCTCTAGCAATCAGAGGTGTCCACCTGTCCCGGGCAGAGCTGACCCCTCTCCCCAAGCCCAGCTGCCCAGACTCCACTCTGGGAGGCCCCTCTTCACACCCCACACCCCTTCCTGAGGACAGGGGTGTGCCACACAGTACAGAGTACACAGTACAGAGCTCCTGCCACACAGGTGGCCACCAGGCACCTTGCCTCAGACTTGTCCCCAAGGACAGAGAGCCCCACCTGATTGCCTTCCCTAAGGTCCCAGTTATCGCCTCTTCCCCCACTCCCTGACCTCTGCACTTTCCATGTGAAAGGGGTATGAAGAGGATCTGGAGATGGGCATTCTACCCAAGAGCTCCAGGACCCCACTGATTTCTCCACCAAACTCAGCAAACTGTCTTATCTCCGAAGCCCCTGTGCCTCTGGCTCAGCATCCAGTGCTGCAGGACCAGTGTAGACAGTGTTGCTGGGTGCAGGTCAGGGGCTGGATCAGCTGCACGGGTGAGGGGAATACCTCAAGAGTGGCTCAGCAGGGACCCAAAAGCTCTGCTGTGAGCCTTTGCTCCTCTGCCCCGAGGGATCCTCCTCCAGTAGCCCCTGCCATAATGCCAAAACTGCAGTCCTAGGCTCAGGCTGCCACTCCATTGTGGAGTGTGTCTTCCTCAGAGCCCACAAAACACTGGGCTCCACAGGTGCTGGGACCAAGGACTGCTATACCTCTGGAGACACATCCAAGAAGGAAGGACCCTTCCCCTTCTTCAGGGTCAAACAGCACAGAATGAAGTGCTGAACTCACAACAGGCCAGGAGGTTTATGGCCCTGCCTGTGTCACTGTGGTATAGTAGGAACTGGGCCCACAGTGACACTTGTCCAGTCAGAAACCCCTGTTGGAAAGCTGCCCCGCCACCCAGCCCCCACTCAGGATCTGAGGTGCAATACCTCCCGCTGGGCTGGCAGATGCTCCATGCCCTTTCCCTGACTCTCAGGAATGGCCAGAGCCTGAGGAGGTGTCCTGAGTCAGGACATGGGCCTCTGCAGCCCTGGTGGGTCCTTACACTTCCCTGATCCCCACAGAATCTGTTTGGGCCTTAGACAGTGGATGGAGTTCAAGATGCAACTCCCAGGGCTACAGGACACTCCTAAAACCTTCCTGTGGGGCCCAGAGCCCAGACCTGGCAGCTCAGTCATGCCCGACTAGAGGCCTCACCTGGAAGCTCACTCCCCGACAAAGACACCAAGGCCTTGGCAACGGATTTCTGAGAGGCCGTGAGTCACAGCAGGTCTAGTGGGGACTACAAGCCTGAGAGAGGCTGTATGTGAACCTGTTCCCACGGCCTCTAGCAACCCAGCCCCTGGGCCAGAGGGCAGAGAGTGGAGCCCTGCCCCCATCAAGACACTGTCACAGGCTCCACAGGCAACCCTGGCTGACTACCCAGGAATCCTTCCCTTTTACACCCCATAGTTGGGGCAGGTGCCAGGTGGGTCAACAGAGGGCTGTGTCCTGTCGTCACCCCTGACAGAGCTCAGGGGTGTTGTCCAGAGCTGACCTTTGAGTTAAGTGTGCAGTCCTGCCACCAGTGCTCCAGGGCCAGGGGTCAGCATGCATGAGGCCTCACCTAAGCCATCCAGAGCCACGCAGGCCCCCATGCTCCCCAGCAACACACAACCCCTGAGCTGTGTCCTTCCCTGGGGCTGGTTGGGAGAGAGGTCACAGTCAGGTCCCCAGTCTCAGCTCTTTCAGAAAGCCCAGAGGAGCAGCCACTGCACACAGTGACAGTCAGCAGTCAGCAAGGCCCACTGCCCTCCCCTCCTCTATTCCAGTGGTGGACTCCTCCATAGAGGCCCCATGTCACAGCTCTTCCTTAAATCCTCCCAGGGCCTCTTTTCCAGCCCTGGGAACCCTGCCTCACTGGGCCTCAAGTTCCCTAGCCCAAACCTGGGCCCAAGAAGCCCTTGTGCCTCCTTTCACAGGAGTGTCTCCTAGGAATAGCCGTTTCGTTGAATGTCTGGTGTTCCAGGAAGGAAAGGAGTTAAGGGCCCCACTCACCAGGACCCCTTCCTTGCCAGGGCACCTGTGCTCAGGTCCCAGGAGGCCAGCACTGGCCACCTGTGGGGCAGGGTCCTGAAGGACAGAGGAGCCCCCAGGAAGCCTGTTCTCCAGCAGCATACTAGACAGTGAGAGGGCCTGGCTGCTCAGCATGCAGGAAGCAGATAAGCTCCAGCCCAGCTCCAGTCTCCAAACCACAAACCCTGAGAGTCCCTTCCTGCAAGCCTGCCCACCCCTCCCCCCACACAGCCTGGGAGAAGTTTTCAACCCTTTTACCATAAAGCTGGGGTTACCCTGAGTGGATGTCTCTGCAGTTCCCTTCTTCTGGTCAACAGCAGATTACTTTATCTACTCCCAACGCCACAACACTGCATCCACTCCCTCAGTGACGCCTCAGGGCCCTGTGCTGGGCCTCTGGGGTAACCACATGAAGGGAGGTGGAGATCAAGGCATGGAGGGTGGGTCTCCTGGCCCAGTCTGGTCTAGGGGTCAGTCAGAGTGACTTCCTGGAGGCAGCAGAACTTTTCACTGCAGATGGAAGGAGTGAACCACTAGGACTGGTGACACCCGGGGTCCCTGCAGACCTGCCCTGGAATGCAGAACCAGCTGGAATCAAGATCCCAGATGCTGGAGGTGAATGCTGTGCATTGGGACCCAGAGGCAGAGATGGGCACCCCCACTGGGCCTGGCCTCAGGAACCTGCTCTCAGCCAGGAGCAGCCCCCAGCAGAGCAGGGGATCTGCAGACACAAACAAGAGCAGGAGACAAGAGACTCTCCTTCAGGACCCTGAAGTCAGTAAGGTCCTGCTTCAATGTTCAGGATGTCACACAGGAATCTTCTTGAGATTCAGACACAGAGGTTCTGCTGGTGGTCCAGGCAATGCAGAAGCCATTGGTCCGGGGACAGGTGGAGGAGGTGTCGGACCCAAGAGGGATGGACCCTCCTGCAGATTTTCGCAGCCATGGATGGCTCTGGACAAGGATACCTCACTGCCAAGACAAAATGCTGGATGCTTCACCAAGGTCCTTTTATATATGAATGTCTGGTCTTGGCTCCTGCTTCACAGTTGCCTAAATCCTCTCAAACAAGCAATAGCAAGACTCACTGAGCCATCAGCCCCCATAACTCTGGCTAAGTGGCTACAGGCCCAGCACTAGCTGCAGCCAATCTAGAATGATAGCTTGGCTTCACCTGGGAATCTCCAACCCCATCACAAGTAGTGGCCATCTCAGATTACTCTATAGTTCAGGCAGGGTGGCCCCTAGCAAAACACATGTGGGGCCTGACCTTGGCCTATACCACCCGGGAAACCTCAGGGCCAGCACACCTAGAGGACAGCCACAGACCATGCTGGAGTACCACCACCGTGCCCCTGCAGAGCTGATCCTCCACTGAAGGTGAAGGTTGGTGGTGAGTGTTCACAGCAGAATTCTTACAGCCGACTGGCCTGAGTAAATCCCTCCCTTTGATCTGCCAACAACAACCAAGGCTCAAGCACAAGTGGAGAGTGTACTCAGCCCACACAAAGGGTGCACCTCAAGTACCCAGCTTGGGTGATAGGGGAGGCTGGGCCACTGGACCCTACAGAATACCTACTACATTATGCCACAGTACTAAGACAGAGCCAAAGCAGCTCACATAGGCTGGCTGCCAAAACGAGGAGACAAAGAAACAGGGCACAAATGAAAGAACAGATCAAAACTCCAGAAAAAAAAGTTAAATTAAATAGAGATAAGCAACCTATCAAGTGAAGAATACAAAGCACTGGTTATAAGGATGCTTGAGGGACTTAGTGAGGATCTCAGCAGCACAAAAAAGATCCAGTCAGAAGTGAAGCATACCCTAATTGAAATAAAGAACAATTTACAGGTAAACAGCAGTAGAATGGATGAAGCCAAGAATCAAACCAATTGATTCAGAACATAAGGAAGGAAAAAACAACCAATCAGAGCAAAAAGAAAGAGAATACAAAAAAATGAGGATAATATAAGCAGCCTGTGGAACAACTTCAAAAGGTCCAACATTTGCATCATAAGGGTGCCAGAAGGAAAAGAGTAAGACCAAGAAATTAGAAATCTACTTGAGAAAATGAGAAAAGGAAATGAGGAAATAACATTCCCTAATTTGGTGAAGCAAATAGCATGCAAGTCCAAGAAGCACAGAGAATCACAAATATGATGGATGCAAACAGGCTCACTCTAAGACACATCATAATGAAACTGCCAAAGGTTAAAGATAAAGAGAGAATCCTAAATGCAACAAAAGAAAAGCAACTAGTCACCTACAGGGGAGTTCCCCTAGGACTGTCAGCTGATTTCTCAAAGAAACTTTGCAGGTTAGATTCAGAGTCATGAAAAGCAAGGACTTACAGTCAAGGTTGTGCTACCCAGCAAAGCTATCATTTAGAATCACAGGGAAAATAAACAGCATTCTAGACAAAAATAAACTAAAATCCGTCATCACTAAGCCATTATGCTATGAAATGTTAAAGGCACTTACTTAAGAAAAGGATCAAAACTATGAACATTAAAATGGTAAAAAAAAAACCCAAATGTATTAACAATTGAATTTTAAAATAAACTAAGAAAACAAGAAGAACTGAGACAGAATCATGGATATGGAGAGCTTTTTGGTGGTTGCCAGATTGGAGAAGGATGTGGTGGAATGGGTGAAAAGGTGAGGGGATTAGGAACTTCAAATAGGTAGTTACAGAATAGCCAAGAGGATATAAAGTACATCCAGCCTGCAGGGGCCACACCTGAAAATGGACCTGAAGGTGAATCTCAGGGGCCTCAGGGACCCCTCCACTATGCCCTATCTCCCAGCCCTGTCTGCAACTCAGCGTCCTGAGTCAACACCTACTTTGGCTTTTTCATTGAGGATAGCTGGAAGGGCATGACTACCTCCAGACTGGGTAAGGAGATGTGAACTGTGTCCTTCCACCCCAAGCTCCGGAATACACAATATTGTCTCAGCCTCTGCCACTGTGGGTACCGGAATAGCTACCACAGTGACACTATCCCTGCTCAGAACACACTGCTCCCACCAGGCCAACACCATCCAGGATGGCAGATGCTCCATGCCCTCTCCCTGAGTCCCAGGAATGGTCAGAGTCTGAGGAAGGGTCCTGTGCCAGGACATGGGCCTCTGGAGCTCTGGTGGGTTTCTACCCTGCCCAGATCACCACAGAATCTTTGTGGACTTCAGACAGTGTGGGTAGAGTTCAGGCCCCTACTAGGAGCTATACCTGTCTCCTCTTGCTGTCCTCCCAACTGGCTGGTGACCTAATAGTCAGCTCCTGAACAGACACAGGGACACTGAAGGCAGAGAGCCATCCACCACCTGGTCAATATCCAACACAACCATCTCGGGCAGTGTTGACTAAACCTCTAGCACCCACAGGTGTCCACCCCTCCCATCCAGAGCTGGCCCGCCTCCCCAAGCCCAGCTGCCCAGGCTCAACTCTGGGAGGCCCCTCATCACACACCGCACCCCTTCCTGAGGACAGGGGCTGTACAGAGCTCCTTCCACACAGATGGCCACCCCACCACCTGGCCTCAGGCCTGTCCCCAGGGACAGAGAGCCCACCTAATTCCCTTCCCCAAGGTCCCTGATACACCCCCACTCTCTCACTCGTCCTCTTTACATGGGAATGGGAGTGTGAAGCATATCTGGAGCCGAACTGACCTCCCAGCAGCACTACGACCCCATGATTTCTCCACCAACCTCAAAGAGCTGTCCTATCTCCCAAGACCCAGCCCCTCTGGCTCAGCATCCAGAGCTACAGGGCCAGTGTAGACAGTGTTGCTGGGTGAAGGTCAGGGGCTGGATCAGCTGCACAGGTGAGGGGAATACCTCCGCAGTGGCTCAGCAGAGACCCAAAAGCTCTGCTGTGAGCCTTTGCTCCTCTGCCCCTAGTAATCCTCCTCCAGTAGCCCCTGCCATAATGCCAAAACAGCAGCCCTAGGCTCAGGCTGGCAATCTCATCTGGGGTGTGTCTTCCTCAGAGCCCACCAACCACTGGGCTCCTTCTGGTCACAGGTGCTGGGACCAAGGACTACCAGACCTCATGAGACACATCCAGCAAGGAAGGACCCTGCTCCTTCTTCAAGGTCAAACAGCACAGAGTGAAGTGCTGAACTCACAACAGACCAGGAGGTTTATGGTCCTGCCTGTGTCACTGTGGTATATAGCAGCGGATACCACAGTGACACTTGTCCAGTCAGACACCCCTGCTGGAAAGCTGCCCAGCCACCAAGCCCCCACTCAGGATCTGAGGTGCAACACTGCCCTCCAGGCTGGCAGATGCTCCATGCCCTCTCCCTGATCTCAGGAATGGCCAGAGCCTGAGGAGAAGTCCTGTGTCAGGACATGGGCCTCTGAAGCCCTGGTGGGTCCTTACCCTGTCCCGATCCCCCCAGAATCAGTTTGGGCCTCAGGCAGTGTGGATGGAGTTCAGGATGTAAATCCCAGGGCCACAGGACACTGCTAAAACCTGACTGTGGGGCCCAGAGCCCAGACCTGCCAGCTCAGCCATGCCCAACTGGAGGCCTCACCTGGAAGCTCACTCACCAACAAAGAGGCACCAAGGCCCTACACGGAGGTTTCTGAGAGGCCGTGAGTCACAGCAGGCCTAGTGGGGACTACAAACCTGAGAGAGGCTGTATGTGAACCTTTTTCCATGGCCTTCAGGAACCAAGCCCCAGGGCCAGGGGTCAGAGAGTGGAGCCCTGCTCCCATCCAGACACTGTCACAGGCTCCACAGGCAACCCTTGCTGACTATCCAGGAAGCCTTCCCTGTCAAACCCCATTGAGGGGGCACATACTGGTGGGTCATGGGAAGGATGGGTGCTATCCAGAGCTGACCTTTGGGGTAAATGTCCAGTCTTGCCCCAGTGCCTCAGGGCCAGGGGCCAGCAGACATGAGCGCTCACCTAACCATCCAGAGTCACGCAGGCCCCCATGCTCCCCAGCAACAAAGAACCCCTGAGCTGTGCCTTTCCCTGGGGCTGGCTGGGAGGTAGCTCACAGTAAGGTCCCCAGTGTCAGCTCTTTCAGAAGGCCCAGTGGGGCGGCAACTACACACAGTGACAGTCAGGGGTCAGCAGCACCCACTGCCCCCCTCCATCTCATTGGTGAACTCCTCAATGGAGACCCCATGTCACAGCTCTTCTTGAAATCCTTGCAGGGCCTCTGTCCAAGACCTCGGAACCTCGCCTCACTGGGCCTCAAGTTCCCCAGCCCAACCTGGGCCCAAGAAGCCTCTGTGCCTCCTTTCACAGGAGTGTCCCCTTAAAATAGCATTTCCCTAGGGTGTCTGGTGTCCCAGAAAGGAAAGGAGTTAAGGTCCCACTCACCAGGATCCCTTTCTTGCCAGAGGCACCTGTGTTCAGGTCCCAGGGGGCCAGCACTGGCCACCAGTGGGGCAGGGTCCTGAAGGACAGAGGAGCCCCCAGGAAGCCTGTTCTCCAGCAGCATCCTAGACACTTAGAGGGCCTAGCTGCATGCATGCAGGAAGCAGATAAGCACCAGCCCAGCTCTAGTATCCAAACCACCAACTCTCAGAACCTCTTTCTGCCACCCTGCCAACCCCTCCCCCCACAGAGCCTGGGAGAGGTTTTCAAACCCTTTTAACATAAAGCTGGGGTTGCCCTGAGTGGATGTCTCTCCAATTCCCTTCTTTGAATCAGCAATATATTACTTTATCCACTCCCAACGCCACAACACTGAATCCACTCACTCAGTGACTCAGGGGCCTGTGCCCTGTCTCTGTTGTGACCACATGAGAGGAGGTGGAGGCCAGGGCATGGATGGTGGGTCTCCTGGCCCAGTCTGGTCTGGGGTAAGTCAGAGTGACTTCCTGGAGGCAGCAGCACTTTTAGCTGGAGACAGAAGGAGAGAAACACTAGGACTGGTGACACCCTGGGTCCCTGGAGAACCTGCCCTGAGATGCAGAACCAGCTGGAGTCAAGATCCCAGATGCTGGGGCTAAATGGTGTGCACTGGGACCCTGAGGCAGACATGGGCACCCCCACTGGGCCTGGCCTCAGGAACCTGCTCTCAGCCAGGAGCAGCCCCCAGCAGAGCAGGGGATCTGCAGACACAAACAAGAGCAGGAGACAAGAGACTCTCCTTCAGGACCCTGAAGTCAGTAAGGTCCTGCTTCAATGTTCAGGATGTCACACAGGAATCTTCTTGAGATTCAGACACAGAGTTTCTGCTGGTGGTCCAGGCAATGCAGGCGCCACTGGTCCTGGGGCGAGGTGGAGGAGGTGTTGGACCACAGAGGGCTGGCCCCTCATGCAGCCTTATCACAGCCATGGATGGCTCTGTACAAGGATATCTCACTGCCAGTACAAAATGCTGGCTGCTTCACCAAGGTCCTTTTATATATGAATGACTGTTCTTAGCTCCTGCTTTGGAGTTCCCTAAATCCTCTCAAACAAGCAACAGCAAGACTCACTGAGCCATCAGCCCCTACAACTCTGGCTAAGTGGCTACAGGCCTAGCACTAGCTGTAGCCAATCTAGAATGATAGTTTGGCTTCACCTGGGAATCTCCAACCCCATCACAAGTAGTGGGCATCTCAGATTACTCTATAGTTCAGGCAGGGTGGCCCCTAGCAAAACACATGTGGGGCCTGACCTTGGCCTATACTACCCGGGAAACCTCAGGGCCAGTACACCTAGAGGACAGCCACAGACCATGCTGGAGTACCACCACCGTGCCCCTGCAGAGCTGATCCCCCACTGAAGGTGAAGGTTGGTGGTGAGTGTTCACAGCAGAATTCTTACAGCCGACTGGCCTGAGTAAATCCCTCCCTTTGATCTGCCAACAGCAACCGAGGCTCAAGCACAAGTGGAGAGTGTACTCAGCCCACATGAAGGGCGCACCTCAAGTACCAAGCTTGGGTGATAGGGGAAGCTGGGCCACTGGACCCTACAGAATACCTACCACATTAGGCTGCCCTACCAACAAAGAGCCAAAGCAGCTCACATAGGCAGGCTGCCAAAACGAGGAGACAAAGAAACAGGGCACAAATGAAAGAACAGAACATAATTCCAGAAAGAAAGTAAATGAAATAGAGATTAGCAACCTATCAGATGAAGAACTCAAAGCACTGGTTATAAGGAACTTAGTGAGGATCTCAGCAGCACAAAAAAAGATCCAGTCAGAAGTGAAGCATACCCTAATTGAAATAAAGAACAATTTACAGGTAAACAACAGTCGAATGGATGAAGCCAAGAATCAAACCAATGATTCAGAACATAAGGAAGCAAAAAACAACCAATCAGAACAAAAAGAAAAAAAATAAAAAAAAAATGAGCATAATATAAGCATCATGGGGAACAACTCCAAAAGTCCAGCATTTGCATCATGGGGGTGCCAAAAGGAGAAGAGTAAGACCAAGAAATTAGAGATGTATTTGAGAAAATGAGAAAAGAAAATGAGGAAATAACATCCCCTAATTTGGTGAAAAAAATAGACACACAAGTCAAAGAAGCCCAGAGAATCACAAATATGAAGAATGCCAAGAGGCTCACTCTAAGACACATCATAATAAAAATGCCAAAGGTTAAAGATAAAGAGAGAATCCTAAATGCAACAAAAGAAAAGCAGCTAGTTACCTACAGGGGAGTTGGCCTAGGACCGTCAGCTGATTTCTCAAAGAAACTTTGCAGGTTAGATTCAGAGTCATGAAAAGCAGGGACCTATAGTCAAGGTTGTGCTACCCAGGAAAGCTATCATTTAGAATCACAGGGAAAATAAACAGCATTCTAGACAAAAATAAACTAAAATTTGTCCTCACGAAGCCATTATGATATGAAATGTTAAAGGCACTTACTTAAGAAAAGGATCAAAACTATGAACATTAAAATGGCAAAAAATACAAATCTATTAACAATTGAATTTTAAAATAAACTAAGAAAACAAGAAGAACTGAGACAGAATCACGGATATGGAGAGCTATTTGGTAGTTGCCAGATGGGAGAAGGATGTGGTGGAATGGGTGAAAAGGTGAGGGGATTAGGAACTTCAAATAGGTAGTTACAGAATAGCCAAGAGGATATAAAGTACATCCAGCCTGCAGGGGCCGCACCTGAAAATGGACCGGAAGGTGAATCTCAGGGGCTTCAGGGACCCCTCCACTGTGTGCCCCATCTCCAAGCTCTGTCTGCAGCTCAGCTTTCTGAGTCAGCGCCTACATCGCTTTTTTGTTTGTTTGTTTGTTTGTTTAGGACAGCTGGAAGGGCATAACCCCTACCAGCCTGGGTGAGCAGCTGTGTACTGTGTCCTTCCACCCGAAGCTCCAGAAAAAGCCATATTGTCCAAGCATCTGCCACTGTGGGATATTGGAGTAACTACCACAGTGACACTATCCATGCTCACAACCCACTACCACCATCAGGCCACCCCCCTCCAGGCAGGCAGATGTTCCATGCCCTCTCTCTGTGTCCTTGTAATGGCCAGAGTTTGAAGAAGAGTCTTGTGCCAGGACATGGGCCTCTGCAGCTCTGGTGGGTCTCTACACTGCCTGGATCCCCACAGAATCTGTGTGGACCTCAGACAGTGTGGGTAGAGTTCAGGACCCTGCTCAGGGCTACACCTGTCCCCTCTTGCTGTGTTCCTAACAGGCTGCTGACCTCATAGTCAGCTCCTGAACAGACACATGGTCACTGCACGCAAGAGCATCCACCATCTGGTTGGTATCCAACACAAACATCTCCCGCACTCTTGACTGGACCTCTAGCACCCAGAGGTGGCCACCCCTCCTGACCAGAGCTGGACCCTTTCTGCAGGTCCAGATGTCCAGGCTCCACTCTGGGAGGCCCCTCCTCACACCCCACACCCCTTCCTGAGGACAGGAAACTGTACAGAGCTCCTTCCACACAGGTAGCCACTCAGGCACCTGGCCTTAGGCCTGTCCCCAGGGACAGAGAGCCCCACCTGATTGCCTTTCCCAAGGTCTTAGCTATAACTTCCTCTCCAACTATATCACACTTCCTCTTTCCATGGGAAAGGAGTTGGGGAGAGGATTTGGAAATGAGCTGATCTCCAGTAGCACCATGGCTGCACTGATTTCTCCACCAACCTCAGAGAGCTGTCCTGTCTCCTAAGGTCAAGCTCTTCAGGCTCAGCATCCAGTGCTACAGGTCCAGTGTAAACAGTGTTGCTGGGTGCAGGTTAGGGGCTGGATAATCTGCACAGGTGAGAGGAATACCTCCACAGTGGCTCAGCACAGACCCAAAAGCTCTGCTGTGAGCCTTTGCTCCTCTGGCCCTAGTAATCCTCCTCCAGTAGCCCCTGCCATAATGCCAAAACAGCAGCCCTAGGCTCAGGCTGCCACTCCCATCTGGGCGTGTCTTCCTCAGAGCCCACAAACCACTGGGCTCCTTCTGGTCACAGGTGCTGGGACCAAGGACTACCAGACCTCATGAGACATATCCAGCAAGGTAGTACCCTGTCCCTCCTTCAAGGTCAAACAACACACAGTGAGGTGCTGAACTCACAACAGGCCAGGAAGTTTATGGTCTTGCTTGTGTCACTGTGGTATGGTAGCAGCTGGTACCACAGTGACACTAGTCCAGTCAGAAACCCCTGTTGAAATCTGCCCCACAACACAGCCCCCACTCAGGATCTGAGGTTCAACACTGCCCCCCAGGCTGGCAGATGCTCCATGCCCTCTCCCTGAGTCCCAGGAATGGCCAGAGTCTGAGGAAGGGTCCTGTGCCCGGACATGGGCCTCTGCAGCTCTGGTGGGTCTCTACCCTGCCCGGATCCCCACAGAATCTGTGTGGACCTCAGACAGTGTGGGAAGAGTTCAGGCAGGTGCTCAGGGCTATACCTGTCCCCTCTCACTGTTCTCCCAACTGACTGGTGACTACATAGTCCACTCCTGAACAGGCACAGGGACAATGCAGGCAGAGACCCATCCACCACCCCATTGGTATCCAACACAAACATCTTGGGTACTGTGACTGGACCTCTAGCACCCAGAGGTGGCCACCCCTCCTGACCAGAGCTGGACCCTTTCCGAAGGCCCAGCTGCCCAGGCTCCACTCTGGGAGGTCCCTCCTCACAGGCCACACCCCTTCCTGAGGACAGGAGACTGTACAGACCTTCCACACAGGTGGCCCCCAGGCACCTGGCCTCAGGCCTCTCCCCAGAGACAGAGAAACCCACCTGATTGCCTTCCCTAAGGTCCCAGTTATCGCCTCCTACCCCACTCTCTCACCTCTTCTCTTTCCATGTGAAACGGGTTATGCAGGGGATCTGGAGATGAGCTGACCTCCCGGCAGCACCATGACCCCACTGATTTCTCCACCAACCTCAGAGAGCTGTCCTATCTCCCAAGACCCAGCCCCTCTGGCTCAGCATCCAGTGCTACAGGGCCAGTGTAGACAGTGTTGCTGGGTGCAGGTCAGGGGCTGGATCAGCTGCACAGGTGAGGAGAATACCTCCACAGTGGCTCAGCACAGACCCAAAAGCTCTGCTGTGAGCCTTTGCTCCTCTGCCCCCAGGGATCCTCCTCCAGTAGCCCCTGCCATAATGCCAAAACTGCAGTCCTATGCTCAGGCTGCCACTCCCATGTGGGGTGTGTCTTCCTCAGAGCCCACAAACCACTGGGCTCCTTCTGGTCACAGGTGCTGGGACCAAGGACTACCAGACCTCAGGAGACATATCCAGCAAGGTAGGACCCTGCCCCTTCTTCAAGGTCAAACAGCACAGAGTGAGGTGCTGAAATCACAACAGGCCAGGAGGTTTATGGTCCTGCCTGTGTCACTGTGGTATGGTAGTGGCTGGGCCCACAGTGACACTTGTCAAGTCAGAAACCCCTGCTGGATAGCTGACCAGCCACCCAGCCCCCACTCAGGATCTGAGATGCAACACTGCCCTCCAGGCTGGCAGATGCTCCAAGCCTTCACCCTGAGTCTCAGGAATGGCCAGAGCCTGAGAAGGGGCCTGTGCCAAGTCATCGGCCTCTGCAGCCCTGGTTGGTCCTTACCATGCCCTGATTCCCACAGAATCAGTTTTGGCCTCAGACAGTGTGGAGGGAGTTCAGGATGCAATTCCCAGGGCCACAGGACACTCCTAAAAGCTGCCTGTGGGGCCCAGAGCCCAGACCTGCCAACTCAGCCATGCCCGACTGGAGGCCTCACCTGGAAGCCCTCTCCCCACCAAGAGGCACAAAGGCCCCAGGATGGAGGATTCTGAGAGGCCCTGAGTCACAGAAGGTCTATTCGGGACTACAAGCCTGAGAGAGGCTGTGGCTGAACCTTTTCCCATGGCCTCTAGGAGCCCAGCCCGGGGGCCAGAGGTCAGAGAGTGGAGCCCTGCTCCCATCCAGACACTGTCACAGGCTCCAAAGGAAACCCTTGCTGACTACCCAGGATTCCTTCCCTGTCACACCCCATGGTGGGGGCAGGCACTGGATGGGTCAGGGGAGGGCTGCGTGCTATCCTCACCCCTCACAGTGCTCAGGGGTGCTGTCCAGAGCTGTCCTTTGAGGTAAGTTTCCAGTCCTGCAACTGTGCCCCAGGGCCAGAAACCATCAGGCAAGAGCCCTCACCTAAGACATCAAGAGCCATGCAGGCCCACATGCTCCCCAGCAACACAAAACCCCTGAGCTGTGTCCTTCCCTGACACTGGCTGGGAAGGAGCTAACAGTCAGCTTACCAGTCTCAGCTTTTTCAGAATACCCAGAGGGGTGGCCAATACACACTGTGACAGGCAGCGGTCAGCAGCACCCACTGCCCACACCTACTCCTTCTCAGAGGTGGGCTCTTCGATGGAGACCCCATGTCACAGCCCTCCCTGTAAGTCCTCAACAAGCCTCAAGTTCCCCAGCCCAGACAAGGGCCCAAGAAGCCCTTGTGCCTCCTTTCACAGGAGTGTCTCTTGGGACTACTCTGTCCCAGGGTGTCTGGAGTCCCAGGAAGGAAAGGAGATGAGGGCCCCACTCACCAGGATCCCTTTCTTGCCAGAGGCGCCTGTGCTCAGGTCCCAGGGGGCTTGTACTGGCCACCTGTGGGGCAGGGTCCTGAAGGACAGAGGAGCCCCCAGGAAGCCTGTTCTCCAGCAGCATCCTAGACACTGAGAGGGCCTGGCTGCTCAGCATGCAGGAAGCAGATAAGCTCCAGCCCAGCTCCAGTATCCAAACCACTAACCCTGAGTGTCCCTTCCAGCCAGCCAGCCCAACCCTCCCCCCACACAGCCTGGGAGAGGTTTTCAATCCCTTTTAACAAAAAGCTGGGGTTGCCCTGAGTGGATGTCTCTCCAATTCCCTTCTTCTAATCAGCAATATATTACTTTATTCATTCCCAATGCCACAACACTGTATCCACTCACTCAGTGACTCATCAGGGCCCTGTGCTGGGCCTTGGGGTGACCACATGTGGGGAGATGGAGGCCAGGGCATGGAGGGTGGGTCTCCTGGCCCAGTCTGGTGTTGGGTCAGTCAGAGTGACTTCTTGGAGGCAGCAGCACTTTTAACTGGAGATGGAAGGAGAGAAGCACTAGGACTGGTGACACCGTGGGTCCCTGGAGAACCTGCCCTGAGATGCAGAACCAGCTGGAGTCAAGATCCCAGATGCTGGGGCTAAATGGTGTGCACTGGGACCCTGAGGCAGACATGGGCACCCCCACTGGGCCTGGCCTCAGGAACCTGCTCTCAGCCAGGAGCAGCCCCCAGAAGAGAAGGGGCTCTGCAGACACAAACAAGAGCAGGAGACAAGAGACTCTCCTTCAGGACCCTGAAGTCAGTAAGGTCCTGCTTCAATGTTCAGGATGTCACACAGGAATCTTCTTGAGATTCAGACACAGAGTTTCTGCTGGTGGTCCAGGCAATGCAGGCGCCACTGGTCCTGGGGCGAGGTGGAGGAGGTGTTGGACCACAGAGGGCTGGCCCCTCATGCAGCCTTATCACAGCCATGGATGGCTCTGTACAAGGATATCTCACTGCCACTACAAAATGTTGGCTACTTCACCAAGGTCCTTTTATATATGAATGACTGTTCTTAGCTCCTGCTTTGGAGTTCCCTAAATCCTCTCAAACAAGCAATAGCAAGACTCACTGAGCCATCAGCCCCCATAACTCTGGCTAAGTGGCTACAGGCCCGGCACTAGCTGCAGCCAATCTAGAATGATAGCTTGGCTTCACCTGGGAATCTCCAACCCCATCACAAGTAGTGGGCATCTCAGATTACTCTATAGCTCAGGCAGGGTGGCCCCTAGCAAAACACATGTGGGGCCTGACCTTGACCTATACCACCCGGGAAACCTCAGGGCCAGTACACCTAGAGGACAGCCACAGACCATGCTGGAGTACCACCACTGTGCCCCTGCAGAGCTGATCCTCCACTGAAGGTGAAGGTTGGTGGTGAGTGCTCACAGCCAATTCTTACAGCCGACTGGCCTGAGTAAAGCCCTCCCTTTGATCTGCCAACAACAACCGAGGCTCAAGCACAAGTGGAGAGTGTACTCAGCCCACACAAAGGGTTCACCTCAAGTACCCAGCTTGGGTGATAGGGGAGGCTGGACCACTGGACCCTACAGAGTACCTACTACATTAGGCTGCCTACCAACAAAGAGCCAAAGCAGATCAAATAGGCAGGCTGCCAAAACGAGGAGATAAAGAAACAGGGCACAAAGGAAAGAACAGATCAAAACGCTAGAAAAAGAGCTAAATGAAATACAGATAAAAAAAAAAAAAAAACAGTCAGATGAAGAATTCAAAGCACTGGCTATAAGAATGCTCAAGGAACTTAGTGATGATCTTGTCAGCACAAAGAAGATCCAGTCAGAAGTGAAGCATACACTAATTGAAATAAAGAACAATTTACAGGTAAACAACAGTAGAACAGATGAAGCCAAGATTCAAATCAATGATATGGAACATAAGGAAGCAAAAAACAACCAATCAGAACAAAAATAATGAGAATACAAAAAATGAGGATAATATAAGCAGCCACTTCAAAAGGTCCAACATTTGCATCATAGGGGTGCCAGAAGGAGAAGACTAAGACCAGGAAATTAGAGATCTATTCGAGAAAATAAGAAAAGGAAATTAGGGAATAACAGCCCCTAATTTGGTGAAACAAATAGCATGCAAGTCCAAGAAGCACAGAGAATCACAAATATGATGGATTCAAGGAGGCTCATTCTAAGACACATCATAATGAAAATGCCAAAGGTTAAAGATAAAGAGAGAATCTTAAAAGCAACAAAAGAAAAGCATCTAGTTACCTACAGGGGAGTTGCTCTAGGACTGTCAGCTGATTTCTCAAAGAAACTTTGCAGGTTAGATTTAGAGTCATGAAAAGCAAGGACCTATAGTCAAGGTTGTGCTACCCAGCAAAGCTATCATTTAGAATCACAGGGAAAATAAACAGCATTCTAGACAAAAATAAACTAAAATCTGTCCTCATGAAGCCATTATGATATGAAATGTAAAATGCACTTGTTTAAGGAAAGGATCAAAACTATGGACGTTAAAATGGTAAAAAAAAATATATATAAATCTATTAACAATTGAATTTTAAAATAAACTAAGCAAACAAGAAGAACTGAGACAGAATCATGGATATGGAGAGCTTTTTGGTGGTTGCCAGATTGGAGAAGGATGTGGTGGAATGAGTGAAAAGGTGAGGGGATTAGGAAATCCAAATGGTAGTTACAGAATAGCCAAGGGGATATAAAGTACATCCAGTCTGCAGGGGCCACACCTGGAAATGGACCTGAAGGTGAATCTCAGGGCCTCAGAGAACCCTCCACCTAGCCACATCTCCCAGCCCTGTCTTCAGATCAGCTTCCCGAGTCAGTGCATACTTTGGCTTTGTTGTTGTTGTTGTTGTTGTTGTTGTTGACAGCTAGAAGGGCATGACACCCACCGGACTTTGTGAGCAGCTGTGACCTGTATCCTTCCACCCCAAGCTCTGGAAAAGGCAATATTGTCTCAGCCTCTGCCACTGTGGGTAACTGGGGTAGCTACCACAGTGACACTATCTATGCTCAGAACCTGCTACCCCCGCCAGCCACTGCCCTCCAGGATAACAGATGTTCCATGCCCTCTCCCTGAGTCCCAGGAATGGCCAGAGACTGAGGAAGGGTCCTGTGCCCAGGACATGGGCCTCTGCAGCTCTGGTGGGTCTCTACCCTGCCTGGATCCCCACAGAATCTGTGTGGACATCAAACAGTGTGGGTGGAGTTCAGGCGCCTGCTCAGGACTATACTTGTCCCCTCTTGCTGTCCTCCAACAGGCTGGTGACCTCATAGTCAGCTCCTGAACATACACAGGGACACTGAAGGCAGAGAGCCATCCACCACCTGGTCTGTATCCAACACAAACATCTCAGGCAGTGTTGCCTAAACCTCTAGCACCCAGAGGTGTCCACCCCTCCCACCCAGAGCTGGCTCGCCTCCCCAAGCCCAGCTGCCCAGACTCCACTCTGGAAGGCCTCTCCTCACAGGCCACACCCCTTCCTGAGGACAGGGGCTCTACAGACCTCCTTCCACACAGGTAGTCACCCCGCCACCTGGCCTCAGGCCTGTCCCCAGGGACAGAGAGCCCCACCTGATTGCTTTCCCCAAGGTCCCTGACATCCCCACTCCCACCTACAACTCTCTCACCCCTCCTCTTTACATGGGAAAGGGAGTGTGAAGCGGATCTGGAGCTGAACTGACCTCCCAGCAGCACTACAACCCCACGATTTCTCCACCAACCTCAGAGCGCTGTCCTGCCTCCCGAGCCCCAGCCCATCTGGCTCAGCATCCAGTTCTGCAGGGCCAGTGTAGACAGTGTTGCTGGGTTCAGGTCAGGGGCTGGATCAGCTGCATGCATCAGGGGAATACCTCCACAGTGGCTCAGCACAGACCCAAAAGCTCTGCTGTGAGCCTTTGCTCCTCTGCCCCCAGGGATCCTCCTCTAGTAGCCCCTGCCATAATGCCAAAACAGCAGCCCTAGGCTCAGGCTGTCACTCCCATCTGGGCGTGTTTTCCTCAGAGCCCACCAACCACTGGGCTCCTTCTGGTCACAGGTGCTGGGACCAAGGACTGCCAGACCTCAGGAGACATATCCAGCAAGGATTTCCCTGCCACTCCTTCAAGGTCAAACAGCACAGAGTGAGGTGCTGAAATCACAACAGGCCAGGAGGTTTATGGTCCTGCTTGTGTCACTGTGGTATATAGCAGCGGATACCACAGTGACACTTGTCAAGTCAGAAACCCCTGTTGGAAAGCTGCCCAGCCACCAAGCCCCCACTCAGGATGTGAGGTGCAACACTGCCCTCCAGGCTGGCAGATGCTCCAAGCCTTCACCCTGAGTCTCAGGAATGGCCAGAGCCTGAGGAGGGGTCCTGTGCTAGGACATGGGCCTCTGAAGCCCTGGTGGGCCTTACCCTGCTCTGATCCCAACAGAATCAGTTTGGGCCTCAGACAGTGTTGGTGGAGTTCAGGATGCAATTCCCAGGGCCACAGGACACTCCTAAAACCTTCCTGTGGGGCCCAGAGCCCAGACCTGCCAACTCAGCCATGCCTGACTGGAGGCCTCACCTGGAAGCCCTCTCCCCACCAAGAGGCACAAAGGCCCCAAGATGGAGGATTCCGAGAGGCCCTGAGTCACAGAAGGTCTATTTGGGACTACAAGCCTGAGAGAGACTGTGGCGGAACCTGTTCCCATGGCCTCTAGCAACCCAGCCCCCGAGCCAGAGGTCAGAGAGTGGAGCCCTGCTCCCATCCAGACACTGTCACAGGCTCCACAGGCAACCCTTGCTGACTACCCAGGATTCTTTCCTGTCACACCCCATGGTGGGGGCAGGTGCTGGTTGGGTCAGGGGAAGGCTATGCCCTGTCTTCTCCCCTCACAGAACACAGGGGTGCTGTCCAGAGCTGACCTTTGGAGGTAAGTGTCCAGTCCTGCCACCAGTGCCCCAGGGCCAGGGGCCAGCAGACATGAGCCCTCAGTTAAGCCCTCCAGAGCCACGCAGGCCCCCATGCTCCCCAGCAACACACAACCCCTGGGCTGTGTCCT
Organism: Phyllostomus discolor; assembly: GCF_004126475.2. Classification (NCBI taxonomy): domain Eukaryota; kingdom Metazoa; phylum Chordata; class Mammalia; order Chiroptera; family Phyllostomidae; genus Phyllostomus; species Phyllostomus discolor. The sequence continues at coordinate 289,829 of NC_040917.2, read as the reverse complement.
TCACTGGGGCTGGCTTGGAGAGAACTCACAGTCAGGTCCCCAGTCTCAGCTCTTTCAGAATGCCCAGAGGGGCGACAACTACACACACTGACAGTCAGCAGTCAGCAGGGCCCACTGCCCTCCCCTCCTCCATCCCAGTGGTAGATTCCTCCATAGAGGCCCCATGACACAGCCCTCCCTGCAAATCCTCACAGGGCCTCTGTTCCAGCCCTGGGAACTCTGCCTCACTGGGCCTCAAGTTCCCCAGCCCAGTCCGGGGCCCAAGAAGCCTGTGTGCCTCCTTTCACAGGAGTGTCTCCAAGTATAGCATTTCCCTATGGTGTCTGGTGTTCCAGGAAGGGAAGGAGTTGAGGGCCCCACTCACCAGGATCCCTTTCTTGCCAGAGCACCTGTGCTCAGGTCCCAGGGGGCCAGCACTGGCCACTACCTGTGGGGTAGGGTCCTGAAGGACAGAGGAGCCCCCAGGAAGCCTGTTCTCCAGCAGCATCCTAGACACTGAGAGGGCCTGGCTGCTCGGCATGCAGGAAGCAAAGAAGCACCAGCCCAGCTCCCGTATCAAAACCACTAACCCTTAGAGCCCCTTCCTGCCAGCCTTCCCACCCCTCCCCCCCACAGAGCTCGGGAGAGGTTTTCAAACCCTTTTACCATTAAGCTGGGTTTACCCTGAGTGGATGTCTCTGCAGTTCCCTTCTTCTGGTCAACAGTAGTTTACTTTATCCACTCCCAATGCCACAACACTGCTTCCGCTCCCTCTGTGACTCATCAGGAGCCTGTGCTGGGTCTCTGGGGTAACCACATGAAGGGAGGTGGAGGACAGGGCATAGAGGATGGGTCTCCTGGCCCATTCTGGTCTGGGGTCAGTCAGAGTGACTTCCTGGAGGCAGCAGCACTTTTAGCTGGTCAGAGAGTAGAGGTCAGAGAGTGGAGGGAAAGAAGGAAGGTTCTGCTGGTGGTCCATGCAGTGCACTTGGAAGGAAAGAAGCACTAGGACTGGTGCTTCTGCACTGGAGGGTCCCTGGAGACCTGCACTGGGATGCAGAACCAGCTGGAGTCAAGATCCCAGTTGCTGGGGTTAAATGGTGTTCCCTGGTATCCCAAGGCAGAGATGGGCACCCCCACTGGGCCTGGCCTCAGGAACCTGCTCTCAGCCAGGAGCAGCCCCCAGCAGAGCAGGGGCTCTGCAGACACAAACAAGACAAGGACACAAGAGCCCCTCCCTCAAGTCCCTGACTGAAGTCAGCGTGTTCGTGCTTCAATGTGCAGGGTGTCACAGAGGAATCATCTTGAGATTCAGACACAGAGGTTCTGCTGGCGGTCCAGGCCATGCAGAAGCCACTGGTCCTGGGGGCAGGTTGGGGAGGTGTCGACCCCAGAGGGCTGGCTCCTCATGCAGCCTTATCACAGCCATGGATGGTCCTGGACAAGGAGGCCTCTCTGACTGATCAAACTGCTCTACTGGGACAGAGGTATGGCAGGGAGGAGGTTGCATGGACGCCAGCCCCCACCCTTCCTCCAGTCTTCCTTCAGGCCACATCAGCATCTGGCCCACATGCCCCTAGCAGTGACCCCTATGCCCACTCCAAGGGACCTGGGCAGACTTTTTGCTGCCTCTTCCCTCCTGTGCAACAGCTCAGCTGCTCAGAGTGCTTTAGCCTCAGAGTGACTCTCACACTCACTCTCAATACACCACACCATGAGCACATGTCCTCCTCCTGAGCCCACTCATCATCCGTGGAAGGTCCACCCTCTCCTTCACATCTGTTACCTGCGTGGGTACCCTTGGGTCTTTGGCCTTCTCCCACAAGACCTGTCTTTCTCTCCCTCCAGCCACCTCTCCCAGGCCAGCATCTGGGCTTATCAGCACCCACTCCTCTCCTCCAGAATTGCCCACCCTCCTCAACTCCCCAGCATCATGACCCTCAACCTGTACCTTTGCCCTGCTCCAGCCCTCCCCCATTTCCTCACCTCTCTCCCTGTTTCCCCTCAACTTCCTCTCCCTTCCCCATGGCCTGTCCTCCCCCTCCATGACCAGTAGATCAGCCCCACTCTGCACACGTGGGCCTGGTGCCATTTTGAATTTGGTCCCATCTGTGGAGGCAGTGCCATGACCTCTGAGACTCTGGTGAATATTCAGGTCATTGCACTGAAGGGACAGGTGTGTCCCACCATCAGGATCTGAACCTGGGAGCTCCTGTTTCCATCACTGAAACCCACATGGGGAGGCATCTCTCTGCCCAGGTGATGCAGCTGGGCTTCCTGTCTTGTGCAAAAGCAAATGGGCAACGGGGGTGGGGGAGCATTTGCTCCCCTGACAGCAGCCACTGTCCGACCACAACGGAGTGGCCAAGTCCTCCAGAGATGCCGACCCACCATCCATATCCTTGGCTGCTGAGCACATTCCCACTAGCCTCCTGCTCCCACAAGAAGACACGCATCACCTTTGCTGCCCTGCTGCTGCCCAGGCCTCTGGCACTGACCCCTGAGGTTGCTCCCACCTATAAGAATGATGAGCACCCTCTGGTCATCGCCCTTGCCTCAGGAATGTGGGGAGTGGGTGAGGCTTCTCTGGACTTGTGAGCCCCACTGCCTGCCCTGGGCCGTAGGTTGGAGGGCTGTGTGACACCAGGTTCTTTCTTTGACCGTCCATGGAAAGTTACAGTGTGACTTGAGACTTGTGGCTCTTCCCTGACACTCTCTTATTTGCCTGTTAACTTGTTTTCTGGCTTTTACTCTTTTGGGCTCATGTTATCAGGTATTAGAGAAGGGAAATTCTCTTTCTCATCCCTTTCTTTCCTTCAGTCAAGTTCCCACAGCTGTTGATTTATCTGACACAGCAGCCATGTGCTCCTGAGTTGCTTCTGACCTGAGGAAGGAAGGGGAAGTCTTCCTTTTGTATGTTGGTGCTTCCCAAATAAAGGGCCCAGAGATCACCCCCCCCCCAACACCTGTGGAGGCCTTTAGAAGCCATGAGGGGAGTTTGCCTGCCAAAGCTGGCCTGCACTCTGTCCATCTGGTGGGCCACTAGCCAGACCCTGGCGAAGGATGACCCTGGCTGTGATGGGCTCACAAGGCGCCATGACACCAAGGGCCTTGAAGGCCGAGGCAGCCACTGGGCTCACCATCTGCACCTTCCCTGTCCTTCCACAAGACCCGCCCTCCTGGTCACCCAGGCAGACAGACCAGGCATCATCTCTGTGGGCTCTACCTTCTGGGCATCAGGATCTGAGGTCCAAGATGCAGAGTGAGTGTGGCCCTCCCACCTCCCATTGCCACTGATCTGATGGCTTCCTGCTCTGGCTTGGACATCGGGCACAGGCCAGCCAGAGGGCCACTGCCAGCTCATCAACTGTTTTCAGAAGCTACTGTATGGATGTTCCCTGACTAACAAGGGAGATAAGTGACCAAGTCACCCTCTCCTCCTGCCCTCATGGGTTTGTTTGGCCCTCAGCTTGGCCCCAAGTCCTGCTCAAAACAGCAAAGCCAGGATTCCCAGTCATCTGCTCTGGAGGGGGAAGGGCCCCCATGAAGCAACAACTGTGAGCAGAGGCCAGAAGGCTGGCTCACCATTGCTGGTGGACTCAGTCATGGCTCATCCCAGGCCATCCCAGTGCACCCACCCATTCAGCTGCCATGCCTGGCACCCACTGGGGCACATGCTGTAGCCACTGTCCTTCCCTTGACATGTGCTTGTGACAGGTGGAGGCAGAGGTGGCCTCCTGGACTGGGCTGTGGGGCACTACAGAAGGAGCCCAGCCTGCTGTGTGGTCCGTAGTCCCTGGACCCACAACAGATGCCCTGAGCCCAGCTATGCACAGCACTGCCAGGCAGGGAGGACAGGCAGGAGATGCCTCTGAAAGGCTGAGAGATCTGACAAGGCCAGCTCCTGTCATGTGTGGGGAACCTGTAGGACACATGTCTGCAAGAGCTGAATGAGGTCCTCTGGAGCTGGCGGTTGGGGGATGGGGGATGGGGCTGGCAACTGAGGCTGGGACTGGTGCTGGGGGTTGGGGATGGGGGTTAGGGTTGGGGGTAGAGGCTGGGGGTGGGGACTAGGAGATGAGGGCTGGGTGTAGGGATGGAGGCAAGGACTGGGGACTGGGGATCGGTGGGAGGAAAGGGGCTGGCAGGGCATAGTGGGCACTTCCCCTCCCCAGTCAGGAACCAGAGGTCTGAAGAGCCAGAGCAGGTGCTTCCTGTAGGGGCTGGGGTGCCCCAGCCCCTGTTCCCTGAAAGGGAGACAGGAGGCCCCAGAGAAGAGGCTGCAGCAAGAAGGGCCTCCAGGGAGGGGCTGGGAGCTAGAGGAAGCCCTGCTGTGAGCTATGAGCAACTCCCACCTCAAAATGAGCCCTGGTGGGCATCGTGGGACACCATGCTCCCCCAGGGAGCAGGGCCCCAGCCTAGGAGGAGAGGGCAGTCCTGACCCTCCCCCATCACCACATAAGGCATGGGAGGGAGGGGCCATGAGGCTGTAACCCACACCTCAACCTTCACTCCCACACCTCTGAGCATGTCCCTCACTCTGTCTGCAGCCCCAACCCCAGGGGCATCTCCTCATCTCTCAAGACCCAGGGACAGCATCCTGGGAGTGTGAGCCAGAGACCCTGCTCCACCTGCCCCTGTGGGAGCCCCTGTGGGAGCCCCTGTGGCTCTGCTCACCATCCCCATGGGTTCCCTAACCATCAGTCAGCACCCAGACCTCCTGCCCTTCACACCCCAATCCATCCACACTTCACCAGGAGGAACCTTCTAGATCAAGCCCCCAACATGCTCAGCCTCTCCTCTGGGCCTTCGGGGCACCTTTGAATGCAGCCACCTCAAACCACCTCAGTCCTCTAGGCACATGGCCAGCCTCTGGGTCTTCACTCAGCTGTTCCTTTGCCTGGAGTTACACATGTACTGGCACATACTCACACACACATGTACATGTGCACACATGTTACAGAACAGGGCCAGGGGGGTACGGTATACTATTATCAAAAGGACTCACTAGGTTCCCTCATCTGCCGCCAGAGGAAAACATCTCTCAATGCCAGAGATGTGTGAAAAAGAAAGGAAATCTTTATTTAAAGCTATACAGAGTTAAAGTAGTGACCTAATGTCTTCATTAAAATATCAAAGTCCTTTAGGATACCCATAGACACCCACAGTGCTTCCTTCTCCCCCTGCCCTAATTCAGAGTACTGTAACTCAGGAAAAGAAACTAACATCTGTGATTCAGGCTCCTGACACTGTCAGCTTTGTTGCCGTCCAGCAAGAATCTCCAATTAATCCAAAGCCATGTGGCACCTTCTCCTGGCCTACTGGAGAAGGCCTATTTCACCCTTCTTCCAGGTGGTCTCTCCTGCTTCCCAGGCCACACAGACAAAGGGAGCACCCCAAAGCTGCACGGTCCTCTTCTACCAAAGCTGTGGGGGTCCCCACTCTGGCAAAGCCGAGTGGTACCTCCTTGCAATGGCTGCCGAATCGGGGTTTAAATCCCCACGCCAGTCTTCCTCTGTATCCCCATTTCCAACTCCTTCTTCAATCAGTTACACCTGCCAACATTCCTGTGTTATTCCAAGTTTGCTGGGCTGCCATCATGAGTATGGGCAGGTGTGGCCCCATGTCATGGAGCCAATTTTCTCCAAGCTCTCAGGCAGGTGCTGTAACTTCAGGGACCTGCCCCCCAGTTACATCTTGGGTGGAAGTCCCTTCCATCCCCCTGGCTCCAAGCATGGCCACAGCTATTTCATACATCTATGCAACCAGTTAAAGGTTTTAGATATGTTAAATGACCATGCCAGAGGTTAGCTGCAAAGCTGTTGCTGTACAAAACATCTGCACATGCCCCTGATCCATGTGTCCCTTCCCCCAACTCACACCTGTGGGGGGAAGGAGTGAGGACATCCTTTACATCTTTCTAATATTTCCTGGACACTTGAGTTCTGGACCCCATTCCAAATCACTATTTGGGGTCCCCCTCAGGGCTGCACCCTGTAACACACACACAGGTGCACAAACGTACACTCACATGCTCACACTCACACTCACACAGACTTAACATGCCAGGCACTCACCCTTCCCCAGCTAGTGTTCAGGGTGCCCTCACACCCTGCCAGTCCCCAAGGCCCTGAGGCTGCATCTATGACTGCCTCCCCCAGCAGTAGCCTGTCCCTGAGCACACCTGCCAGGTTGACCCCTGGCCCAAGGGAATCTATGTGCATCTACTCCCCAAAGGCTTTGGGGAAGGCTTCAGACCTGGTGCCCCTCTGAATCCTGGCACCCAGCCCCAGGTCTGACAGGTGTGGATGCAGACCACCATCCTCATCTCCATAGTCCAAGTCAGGGGAGAGCAGCCAGACTGGTGTGGGGAAGGGAGACCGTCTCCCTTAGACTATATCCTCCCCCCACCCCTTGCACTGCCCCTCTGACACCCTTCCCCAGGGGCCAGCAGCCCCAGGGGACATGGAGGGAACCCACCCTTGTGGAGACCCAGGGGCCCACACCTGCAGGGAACAATGAACAGGTAGAATTAATGAGATGTAACCCACACCTCAGATGTGGCCAGAGAGAGAAAGCAGCCTCTCAGGCTGAGACCCTGACAGACCCATGGGGCTGTGTTACAGGTCAGCAATGGACTAGGGATTCCATCAGTCCCCCATACCCTGGCTTGAGAACTTTCTCCAGCTAAGAACAACTCAAATTTGGGGGCCAGAGCAGGTACATAAGAGGGCCTCAGACATGGTGTTGGATCAGCTGTTATTTCTAAAGAAAAGGGAAATGCAGCCCTGGGTGCTGGGACCTCCTCTACTCTGCAGCCCGCCCACCCACCTGGCTCTCAGTGGGGCATCAGCCTCCACCAACCTGCCTCCCACTCCAGTTTTGGGGTTTTGGGTGAGCCAGGAACCACAGTGGCAACTGGGACCACAGTGATTGACAACTCTACAAAAACTTGGTCAGAGTCCCCAGAGCAGCTGTGACTGTCCCCCAGGGCTCAGTGCCAGGTGCACAGGGAGGTTGGGTAGGAGCCTGCAGTGGGGATGCTTTCCAGGCCAAGGGACAGGGGAGGGGTGGCATGGGCAGCAGGGTGAGCAGGGAAGTGTGGCCTGTGGGGCCAAAGCAAGCCATATGTCAGGGAGGATGTCCAGACCCAGACCTGGGGACTAAGGCCAGAGGACACCTGCCAGGGACACCAGTGGCACTGTCCCCAAGTGGAGAGCAGAGTGTGCAGCTCCCTGGGCTCCCTGAGGACCCCAGCTGCAGGAGTGTCTGAGGCTGTAGCTCAGGGCCCACTCTGTGCCTCTGCTTACTTATAGCACTGGGGCCAGGGCACCTGGTCACCATCTACTCAGGTGAGTCTGGCATGCTGCCAGGGTTAGAGGACTCAGGTGTACCAAGCCAGGTGCAGTGCTTGGTGTCAGAGGTGGGACAGGAGGGAGAGGTGCATTTTGAGAGGGGGAAGCAGCAGGGAGGAGGCTGTGCTGCTGGTGACTTCCAGCACTGTAGACGGGGTGCCCCGGTCACTGTCTTCCCTGCTAATGATGCCCTTGCCTGCCGCCCTGCATCTCTGAGGCCCTTGTAGCCATGGACAGGTTTATGTCTGAGGGCAACCAGGGATTGTATCCCTGTGCAATGCTTTTTATCTCTGGGGCCAGGGGACCCTGGTCACTGTCTCCCAAGGTAAGATGGCTTCCTCTACCTGCCTCTGCTGTGGGGCTGGAGAAGACCTTTCCGGAGAGTTGTTGCTCTGTGTGGGGCCCTCAGGAATCCCCAGGGGGTTGGGGTCACTAGGGTCGCTTCTCTGCAGAAGGCCTTTAGTCTGGGACAGGGGACCTGTGCTCTGTAAGGCAGAGAGGACTGTGTGTCAGAGGCATGGGCACCTGAACAGGCAGGGCTTGCTGTGGTGGCCAGAGGCTGGGTAGGGGGCAGGTTTTTGTACACTGCCTAACAGGGCCCATGGCAATGTGATAACTTCTACTACTGGGGCCAGGGCACCCTGGTCACCGTCTCCTCAGGTAAGACCACTTCCTCTCTTTTCCTCTGTCCTGGGGCTGGGAAACACATTTCCAGAGAGTCGTTGCTCGGTATGGACTTGGGGCTTCTGCTCTGGAAGGCAGAGCGGGCTGTGTGTCGGGGGCGCGGGGACCTGAGGAAACAGGGCTTGCTGTGCTGGCCGGTGGCTGGGCAGGGGGCAGGTTTTTGTACACTGCCTAGCAGGGCCCATGGCAACGTGATGATTACTTTGACTACTGGGGTCAGGGGACCCTAGTCACCGTCTCCTCAGGTAAGACCACTTCCTCTCTTTTCCTCTGTCCTGGGGCTGGGAAAAAATTTCCAGAGTTGTTGCTCGGTATGGACTTGGGGCTTCTGCTCTGGAAGGCAGAGTGGGCTGTGTGTCAGGGGCACGGGGACCTGAAGAGACAGAGTTTTCTTGGTGGCTGGCAGCAGGGCAACTGGACGGCTGGGCAGGGGGCAGGTTTTTGTACACTGCTTAATGGGGCCCATGGCAATGTGATGCTTACTTCGAGTACTGGGGCCAGGGCACCCTGGTCACCGTCTCCTCAGGTAAGTCGGCTTCCTCTCTTTTTCTCTTCCCTGGAGCCAGGAAACACATTTCCAGAGAGCCATTGCTCTGTGCAGACTTGGGGCTCATGCTCTGGAAAGCAGAGCGGGCTGTGTGTCAGGGGCACGAGGACCTGAGGAGACAGGGCTTGCCATGCTGGCCAGTGGCTGGGTGGGGGACAGGTTTTTGTACACTGCCTATCGGGGCCCATGGCAATGTGATGACTTTGACTACTGGGGCCAAGGCACCCTGGTCACCGTCTCCTCAGGTGAGTCCTCACAACCCCTTTCTCCTCTCTCTCTCCGAGGGTTTTTGATACATTTTGGGAGAAAATGAGGGTGTCTGGGTCTCAGGTTCAGAAGGACTGGGGCCAGTCCTGGACTCAGAAAGGGTCTGGGAGGGGACTGCAACCATCAGGGATGAGGAGAAGAGGGTCCAGGACCTTTTCCTCCTGGGCTCTGCATTTGGGGACCTCTCTGAGGTCTCTGACGCCATTGGTCTCTAAGCCCCATTGTCCCCTCTGCCCTCACTGGGCATTTTCTGAGGTGGACCGGAGGCCTCAGTTTTTGTCCAGAATCCTAGCATGGTTACCACAATGTGGTTTGAATACTGGGGCCAGGGGACCCTGGTCACCGTCTCCTCAGGTGAGTCCTCTCCCCACTTCCACTGGAACTTCCCTGGGGGAGTCTGGGTTGTCAGGGTCTGGATATCAGGGACAGAAAGGCATCTTGAAAGTCAGGAAAGGAGGCCAGGGAGTCTGACCTCCCCTCCACAAATGTGCTGTGCGGTGAGGGGACAGACAGAGCAGTGTGGCTGCCCTGCCCTCAGTTCCAAGGACTCTGCTGCACCTGCTGTGAGATTGGGTGGCTGTCTGTGTTGCTTGGACTTCTGAGTCCCAGTCGGCTCATGGTCAGGGGCCCCAGGCAGCCAGTGGTCGGGCTCCTGTGGATCAGGTTGGGGGAACGGCTGACAGAGGGGCCCAGGAGCCTCCAGATCACTGTCGCTGGGATGGTCGGCATCCATGTGGCTCCTGGAGACAGCGTGCATCTCTGAGTGGCCTCAGGCAGTGCTGGGCAAGTGCCCTGGTTTTTGTGGAGTGAGGATGGAGTTTGCACTACTGTGATTATTATGGTATAGACTACTGGGGCCAGGGGACCCTGGTCACCGTCTCCTCAGGTAAGAATGGCCTTTTCAGGCCTTCCTTTTTCTACTCCTCTCTGTGGGTTTTTCTGGGCATCAGCAGTTGGTCCTTGGGATGCGTGGCCCTGGGAACCTGGGCAGGTTGGCCAGAGATGACAGGGGCCAGGGCTCAGGGACATCGGAGCCTCTTGATTTTCTGATGCTTTTCAGAAACTGGCATAATTCCAGCATGTCTAGGGAGGCACTGAGCCCCTGAAAGAGGAGCTGCCAACCTGAAGGGCCACTTTGAAGTGAGAGGCCTGGCGCTTGGGCCAAGGACTGGTGGGGCTGCAGCCGGACAGTCTTGCCAGCAGATTTGGGTGTCAGTAAGGAGGGTGCCTGGCCTTGGTGATTGTGAACTGGGAACAGCAGAGTGCTCAGGAAGACACTGTCCTCAGACTTAGGAGTGAACTTCTGCACTAGATTGGATTTTTTTCAAGCCCATTACATTTATGTAATGTAATTTAAAAATTGCTTAATTGTACTTAGGCTTTTATTGGTTAGGAAAAGTGCTGTCCAGTGAGGAGGGACCTATGGCCCCAGTGTTGGGGACAGTGGGTGCCTGGCCTCTGAGGTGAGAAGCAGCCGAGGCCGGAGAGCTCAGCCCCAGGAGGCAGCTTCTAACAGAAAGCGATTTGCTCCCTTAAGAGGCTTACTGAGTATTGAAAGACAGGGTGTCTTGGGAGTGGCTCCTTTGGAAAGTGTTTTAAAAATTATTACTTTAAAATATGAGTTTTCATGTATATTACATTTTTAAATCTTATTATTTAATTCATTGCATCTTTCTGGAGTTGATAGTGGTACAAATTTGACCAAGAAATGGTAAGTCAGAACTGTGAGCCTCAAACTCATGGCTGAGTTTTGACAATAATAAATTAAGGTTATTTTTTAAATTAATTGAGGGATGTTCTGAGTGGATGGAGCTGAGCTAGTGGCAATGGCCGCTGGGACTGCACACCTGCAGCCGGTGGCGGGAAGCAGGTGGCCGCAGTCTATTTTAGGAAGCAAGAAAACACGAATGGCAAATTTATGGTTAATGGTTATGAAGAAGTGGTTTCGGATAGTTTTGCCCACAAATCTAAAAGTGTTCCTTTGAGCAAAACAACACCTGCATGATTTGAATTCTAAAATAAGGTGGGGGTGCTGACAGAAACTAGGAAGTTCTTTTTTTAACTATGTGAGTTTAATTTTTTCAGTCTTAACTTACTAACTACTCATATTCATTTTGAACTTAAGATATTTAAGAAATTAAACAGTCTTAGAGGCCATTTATCAGTGTGTTCATATAACTTTTTTAAATTAATTATCCCTTCAAGTGGTAATTAATCTCACACTGACTCTCTGTCCCCAAAGCACTGTTTTTATAATGACTGCTTGCAGGTCTTAAACTTCATGATGAAGAAAGACTTTGATATTCTGATAAAGTTTCCTTTGTTTCTAAGTATTTTTTAAGAGCACTTTTCACCTTTAGGTGAAACGAGTGTAATTGTCCTGAATTATTTTAGTTAGGCATGTCAGTTGGTGGATCGAGAGGAAGCCAGTGAGGAGCTGAGTCAGAAAGGAGCCGGGCACTTTGCAAGGCCATTTTCTGACTTGAACTTGCTCTGGTGGAGGGTCTGGATGTGGCCCTGAGCCCCAGGCTGGGGACACGTAGCGCTGGCTTCTGCCACCAGCCCAGCCAGCTATCCTGAGTCATGAATCGTGTGAGTAGTGGATTTGGAGAAATCGTTGTGTGACAAGACCCCACAGAACTTCCAAGTGACCAGGCAGACATGGTAAGAGAGCGGCTGCCTGCCGCCGGCTGGCTGGGGACAGACAGAGGGCCTGAAGGTTTTGCTTCCACCTGAAGGGGGATCTTGGATGATGGATGCTCAGTGAGGGCAGAGAGGCTTGTTTGTGTGACCCCTTGTCTAAGTCACTCACATTTAACTTTCCCTAAAGAACATTCCAGGGAAAAGGTAGCAAGTGCTGACCAAATGCTACCCACCATTGATGCTGTGACTCAGACAAGGCCATGCTTCGGTTGTCTTTTCATAAGTTGTAAACTCAGCTTTGGTTTTTAGGTCAGTATTGCACATGAGGAGGTAGCCCATGCCTTCTAAAGAACTTTGTGCTGAAGAGCAGAATTCTAAGTGGAGAATTCAGACAAATTCATTTCTTGGCAATTTCTAGTGATGATGTTTCTTTAGAGGGGATGTAGTCAAAGTTAGGGGCTGATTACAGGGTGTGTGCCGGGAGGAGAGGCACCACAGGGACCACCCCAACCTCTCCTCTACACACAGAAACAATGCTCCTCAAATTCCTGGGAGATGTGTTAATGACTTAAAGTTGTCTGGATATATTTTTAAGATGTTTAAGAAATTAAACAGTCTTAGGGACTACTTATCAGTGTATTCATATAACTGTTTATATATGGTTGTTGAAGGAGAGTACTGATTGGTACTGCTTGGGAGCTGAAAGGCAGCTGGGGCTGGGACTGAGGATGTGGAACTGAGCGACCCAGGGATGAAAGGCAGGGAGAAGCCCTGGGAAGGAACTGACCATGGGCCCAGCCCAAATGTACAGCACTTGTGGGTGAGAATGGCTGCAGCTGAGGCACGCAGCTCTGCTGGCCTGACCCTTTCTGGCCAGAGACCCTCGGCTTTCTGGACTATCCAGGACTGCACTGGGCTGCTCAGTGCAGGCCTGAGCTGAGCCAGATGAAACCAGTTTGAATGAGCTTTCTGATCTGAGCTGAATTGGGCTGAGCTGGACTGAACTGGGTGAGCTTAGCCCATTGAGCTGAACTGAGCTGACTAGGCTGAGCAGACCTGATCTGCGCAGGGCTAGGTGAGTAGAGCCGCGTTGGGTGGGGTGAGCTGGGTGAGCCGAGCCGAGCTGAGCTGAGGTGGGGTGAGCTGAGCTGGGCTGGGTGGACTGAGCTGGGCTAAACCAGGTGAGCTCTGCTGGACTGTGCTAAGCTGAGTGGAGTTGAGCTGGGCTGAGCTGGTTGAGCTGAGCTGAGCTAGGTGAGCTGAGCAAGCTGAACTGGGTGAGCTGGATGAGCTGAGCTTTACTGCGATGAGCTGAGCTGAGCTGAGTGGAGCTGACCTGGGCTGAGTTGGGCTGAGCTGGGTGAGCTGGGTGAGCTGGGTGAGCCAGGCTGAGCTGGACTGAGCTGAGCCAGACTGAGCTGAGCCGGGTGAGCTGGGTGAGCTGGGTGAGCTGTGCTGGGTTGAGCTGTGCTGATGCAGGTGAGCTGGGCTGAGATGGGCTGGGCAGAGCTGGATGAGCTGAGCTGAGTTGAACTGGACTGAGCCAGCTGAGCTGGGCTGAGCTGATTGAGCTGAGTTGAGCTGAGCTAGGCTGAGCTGGGCTGGGAAGAAATGAGTGAGCTAAGCTGGATTGTGCTAAACTGAGCTGAGCTGAGCTAAGTGGAGTGGAGCTTGGCTGAGATGAGCTGGGATGAGCTGAGCTGAGCTGGGCTAAGCTGGGCTAAGCTGGGCTAAACTGGGCTAAGCTGGGCTAAGCTGGGCTGAGATGGGTGAACCAGGCTGAACTGGGTGAGTTGTGCTGGACTGTGCTAAGCTGAGCTGGGCTGAGCTGGGTTGGACTGGACAGAGCTGGTTGAGCTGAGCTGAGCTGAGCTGAGCTGGGCTGGGCTGAGCTGGACTATAAAGAGCTGAGTTGAGTGGAGCCACCTGGGCTAATTTGGGCTGAGTTGGATTGAGCTGGATGAGCTGAGCTAGGTTAGCTGGGTGAGCTGGGTGAGCTGAGCTGGCTGAGCTGGCTGAGCTGGGTGAGCTGAGCTGGACTGGACAGAGCTGGTTGAGCATACCTGAACTGGATGAGCTGAGCTAGGTTGAGCTGGGCTGATGCAGGTGAGCTGAGCTGAGCTGGGCTGGGCAGAGCTGGATGAGCTGAGTTGAGTTGAAGCTAAGCTGAGCTGGGCTGGGCAGAAATGGGTGAGCTGAGCTAGATTGTGCTAAACTGAGCTGAGCTGAGCCAGACCGGGCTGAGCCGAGTGAGCTGAGTGAGCTGTGCTGGACTATGCTAAGCTGAGCTGGGCAGAGCTGGGATGAGCTGGCCTGGACTGAACAGAGCTGGTTGAGCTGAGCTGAGCTGAGCTGGGCTGGGCTGAGCTGGGCTAAGCTGGGTGAGCTGGGTCAGCTGTGCTGGACTGGACAGAGCTGGTTGAGCAGACCTGAACTGGGTGAGCTGGCATGTGCTGGGCTGAGCCAGGTGAACTGAGCTGAGCTGAGCTGGGCTAGGCAGAGATGGGTGAGCTGAGCTGGATTGTGCTAAACTGAGCTGAACTGATCTGAGTGGAGCTGAGCTGGGCTGAGCTAGTTGAGCTGAGCTAAGCTGGGCTAAGCTGGACTAAACTGGGCTGAGCTGAGTGAATCAGGCTGAGCTGGGCTGCACTGAGCCAGACTGGGCTGAGCCAGGTGAGCTGGATGAGCTGTGCTGGACTATGCTAACCTGAGCTGAGCTGAGTGGAGCTACGCTGAGCTGGGCTGAGATGGACTGAGTTGGTCTGGGCTGGGCTTGACAGAGCTAGTTGAGCTGAGCTGTACTGGGTGAGCTGAGCTGATTGAGCTGAGTTACACTGAGCTAGGCTGAGCTGGGCTGATCTGGATGAGCCAAGCTGATTGTGCTAAACTGAGCTGAGTTGAGTTGAGCAGAGCTGATCTGGGTGGGCTGAGCTGGGTGAACTGAATTGGGCCAAGCTGGGTGCGCTGAGCTAGACTGGGCTGAGCCAGGTAAGGTAAGCTGGGCTGAGTGGAGCAGAGCCAAGCTGAGCTGTCTACACTGGGCTGAGCTGGGTGAGCTGACCTGGGTGAGCTATGATGGGTGAGCTGCACTAGATGAGTTGCTCCACTCATCTGAACTGAGTGGGTGAACTAAGCAAGCTGGTCTGGGCTGGGCTAAGTGGAGTTGAAGTGAGAAGAATTGGTCTGAGCTGTCTGGTTGGTGAGCTAGGCTAACCATAGTAGGCTGAGCTGGATCCAACAAAAATGAACTAGGTGAGCTGGCTTAACTTGGATGACTTTGGTGATTGCTTTGAGCTGCATTAACCTGGCTGGGCCATGTGGGTCTCACTGGGCTGAGCTGACCATGCAGGTCTATCCTGGACAACATTTGGCTGACCTCAGTGGCCTGGTGGTGCTCAGGCTGTGTTGAGTTGAGTCTCTCTTGGTCTCACCCACCACATACACACGATTCTTCTGACACACAGGGTTGGGCAATAGTGTGGCTGAGCCGGGGCAATGAGGGTTGGACTCATGGGAGCTGCTTTCCTTGCTGGCAGCTGTCTGGGGCTCTCCTTTTGCTGGGCTGAGCAGGTACACTGCAGTGTTCAGAGGAATGACAGAGATGGCCCAGGTCTGGACTGACCTGAGCTGGGAGCCAGGGTACAAGTGTCCTGAGTGCAGGGATGGTATTGCTGGGGGCAGAAGGGCCAGATCTGCCAGCTGAAACCAGTAGCACTATTCACACCCACACTCCAAGCCAGCTCTTGGGGCAGGGTGGGGGCTGCAGCTATGCAGATGGCAAAGCCTTGGAGCCTTGTGGTGGGCTCAGCCCGAGCTGCCGGGCTATGGGTCCTGACCCCTGACTGGCCAAGCATGGAAAGTCACCTTCTCACCCTTTTCTCTTTTGTCCCTCTTGGGTTCTCAGAGAGTGTGTCTTCCCCAAACCTCTTCCCCCTCGTCTCCTGTGAGAACCCCCTGTCCGATGACAGCCGACTGATCGTGGGCTGCCTGGCCAAGGACTTCCTGCCTGACTCTGTCACCTTCTCCTGGAGCTATAAGAACAACAGTGGCATCAGCAGCCCGGCTATCCAGAGCTTCCCGTCGGTCCTGAGAGAGGGCAAGTACGCCGCCAGCTCCCAGGTGTTCCTGCCCTCTATTGACATCAACCAGGGTACAGATGAGTTTGTGATGTGCAATGTCAAACACTCCAACGGTGACAAAAATGTGCAAGTGCCCATCTCAGGTGAGACAGGGCCTCTTCTTGGCTGGGCGGGTGAGGTGGGGCCCGACCAGTCCAGGCTGACTGTGTCCCCTTACCACAGGTGGTGGGGACCCACTGAAACCCAATGTGAACATCTTCATCCCACCCCGTGATGGCTTCTCCGGCACCAACCCCCGCAAGTCCAGACTCATCTGCCAGGCTACGGGCTTCCGCCCCAAGAAGATCTCTGTGTCCTGGCTGCGGGACGGAAAGCCTCTGGACTCCAACTTCACCACAGACAAGGTGCAGGCTGAGCCCAAAGGGCCTGGACCTGTGACCTACAGTGTCAGCAGCACGCTGACCATCACCGAGAGTGACTGGCTCAGCCAGAGCTTGTTCACCTGCGAAGTGGAACACAATAATGAGAGCCTCCAGAAGAACGTGTCATCTGTGTGTAGCGCTGGTGAGTAACCCTGCCCCTGCTGGTGGCCCTCAACACACAGGTGTCCACTCAGGTCTGCAGACACTGCCACAGGTGAGACCAGCTTCTTCCTGAGCCTTGGCTTCCTGGAGAGGCCAAGGGCAGGGAAGAGCTGTGCAGGGCAGTTTGGGGCCACTTGTCAGGAGGGGCCCAGCACCCACCTCCAACAGGATCCCAGGGCTCAGGAAAAGGTCAGCAAAGCCGGTCATTCAAACCCACTCTCCTCCCCCAGGTGCATCCTCCATCAAAATCTTCACCATCCCCCCGTCCTTTGCCAGCACCTTCCTCACCAAGAATGCCAAGCTGTCCTGCGTGGTCACAGACCTGACCACCTATGACAGCCTGACCATCTCCTGGACCCGTCAGAGTGGCAAGGATCTGAAAACCCACACCAACATCTCTGAGATCTTCCCCAATGCCACCTTCAGTGCCGTAGGAGAGGCCACCGTGTGTGTGGAGGAATGGGAGTCAGGAGAAAGTTTCACGTGCACGGTGACCCACACAGACCTGCCCTTCCCACTGAAGCACACCATCTTCAGGCCCAAGGGTAGGCCCTGCCCCACCCTTCGTGCTGCATAAGACCCCCATAGCCTTGGGTGGGGCTGGGAGCATGCCTCTGCTCCCCCTGTTGTCAGGGGCAAATCCCACTGCACCCCAAGCTCACCACTGCCTCTCCTCCCACAGAATCCAAGAAGAACATGCCCTCTGTGTACGTGCAACCGCCCACCAGGGAACAGCTGAGCCTTCGGGAGTCAGCCTCGGTCACCTGCCTGGTGAAGACCTTTTCACCCCCAGACGTGTTTGTGCAGTGGATGCAGAGAGGACAGCCTATGCCCCCCGACACGTACGTGACCAGCTCCCCGCTGCCTGAGCCCCAGCACCCCGGCCTATACTTCGTCCATAGCATCCTGACCGTGAGCGAGGAGGACTGGAGTGCCGGGGACACCTTCACCTGCGTCGTGGCCCATGAGGCCCTGCCCCACTTGGTGACCGAGAGGACCGTGGACAAGTCCACCGGTAAACCCACCCTGTACAACGTGTCTCTGGTCATATCTGACATGGCCAGCACCTGCCACTGATCCCCGGCTGCCCCTCCAGGGTAGTACCCAGAGCCTTGGGCTGACCTGTCATTGTATGTGTGCATGCATGCAAACTGACTGTGCCAACAAGGTGGGGTGCTACATTCTATAAAAATTAGAAATAAAAATTTCCACTCAAAAGATGCTGGTCCTCAGTAAGCAATGCTCTCGCCTGCCAGGGCTGTGCTGCCCATGCCCTGCAGACCACCTCCCGCCACCATCCCTACCCCTGCCTCGCCCTGGCCTCCCAACTGCCTCTGAGAGTGCTGACCCCCTTGCAGAGCACTCACCGCAGACAGAGTCAATGCTCCCCACCCCTCCACTGCTGCTATGGGCACACAGGGACAGGGTTGTGTGACACATGTTCACACACATTCACACAGACACACACACAGATATGAACACATAAGAACACCTGCACATGTGTACATGGACACATGTGTACATGCGGGCACACATGCATGCAAACAGAGGCATGCATGAAGCGGGCATATGCATATGGATGTCACATGCAAGGATATGGATACATTGACACAGGTACACAGCAATACACACATGTGCACATGGATTGACATGTACACAGAGAGACGTGCATACATACAAACTCAGACACACATGCGGAGTATACACATAGTGGTACATGAAGAGATATGAACACATACACAGAGCACAGTTGAACAGAACACAGGCATACACAGACATGCACACACAGAGACATGGACACAGAGACACATGCAGTGGACATGGGTACATGGACATATGCACACAGACACATAAATGCATACCCACTTATGCACACATACAGGCACCAAGATATATACACACTTGTACACATATGCACATATATAAACACAGAGACACATAGATGCATACACACTTATGCACACATACATGCACCAAGATATATGCACACGTGTACACATATGCACAGATACGAACACATGGAAATACATTTGTGCATGTATACAGAGACATGCACATATGTGGGCACAAATGCACATGAGTGCAGAGACACACATTCAGTGGACATGAACACATAGACACTTGTATGCATGCACAGTTGTGTGAAAAGACATGGGCATATGTACACAGGCACAGATAAATGTATGCTCATACACATGCACACAGACACACACACAGGTACTTGCACACAGACACAAGTCATAGGCACACATGTTTGCACATAGGTGTATGAAGGTGTGAACACATATATGTGCACATGGAGACACACACATGCACATGTATGCCCACGCTGTGTGCACTGGTCACTCAGTGCCTTTGCAGACACTACTGACTCTCTGCAATGTGTCCACTGCGATGTTTCCTGCCCAAGGCCTGCTTGTCCTTTCTCAGCTTAGAGATGCAAATGTGGGCCACCCAGCCAGGACTCTGACCAGGGCCACCATCCCAGGCCCAGGGCAAATGGCTCAGAGAGCCACCTTGGCTGGCTGGGTGGCTGCTGCTCCTCAGGGACACTCCAGCCCCATACAGATTGTTGATGAAGCAGCAGAACCCACACTTACCTGTGAGCAGAGAGAGCTGAGTGTGTCCTGCAGGCAGAGAAGCTGATCTGGTAGCTCTGCCCCTGCAAACACCTGGCCCTGGAAACACAGAGTAAAGAGATAGCCTGCAGCTGGGAGTGAGGGGCCTAGGGGCCCCAGAAAGTCTCCATCCCTAGCAGATGGCACTGCCCCCTTTGGGCTACCTCCTAGACACCCCACGTTTCTGGCCCTTTGGTACCCAAAGGGGTGTCTGGGCTCCAGACACCTCCAAAGGCTTGTCAGCACTGGGGGCTCTGGACCACACTCTATGTGTCAGCCTGCCCATCCCAGCACCACTCACCCCAGGGCCTCAGGCATCTGTCTGGCTCCCTGGTCCCAGAACCTCAAATCCTAGTGGGGCAGACCAGCTAGGGCCTCACACAGCCTCTCCAACATGCCCTCCACTCCAAGAAAGAGAGAGAGTGAGAGACCCCTGAGAAAGCAAAGACGGGGTTCCTCAGGCCCAGACTTCTATCTGCCCCCATGGCTGCCCCCAACCATAGGCAAAGGAGGCCCCACTTCCAGCCTCTCCAACCCCAGTGGCCCTGGCTGTGCTGCCCCCACCTCTAGCAGAGTCCACTGGGGCCCCTACCCCACCCCAGCCCTGCCGCACCCAGCCCCCATGTCAGTGAGCTGCTCTGTCACCAACCTTGCATCCTAGGGCTCCCAGAACAGGTGCCTCTCCCCAACCCCTCATCAGACTGTCAGAAGCCCCTCCCTCCTGCCCTCTGCTTCTGCCCCACCCCCCTCCCCGCCGGCCCTCCTGGGGGCAGCACAGCAGGGGGCTGAGGGCAGCAGCAGAAGGGTGGGCTGTCCAGTATGGGCAGAGCCTGAGACCCATGTTATATCCCCTACAGAGGGGGAGGTGAGCGCTGAGGAAGAGGGTTTCGAGAACGTGAACACCATGGCCTCCACATTCATCGTCCTGTTCCTGCTAAGTCTCTTCTACAGCACCACAGTCACCCTGTTCAAGGTAGATGGGCGGTTGGGCGGGCGGGCCAGCAGCAGGCAGGTTGACAGCGTGCGCATGCGCTCGGGCATGGAGACCCCCAGAGAAGCACCTCACGCTGCCTCTCCCACCTGCAGGTGAAATGACCCACCGGACAGGAACATGGACACCAAGGAGCCAGAACCAAGGGGCCCCCGCCAGCCCTCAAATCTGCCTGTGCTACCCCCTAGCTTCCAGCACTAAGGAGCAGCTTCTCTGGACATGGCCCTGTGTGGAGGGAGTGCGGGGCCCAGGTGTCGCTTTGCAGTGGGTGCGCTTGTCACCTTGAAATAAATGTGCACATTTTATCTTGTGAAACTGCTTCCTTGTGGAGGTTTTTTCCCCAACCACGCTCCTGTGTGTTGTGTGAGCCTCTCAACAGGTGACCCCAATTCCGACAGGCACATGGGAAAGGGAAGTCCCTCTGCACAGGCCAGTGGTGGGGGCTGGTCAGCCTGGGGAAGGTAGATAGCTGAGCCTCGGGAATGCAGGCCTGGTCTCCACAACACGACCTCAGTGTGGCCGAGCTGCGGCCTCCACATCATTAGCTGGGCCCATGTCCGGGACACCACAGCATGCACTGTCATTGTTGGTTGCTGGTCCTGGTGAGTCTGGCCACATCGAGATCTTGACCCATGCCTTGAAGCATGTGTGGAGTGTGCTGGTGGGATCTTGGGGGCAGACAGTGATGGATGACTAGTCAGAAAGGTGCATGACAGGGAGGCAGGACAGCAGGGAAAAGCTTCGTCTACTATGTCACCAAAAGAAAGGCAGGTGGTGGCCAGGCTCCGAAGCAATGGCTGGGATTGAGATGCCAGGAGGTGGGAGCCCCATGAAGGGGATGTGGATGTGAAGGTGTGAGTCAGGGTTTAGTGGGCCAAGGGACGTGCAGAGTCCAGGACAGCTGTAGTGGCAAGGTTCTGGGCAGAGGCAGCTTTGGAGAAGGAGAGACCAGGGCAGGCATTGGTGGGTGCCTGCTGAACCAGGGTCCTGGAGGAGGCCATTTCAGGTGCAGAGGAGATGCACAGAGCTCACAATGCTGGCCATCGTGGGGAGTCTGTGGCCCTGAAGGGGTGACTGGCTGTCCAGAATGGAATTAGAAAAGGATGTGGATCCCAAGGGGAATCCACCCCCAGCTGTGGGCTCCAGATGGACAGCCTCCAGGCTCCAACTCAGCTCTGGTTAAATGGACCCCATCCTGGCCCAACCTCACAGGCTGGGGCACTCAGTCAGGGCCCCTCATGGCTCAAGACAACACAGCATGGCTGGGGTCTCTTGTCCAGACATGGGCTGGCCACTCAGGAGGCTGTCTTGACAAAAAGCCACAGAAGAGACAGCTTCAACAACAGAAATTTATTCTCTCAGTCTCTAGAGTCAGTTGCATGTGCAGCTGTCTGCTTTCCTAGCAGTGCTGTGTCCTTTCCCTGGTGTCCAGTCATGAATGCTCCTTGGCCCACTCTCTGCCTCTCTGTGCATGTGGTCTTGCCCTGTGTGCATCTGTCTGTCCCTGAAGGCCCCTTCTCATAAAGTCACAGTCGTGCTGGACTGGGGCCCATCCCACTCCAGTGAAGTCTCACTTTCACTCATTCTTCACATCTTCAGCCATCCTAACAAGGCATCTTCTGTGGTATTAGGCAGTTAGCATGTCAAGCCATGAATTAGGGGGACAAAACTCAAGCCATAACAGTCCACCCTCTGGGCCTCTTAACTCACATCCTTCTCACATGCAAAATATCCCATCCTGACATCCTTGAGGGTCCGAACCCATGCCAGCCTCAACTCTAAGTCCAAAACCTCACCTAAATCAGGCACAGGTGAGTGACCAATCCTGGGACTGAGAGTTCCCCAGTTGTGGCTGGTGGGCTGACCACAGGGCTAGCCCTCCCACTCCAGAGGGAGGAACTGAAGGGAGAAAGGGAGGAGAGACCATGGGCCTCAAGCAAGTTCAAAGCCTGCAGGGAAAACCTCATTAGATTGTGAGACCCCAGAAGACCCCTGGGCTCTGTGCCCTGCCCTCAGGGCCTATATGGCAGCCCACCCTCTGAGCTATGACCACAGACTCTGTGGTTCTGTCTCGAAGCCAACCTGCCCCCCTTCACCTCATATGTCTTCAGTGTCTGTAGGCCTGCTCCTGCTCCTGTAAGATTCTCCCATCCAAGTATTATCCAGGTCCAACCCTGCTTAGCTTCTGAGATCAGACAAGATCAGGCACATTCAGGGTTGTATGGCCATAGATTGTATGATTCTCAAAAGCCTTGTGGGCCTCACCCCCATCACTGCATGCTCTTCCTGGTGCTGAGCTGGCTGATGGCATCCATGAGGCACATGCATGACTCCTTAGCCCCACTTCATCCCTGTTTCCAGAGTTTGCTCTTGGGACAGTCCTGGCCCCTCCTCCCTGGCTTGTTGGCCACACACCTCCTTCAGCTCCTCTATCTCCTCCCATCTCTACAGACAACAATGAGACATCAGACCACACCTTCAGCACTTTGCCCATGATCCCTACTTTGCACAAAACACTAGAACAGAATCCAGTCACATCCACAACCACTTTGCAACAAGGGTCTCCCACCCCCCAGTCTCCAGTGCTGAGGTCCTTGTTTCTGTCTGAGGCCACAGGCACGTGGACTGTTGGCATTTGTGATGACATGCATGTTTTCTGAGTTGGAGCAGGCTTTCTCTTTAGCTTCCCCACTTTCTGGGGCACACAGAATCACCTTCAATGCCCTTGTTTCTACTGACTTCTCTAAGCTATTTGGGGTTTTCTAACACCCACCTCAGACTCTCCTGGCCTCCACCCACCATCCCATTCTAGAGCCACATCCACACCCTGCTTCTGTACCAAAGTCTGCATTTGTTTCCTACCAGTGCTTCCTATGGGCAGCTGTGCCAAAGTCCCACCGACCAGGTGGCTTAAACAACACAAATTCACCAGCTCAGTCCTGGAGGCTGGGAGCCAAGGTCAAGGGTTGTTGCATCAGCACCCTGAAGCTACAAGGAGAGGCCAGGGCCTCCCACCCTTGCTCCAGTGCTGCTGGCATCCTCCCTGGAAGAGCTCCCTTTTCGCATGGCCTCTCTGTGTGTGTCTCTGTGTCCAAGGCCCTCTCCTGTGAAGACAAAGTCCTGTGGGATTTGGAGCCACCCTGCTTGGGCAGGACCTCATCACCTTATGGGGAGGGAGACAGTCCTGCTGAGAGAGCCCAAGAAAAGATGGGGGCAGGGTTGTCAGGTTCCCTGGAGAGAGTGAGGTAGGCTCTGCCATCAGGGACCCTGAGCCAAGGACACAGTGCCGCCACCTAGCTCATGGCCTGTACACCAGCTACATCACTGGGATGACATGTGGCCTGTCCCAGCCCTGGCATTCAGTATGGCTGCTGGGGGCATGGAAGGAGGCAGCTGCAAGCCAACCCATTAGGGAGCTGCTGATGCTAGCACAGCTTCACAAGGGCCCAGGCCCAGGCCACTGCAGGGTGACCCTGCTGGACATGGTCTGGCAGAGCCATCTGCCCCAGGACACCTACCCCAGGATAATGCTGAACACACCTTCTGAGACCAGCCACTCACAGAGTGGTCCCCAAACAGCAGAGCCCCTGGAAGCAGGAGCTGGCAACAGAAGGGTCTGATCCCACTGTTGCCCAGGGAACCACACAGAAGTCCAGGCACACTGTGCCTCTCCTGTTGGGCAGCTAGGGGCCCCAGGCCCTTACTCTCAGCATACTTGGACTGGGGTGTCCTTCAGCGGCTGCAGGGAGTTTAGAACAATAGATACATAGAGTGCGGGGGGGGGTGGGCTGGGGGTCCAAGGGATGGGACAGAGGACTGTCCAAGCCTGCTCTCCAGCACACTCTGGACCCCCCAGGACTGGGGCCCCTCTCTCCTACTGCCCTGTGCCCTCAGTGGTACCCAGACCTCAGGAGCCCAGCTCAGTCTGTCTTCCAGATGCAGCTGTGCTTCCCAGGGCCCTGGGATGCAAAGCCCCAAAGGAAGGTGACCTTGTGACCCTGGCCTGCTTGGTGACAGGGTTCAACTTGTCACCCAGCACTCAGGGGCACAGGAACTGCTCACAGATACTCCTGACCATGCAGAAGAAACAGGTGTTGCCTACTTCTCCCTAACCATCATCTGGAAGCCTGGCCTGCACCGCTGCAGCCTTGATCACCTTTTCAAGACCTCCCAGTGGTCTCCAGCATGTCCAGCACGTGCAAGCAGGTGCTGGGAGAGGTATGCTGGTGGACATGGGGCCCTGGCCTGCTGTGGTTCCCCTGTGGTAGCCCTGCCAGGCTGTAGGTCTGGACTCCCATACCGGGATGGAGTCTGCTCCCACTGTGGTTCAGCAGTGCCCTGGGTCCTGTGAAATGGTCCTTCCATCTTCCAACGGATGGAGGCACATTCACTGTGTGTCCCTTTAGAGCAGTGCCCACCCCTGGGCTAAGGCCCGATAACTTGTTGGCTGTTCACGCCCTAAACCATCAGCAAGGTTGCTGTGTGGATGGTCCCCGAGCACTTAGAGGACCATCATGGCAACAAAGTGGATGGAGTCCTGCCAGAGCTGGGAGGCACATTTGGGGAACACTGACAAGGGCACGATCTAGCCCTTGGGGTGTGGGGAGACAGAGCTGTGCCCTCACAAGCTGGGGCCAATGGGAGACCTCAGCCCCACCCCAGGGTGGGGTGGGAGGAGACCCTACCTCACCCACCTGCTCCCCACCACCCTTCGCTGCCCCTTAGACATGCCCAGCCAGGAGCTGGTATTCTGGGAGGCCTGGTAGCCACCTTCCCCAAAGGTCAGTCTCTTGGGCACAGATTAGAGGGTCAGGGGCCTCATGTTCCCTGTATCAGCAATCCATCTGGCCATGTCACCCCATGAGGACACACATTTTGCAAAGCCTGCCAGTGGCCTGAGCATGACCACAGCTGGGCTGTGAGGACAAGATGACCTTTCAGGGCACAAATTGGCATTGAACAGGGACTAAATGGAGCCAGGAAAACCATGTGAGAGGGTAGCAGAGTGGGCACTGGCCCAACCTCAGGGACCTGCTGGGGCCGAGAGAAGACTGTGCCTATCCCCTTAGCCACAGTCTTACTGGAGGACAGGCTCTGGGTGGCTACTCATGCAGGGATGGGAGGGAGGGTCACTGACCTGCTAGGCACATGGGACCAGGCCAGAGGATCCTGGACCCATTCTCCAGAGGAGAAGCAAGGTCCCAGCTTAGGTATCTCACACACCCTGCCCCCAATGCCCCTGCTCTGTGCCCCCCTGGCTGCCACAGCCCCTGACCCCACGCCCTGCTCAGGTGCAATGGCCATGAGAGCAGATGCCATTGCAGCAGAGAAGCCCAGCTCAGTAGTGAGCCGCACACAGCCAGAAGGTGGGGGCCACCCCAACTCTACCTGGGTAGAGAGACTGCCCCCAGGAGCCTAGCCCTGACTTCGACACCTCCTCCCTCCTGCCCACTGGCCAGCTGCATGAACAGCTTTGGTTCCTTGCACCTGCTTCCTGTTTCTGTCTCAGCCATCAGGTATGCCCCAGTCACAGGACCAAGGGCCTGAGAGTGGATGCCATGAAAGCACCTGGGTGTGCGGCCAGGGTGGGCTGGGTGGCCCTGGTCCACACCAAACACACATGCACGCTCACACTGCAGGCACACAGATGTACACATGTGCACAGCACACACCAAGCACAAATGCACACACACACACAGGCAGGCAGACTCAGTACACATGCAAATGCATGTGTGTGCACACAAGGGACACATGTGCCAGTTTACAGGCAACATGTACACTTCACACACATGACACACATGTCCCTGGGACCTGTCTAATCAGGGTGTGGAGTTGAGAGGTGCCCTGCTTGTGTTGGGGGCAGTGTCACCACAGAGAAGTGGGCATTTCACACGGGGCTGCTGGCTGCCACAGGGAGGCCATGAGCCAAGAGCTTCAGAAGGCCAATGGGATTCTCCACCGAGCCTGCAGGTGGCATGGCCCCACCACAGCCAGGCTGTGAGAGGACATGCTGGTGGTAACTTGCTCCAGCAGCCACGGAAAACAAGCACGGCGCTGTCCCTCCTTGCTGTCCTGTCCGCGCCCAGGGTGCCCATCCCACCCCTGACTCTGGCCATCTCCCCAGGAAGCTGATTTCCTGCCCTGGTCTCCTCAGCCTGATCAAACTATCTCCATGCCCTGTAGCCCAGGGTCAAGTCCACAGGGTCTCCCTGCCTATCCACTGACCCCCATGTGTCCTTGTGGGGGTACCACACACCCTGGCTTCTTGCCCCTCCATCCCAATGCTGTCCCTCAGCAGGCTGTCCCAGACTCTGAGCCCCCCAGTCAGCTTTAAGTCTACATGAAGCCCCAACTGCCCTGATGAAACATCCAGCCCTTGGTCCCACCTTGCTGAGCTTCCTTCTTGCCCTCCCAGCACACTCTGTGGCTCACTGATTATATCTGTTGGCTATTCTCTGTCCTCACCTAGAAAAGTGACTCCATAAGCACAGGGTTCTCTGTTGTTCCCTGATGGCCTCTGGCAGGTGAGACCCAGCAAGCAAGTAGGACTCAGTCAGCAGGTAGAAAGCACTCAGCAAATACACATAGTGAGTAGGCATCACTGATCCCGCTGGCTCAATCCCACTTCAAGTCTGCCTTCCCCACCATGTTCGCCTCACCTGTGACAGGTGGGCCCACTGCTGTACTCTCGCCATCATGTCCCTCTGAAATCCACCTCACCCACTCTGCTGTCTCAGTAAATGATCATCCATCACGGGCACCCACAACCCTCAATCCACCTCTGTGCCTAGCTAAAGTGCTCAGGACACAGTCCAAGCCCATTATCTCCCACTTGGAGTTCACGGCAGCCCTGCCAGCCTCCTGGTTTCCCCTCCCTACCCATGACCAGTGTGGCCTTTTGAAACCTGAACTGTCCTGGAAGCCAAAACTCAAACCTGCTGGTGGGTTCCCATCACATCAGAGCAAAATTGAGGTTCATTCAGCCCCAAAGATTACCTGTGGGGCCTACAGCCAGGCCTGTCAACACCACCTCCTCATGGCTACCATGCCTGCTCTTCTCTGTCACAGTGTGTCACTATCTGTGTGTCCCCATGGCCCTTCCTGTCACCACACTGGGATCTGCAAGAGCAGGGTTACTGCGTGTCCAGTACCCACATCTACTGAGGGAATGCATGAAGAAATAGAGGGAAAAAGGGAGGGAGGTGGGGAGGGGAGGGAAGATGAAGGGGGGTGGCCTGGTTTGGGGCTTAAAGATCTTAGACCCCCAAAGGTGGCAGCGTTGGGGTCTCTGTCCAAGCCATGTCTTATAGCCCCCCTGCACAAAGGAGCCCCCATGGGATCACAGCTGTCACCCAGTTGTCCCCAAGGGAGCAGCTCCTGGCTCTTCACTCTGACCTTGGAGATACACCATGGATCCCCATCCACAGGCCCTTGGGAGGCCAGGAGGGAGGTGTGGCTCATGGTTCCTCTGGGTGTCTGGCTGGGCCCAGGGGAACTGTGCTGGGGATGCATTCTGTCTGGGAAACACATTTATAAAACATCATACAACATCCTGCAAGAAGCATGTTGTCATCAATGCAATCTGATTTGCATGCCTTTCTGGGGCCAAAGCACTACCAGCCCTAGCCAGGTCCTGCCTGTAGCTCCTGCCCAGCCAGCACCTCAAAGCTGGTCTGGTGGTTTCATGCTCTTCCCCTGTTTCCTCAACAGGAAGAGCTGGGGACTGTCCTCCAACATGACTTCCCTTTTCCACCTCCAGCAAACACCAGTTGGTCTCTGCCTGACTATGGGAACCAATCCACCAGGGGCGTGTGACAGCATCAGTGGGCCCCCAGCACACTGTTTCCTTTTGCAGGACTGGATATGACCCTCCCCTGCACTGTGGCCACAGGCCTTCATTCAGTGCTGTGACATGAGGGTGAGGTTGGTCACTCCTACACACACCGCAGCTCCCCCACTTCATGCCACCCTCTAGGGGAGAAACATCTGTTTCCAGTGGTCGTAGCAAACAGGACACACACTCCCTACACCTAAATCAAGGCTTGACAAGCTTGCTCAGCAGTGTGGAGTTCATTGCCCAGCACCTGTGTGTGGTCCAACTGACCCCTCTCTCTCGCTTCTGGGGTGGGTCTGAGCCTATTCTGACCCCTGGCTTGTGTGCTGAGGCCTCTAGGACCCGGGAAGAAACCAGGCTGTGTTCTCTGATCAAGAACCCCAGGCCCATCCCTGACCCCCAGGGGCCCCTGTTTGCTGAGTTTAATCAGGAGACAAGGGACTGGGACGAAACCTCAGAGGGCAGTCAGAGATTGGAAGAGCAGAGGCAGAACCCCTGCCCTTGCTGTCAGGACACACCAGTCAGGGCCACATCAATGCACACAAATCACCAGACCAAGGACGTTATAGGAAAATACATACTCTTGGGGTAAATAAGTGCTTTGTCAGAATGATACTGGTGCCATGAACTTTAAAAATAAAACTGGTAAATTTGCCTACAAAAAATTCAACATCTACAAGAATAAAGTTACTAAAAACAAAGTAAAATGCTATGGGAGAGAAAGTGGCCAAAGAGTCTGACATTGGAAGGAATCTGTATTAGGCAGGATTGTCCAGAAATGAAAAGATATGTGAGGTCAAAGATAGATCGATCCATTGATGACAGCTAGATCAATGATAAACAAATAGATGCATATATACAGAGAGCAGGGAGGAGACTGATTGATTTTAAGGACTTGGCGCATGTGATTGTGAAGTCTGGGTGAGTCCAGAATGTCTAAGGCAGACCAGCAACCCGGAGACCAAGGGAAGAGTTAATGTTGCAATGAAGCCTTGGCCGGCAGATCCCCTCTTCCTCAGGAAGCCTTGGTCTTCTTCCTCTTCAGGCCTTCATCTGATCAGACGTAGCCCACCCACATTAGGAAGGACAGCATGCTTCACTCAGCATCTACTTATTTAAGTCATAATCACACCTTTAGAATACCTCCACTCTCTGGACTAGTGCCTAACCAAATGCCTGGGTTCTGTGGCCTAGCCAAGTGCATAAAATCAGCCACCAAAGAATCCTCAGGAATGAGCATTGGAAACATGCAGTGAGTGGAACAAACCTGACCTTCAAGGAGAAGCTTTCGGTGCAAGGTGGTCAGGAGAAGGTCATTTTTAGTAGGCTGTAAGTACAGATGATCAATGAAACACATGAAATTGTTGAGTTGCAAATAATCAAAGAAAATTGACTTCCGACAACTGGCTGTTCATTCACTGATGACCCACTGTGTGCTAAACAGGTATCCAGGTAGACAGACACACAGTGTGTCTGCACTGTGGCATTTTTGTCCTGCTGGTACAGACCAACTTAAAAAAAAAAAAGTGGCCTTCGAAGCACAGGAAGCCAGACAAGGATAGAAGCACTGACACCAGGTATGCTTAGTAGAGAGATGTCCAAGACCCTTCACTGAGGAGGGAACTTTGACCTTCAGGGTCAGTGTGGGGTGATAGTAGGCACATTTTCAGCAGGAGTAGGAGGTGAAAAGGTCCCAAGGGAAGAATGTGCTTCACAAGCTCAAGGAGCAGCAAGAAGACTAATGGGGCAGTGTGGACAATTGGGGAGATGGAGCAGGGCTGGCCTTGTAGGGGTGAACCTGGCTTGTTGGGCTTCACTGTGGGTGATGGGAGGCCCTGAGGGGTTTTGGCAGGGATGGGTGCAAAAGTCTTGGTGGGAGACAGGCTGAGGGGATGGGATGGGGCAGTGGGACAGGTATTCAGATCATGGATCATACTCATCAGTCAATGAGTATGCAGAGTGATGCCTCATGGCACCAATGGGTAGCTGTTTACTGATCTCAGAGACTCAATAATTCTCTTTTCAGTGTGATGGGTGTAAGATACTGTGATGAGACACAGCTCTGAGACCTGGCTATGGCCTCAGAAAGAAGTCAGAGAGGAACGTCAGACCTGGGAGCCATGGGCACATGGGAGGTATCTATACTCCCAGGTTGGTCTGGGATGTCCAAGGAGAGGGAGAGGAAAGAAGAGAAGTCAAAGGTAAGAGGCCAGGAGGAGAGGAGGACTCAGCCACCAAGGACAGAGAGCAGGAGGAAGAGAGGGGCCAGGCAGAGCACAGGCACAGAGCAGCAGAGCCAAGGGCAGAGATGGTCCCACTGTGTCCAGAGTTTTTAGTAGGTCTGGTCACAGGTCAGGCAAAGCTCACATCATGGTGACCATCCAAGGGCAGGCTTGATGGTAAGGTGGGGTCAAGACTGGACTAGAGTAGGCTCAGAGGAAGATGAGGAGGCCGAGCTCTCATGGGCGGAAACACAGGCATGTCCAGCGGGAACCACAGGACTTTGCCCCAGAGTCTAAAGAGCCCACACTCTGCCCACCACACTGCACACTGCAGGGACCGACTGCCCACTGTGTCCTGGGTCACAACACAGTAACTGTCACCACTCTTGAAGGGCAAATGAACCACTGTACATACCTCATGGTCACATCAGGAGAGAAGCTGGTGGCCTTAAAAGTTTGGAAAGGACAAAACACCAAATTAATCAAGGTGAGGCAGGAGACAGCATAGGAAGAACTCTGAGACTGCAATACTGTCACTGGCTAGCATCTAGCACCCTGGTTGCCAGGGAATGCCTTTTACCAATTAGGTAGAATAAATAGTAAACAGAGGCAGGAAGGAGGAAGGAGACAAGTCTCACATGTTAATTCAGCAGTCCTAAGCCTGCTCTGATAATATTGCCAGGTGTTCCAATATCACAAGAAACACTATGTTAGCAGGAAAGAAGGAAAGTGCCCCAATTGCAGTTAACTTCCTCCTGTCACATATTTGTTTTACAACAGGATGACCAAGGGGAGTCTGGAGTAAGATAAGGATTTGGGGCTGAAAGATCCCACACATGCCTAAGTTTGGATAGTCACATTCCCACAGGAAAGCTAGCACCACATTTACCCATTAATCAATATATGACCTTTTTCCCTCCGATCCCACCAACTATATAAGTCCTGAGAAAAAAAGGACTCGGTCTCTCTCTCTCTCAGGGGCTCAGGGGCCTCTTGGCTCTTGGGCCACAGGGCCTCTGGCCACCTGGCCTCAGGCTGCCCAAGGGCTTGCCACCCTGGTCTCCAGCCTCTCTTGCTTTTCTCACCCTGTTTTGTCCTGAAACTTTGCCTTTCACCCCCTACTTGACCCAGTCCTGTTCTCTTCCATGGGAATGGGCCACTAATAAACTGATTACATACTACTAAATTTGCTTATATGTATTTCTTTACATGTGTCAGCAAGAAGAAACAGGTCTCTCCTGTCAACAAAAGTGCAAATTTGAAAGTTGGTAAAAGAACAACAAAATTAATATAGAGAAAGAAGGAAGGAGATAATTGCACAAGCAAAAAAATCAATAAAATATAAGAAAAGAAGCAACACATATGCAAAACAGGAAAAGCTCTGAAGAGACTGGTCAAAAAAAAAAAAAAAAAAACACAGCCAAATATATATACTTACAGTTCTATATAATTACTCATTGATGAAAGCAATAAGAGTAAATAATAAATGTACTAATGGATAAAATTTTAAATCCTAGAATAGTGCCTTATGAAAAAAATGATTCAGGTAGAGAAAAATCAATGCCACCACCTTTATTAAATAAATTGAAGCAGTAATTTAAAATGCCAGGGCCATGTTTCAAGAAACTTTCAAGAAATACATAGTTCAGATTTTGTTTAAATGCTTTCAAAAAGTGAAAAAGAGCGAATAATCCTAACCTCATCCTATAAAGCCAGTATAAGCTTCATAAGGAACCATACAAGGGAAATTTTGGAACAATATCACTCATGAAATACACACAAGTATTCTGAAGAAAATATTAACAAATAGCTCTGGCTGATGTGGCTCAGTGGATTGAGTGTGGGCTGTGAACCAAAGGATTGCCAGTTCGATTCCCAGTCAGGACACCTGCCTGGGTTGCAGGCCAGGTCCCCAGTGGGGCCCACGTGAAAGGCAACCACACATTGATGTTTCTTTCCCTCTCTTTCTCCCTCCTGTCCCCTCTCTCTAAAAATAAAATATTTAAAAATATATCATTTTAAAAATAAAATATTTAAAATATATCATTTAAAAAATAAAATATTAGCAAATAACTATCCTACTTGTAAAATATAGGTAATTTGCCATGCCCATATTAGGTTTGTTTCCAAAATACAAGAATAGTTTGACATTGGAAAATTTATAAATGTCTTTCAAAGCATTAACCTAACAAAGGAAAATGATCTTAGGATCATCTCAAGGATACAGAAAATAACTTGAAAGAATTTAACACTTTTATTACATAAAACTTTTCTGGTAAACTAAAAATACAATGATGTTTCTTTGACCTGAAAAAGTTTATGAAAAACCTTTAAAATTTTTCCCCATGGGAAGTAGTTGGAAGCAACACTGTACTGGATTCTGGTATACTAAGTAAGACCAAGAAAGTATTACAGCATGACAATTTTCTAAATACAAAAGAAAAAACCTAGAAGAAATACAAAAATAGTTATTACTTAAAATAACAGGTAACTGACTAAAATGCCAACACATGGAAATCAGAGTCAGTGCTAGAGTCCAGCGGGAAACAAGAAATGGTGTTTTTGTAAAGATGTCAGATGTCTGCTTCTGTTAGGAGCACACTGGTAACTGGTGCCTACCTTCTTCTGGAGGGTACTGGAAAATCTGGAAGGAATCATCCAAAACTCTTCTGGAAGGCTGCAAAGGCTTAATAAAGTAGTGAATAACTACAGGCCCAGAGCCAAAAGGATACTGATATTCCGAGATGTAAACTGTAGGAGACCATCCTGTGTGGTGTGGGCCCAGCTCCCACTGGGAGATGCACAGGACCAACACCATGGATAGATTTTCCCATGGGGAATCAGGCCTGCAATATACCTAGGCCACTTTGAGTCTTGCTTTTGCTAAAAAAAAAAAAAAAAAAAAAAAAAAAAACAAACAAAAAAAAAAAAAAAAACTCCCTCACCCTGAACTGAGGACATTTACTGCAAAGTAACTTCCTAAAATCCATGATAAACCTTCCAAGGATGAGTGTAAACAGTTCAACCAGTTTTTCCTTTTCATTTACAAATATACCTCTCCTGTGATGTGATTAGCAGCATTGGCTCCTTTGTTTTCTGTAAACAAAGGTAACCACCTAAAGCCAACCAGGGCATAGTAAATGAGGACCTTCATGTAATGTGACCAGAAAAAGAAATAAAGGCCTGTCATGGCAGAGGCCACAGCTTTTGGCTCCTCTTGAGAGCGAAGCCGCCTGCCCTTTTCCTCCACGGGGCTTGGTCATCCAATGTGAATGTCCCTCCCCATCCACAGTGTCTCCGACCCCACAAGCCGGGGTCCACTTCATTAAACCTGGCACCTTAGCCAATCCTCAAACAAAGACTTTTTCTTATTCTGGAATAAACAGCTGAGAAATTGAGAAATAGAGTGGTAATTTTGACAATCTTACAGGACTAAGGAGGAACAACTTGGAGGCCAGGACCTTCAGGACAAAGGCCATGATGAGTCCCTGTACTTCAGACCAGAACCTGCAGACTATTGCCATGGGTGCAGAGATGGGGAAGCTACCCCTCATGTGGACTGAAGCCTAGTCACATCAGTGGGGTCTCTAGCAGAGCTCAGTGTCTGCTGCCGTGAGAAGCTGACTCCAACTCCACAACAGGACACTGCCAGAAACACAGGAAAATCATCATTGGAAATTATTGCATCACTTTGGGCTCCAGCACTCAGCTCCACATGCTTGAACACAATGTCTGCACAGAATCACAAAGAGCCAGACACAAGGAGACAAAAGCACGTGAGGAAGAGTGAGGACCAGCCATGTCCCCAGACTTCAGCTCCAGGAATCACCAGATACAGACTTCTAAAATAACAAGCCACTACATTCCAGTAGTAGAAAGGCAGCCTAAAAATTTTATCAGAAATTTTCACAGTGGGAGCAAGGGAGAAGACATTTTTAAAGATGTAATTGCAGAAATCTCTCCAAATCTAAGGAAAGGTGCCACCCCATGACTCAGAGTACAGCACAGAGAGAACCACGTCTCTCCACACATCCTAAGCCTGCTGAATGCTAATGGACAACAAAATATACAACATGAGGCCACAGGAGGGTTAAGATCACAGGAGGATAAAGGGCACTCTATGCAAATGTTAACAAAGAGAAGCATCATGACCATATTTAACTCAGGTAAAACGAGATGCAAGGCAAAAAGCATCACTGGAGACAATGAGGATGATGCAGTCTAAGATGTGTGCACCTATAATACAGCTGTAAAATGTAAGTCAACAAACTGACAGGACAGGACATGTTACATAAATCCACGGTTACAGTGAGAGATGTTAGCATCTGCTTCTCAGTAACTTACAGAGCAAGCAGATAAAATCATTATAATGATACACTTAATTTGAACAAAATAATCGACAGGTTTGACCTGCTGGGCACCTGCAGACCTCAGAAAGCACATTCATCTCAGGCCCTCTGAGGCACTCACATGCACTAACATATAAGACCAAATCCACTGTATTGCATAATGGTGCGGTATAGCCTTAATGATTTTCATCCTCTCCTTTTCCTGTCTCACTTGATCTTGGCCACCACTCTGTGCCTGGTGGGATGGCCTCAGACTCCAATCCAAATGTCCTTGATTCAGGTCTTGGAGCCACTGTTCCACCCTAGGCCCCCCTCCCTGAGCTTTTGAATTCAACTTTCTTTGTAACCCTACCACTTACACTCAGGTCCTGGGTCCAGGTTCTGGAACTGTTGCCCTCTGGCTGCAGGAGATGGGACCCTTTGATGCTATTACAGAGGCTTCTAGTGTCACACTGTTCCCTGGGTGGGCAGAAGAGGATGGGGCCTGTCATTTTCTCTCTTCAGTAGCTCAATATCACTTATGGCCAGTGGAGCTACTCCACCATTCTTATCATTGCTACTGCTCCCCTGTCTCCCAAAGGCCACAGACAGTGCAAATGGCACCATACCTCTCCTCCCTTACCATAATTAATAATAAAAATTAATTTTATATTGTAGTTGAAAACACAACATAACTTACCATCTTAAACCTTCTTATGAGTACAGGTCAGTGTTATTAACACATCCATAATGTGGTCCAAGCCTCACCACCATCCATCTCCATAACTCTTTTTATGTTGTAAAGCAAAAACTCTGTCCTCATTAAACAATAATCTCCCAAAGGAAAGATGGTGGCGATGTAGGTGGGAGCCCACTTGCTCATGGACCCAGCTGGGACACCTACCTGGTCTTCTGAAGAGCAGAGTGAACAGCCAACAGAATCCCAGATGATATGACCTTTAGAAACCAAAGAGTGCAAAGGATGCTTAAAAATGGGCAATAAAATTTTGTAGGCCAACGAAAAGGTCTCTGGGCCTTGCTCCAGAGATGGCAGCTGCTGCAAGAGAACTGGAGGAAAGCCAGGTCAGTGATAGCAACCTAGCAGTTCTATCTCCTCCCAGAGTGGGGAAGTCTCAGACCTGTGCCAGGGGAGACCTGGACACTTAAAGTCACTGAGGGGATGAAAAGGCAGTAATTGACACAAAGCCAGCAGCATACCCTGACTGGGGTGATGGTCACTGGCTGGGACAGTGCCAGAGAAATTGGGGAGCTGGGTGACACCTGGAGCAGGGATAAGAGAGTGGCCATAACTGGCTTTGACCCAAATTAGCCCTGGACTGGTCAGAGAGCTGGAATGTATGGAAAATCAGGCACTTGTTAGGAGAGGCAGGTGGCACCAAAGGGGACTTTTCTCAAAACACAATCTCAGCCCCTGTGCAGGGACCTCACATGCAGCAGCCAGGCTGACAGAGAGAAGGGGTGGGGGGGCATGATTTGCTCCCACTCAGTTCACTTCATGAAGCAATCAAAGGGTTGCATAATGAGGTGGATTATGGGCACTGGTCTGATGCAAATGTGCAGAGTGGACAGTACAGACTGCACAGCACTCTGAGGGCATGGGCTGGAAACTGGGCACCTGTGAATATTGTAGCAGGCTAAGCCCCCATCCTTGGGGAACCACAGGCAAGGGGGAAAAAAGACTCCAGTCCCCCTCTGCCTGCAGGACATGGGGAGAACTACAAAATCAAATTGGCAGGTTTAAAATCAGTAGGTGCTTTTTTTTTTTTTTTTCCAAGAGATAGTGACAGACCTAGGTAGGCCTAGGAGGAATGGAAAATCACAAGGCAGGAAAACTGTACCATGGGAAACTGTAGACTGGGAAAAACGCCTTCCTGGGAAACTGCCTGGTGACCCTACCCAGGACAGACAGATGCCCAGCTAAGATTGGGGTCTAGGGTCAGCCTATCCAGCATAACAGGATGCAGCTTTAACTTGAGCCTGACAAGATGTATTAAGAACAATGGTCAGCAGAAATGGCACCTGGAAATCAGCTTCAGCCACTCAGATTCTGACACCCCAACCAGTTACCCTTCATGGGGTTTTGTGCTTAAAAACCCTGCCCTAAGAACAACCAAGTGAGTCCTAACCTCCCTTGGTTGGTTCCCCAACCTCCCTTAGTTGGCTCCACTTTCCCTCTTATTCCCCACTAATAAACCCTGCTCCTTAGCTCACTGCATCCATCTGGTTTCTTGAGAGACTCCAATCTAACAGTAAGATAATAAGACCTGGAGCTGTGAGAAAACCAGAGACAGATCCAGAAAGAAGTCAGAAGGCAAACACCAATAGCTGAGACACATTTCACTTTACTCACCTTCAAAACTGGTAAGTTTGCTTTTCTTTTTTTAATTTCTCATCATTCTGTGTAATTTTTTCTGTTTTTTTTTTTTGCTTTTATTGTTTGATTTATTTTTTATTCTGCCTTTCATATTGCATTTTAACTTTTCTCCTTTCACTTCATTCATATTCCAAATAACACACTACTCTTGGTCTTTTATATTTTATTATTTTCATTCAGATTATATATTTCTTAGCATATTATTGTGCCATGGTCCGGCCGCAGCTAGGTCCAGGGGTTCCTGAAAGGTGGGTAAAGAGTCGGTGATGGGAAACAGACAACAACACGCCTCAGAGGACAGTGATGCTCTGTTCTGTCTATTGCAAGTACAAGCAGGTTTTTATACTTTCATTTTTGGTAGTGATTAATATTTTTGATTAGGTGAAGCAGAAAAAAATCAATACAAAGGTAACCAGGAAAAATATGAAAATTCCCATAGATTTAATTATATTAAACAAAGATTATTTTGACCAGGAGAGCCATAAATCAGACAATTAACACTAGCTATATGTACAGAATTTGAATGTCTTATGTTTATTAAAGTTCTCAGAATTTGTCACGGGGCAAAAGGATATGCTAGATTGAATAGAGGTTATAGGGAATTTATTATAAGGCCTTTGTGATGTCTAACTTAGCTATTTACCTTTTCTGTCTAAAATGTTTCTCTATGCACCATGGACTCTGACTCCCTGGTAACTGTTTCTACATGCTTAGTTTTATAATAGTTAACCAGCTTTTCTTATTCCTTTGCCTGTCTAATTCTACTTGATATATATTCCTATTCAAGGTAAAAGCAGGGGTTGTTACTCCAACAACTTTTAGACATTCAGGGGCTATTTCATTACAGGGGATTTTATTCTCTGGTCAAGAAATTATTTTATACAACTTCATTGGAATTATGCAAATCAATAAACCCGAGATACAGGTATCTAACAATCCCACCACCTTTTAATCACCAAAACAAACATGTAAGGAGAGATAAACAGGAAATTCAGCTACAATAAACCATTTTTGTTCCTTAGTTAATAAACACCAGGGAGATCTGCTTCCAGCTAGCCTTTCCATGAAATTTAGACTATTATAAGGCACTTAGACTTCATCCTTATTGACCATTCTAATGCCACCCTCATTATATGCTTCTGTATAAGGAAATGGGAGATCTGGAACCCTCTGGAGATCATTAGCTCCTTTTGGGGGATAACATAATTTGCCATTAATCCAATATGCTATCCAGGGGTATCTCTGGGCCATGGGTAGGGGTCTATATAGTTTTTCTTGTTTTCTTGAAAGACTCTTTGTATCTATGGGTAAGGAACAGGCGTGGGAAAGTCCACCAATAATTCAACCTATTGTAACTGATTCATGAATTCTTTTATGGGAACAATTGGGGATAATTTCTTACTCAGATTTATAAACACCTTGTTTAAAACAATTTGGGCATGATTCAATAGTCTAGGGAGAACTAGTTGTCCCTTCAGAATTTCCCTCAAAATCAATCATTGACTCTTTTCGAGCCTCTTTCTTCTCATGTTCTGTTCTTATGGGAATCAGGGTACAAAGTAAGACTATGAGCAATATTAGCAAGGAAATCATTAAAAGCAATCCCCAGGGAAATTACTGCCCTCCTTTGTATGCCACACTCTCTTCAAGGAAGATGAATTCCTTGAATTCCCTCTTTCCATGTTTGGACCTTGTCAAAAAACATGGTTGGAAGAGGGTGTGGCATTATTGTTATTCCAAATCTCACACAACAGCCTTCCCTGACCTTAATCCAGTTTGTGATCTTCCTGAGCTTTATTATTGTTGTGGTTAACTTTATTTTCTCTCACACAATGCCAAGTTTCTATCCCTCAGTCTCACTATTTCTCCTCCATCTAACCTCACATGAGCATTCTTCCTTTTTAAGTCAGCTCACATTCTTTTTCCCTTCTAATAAGAGTGTTATTTCTTTTTCACCTTTTATAAACAGGGGCTAGTTGAGTGAAATATCACAGTTATTCCTGCACTTCTCCAAAGAT
Source organism: Phyllostomus discolor (assembly GCF_004126475.2). Lineage (NCBI taxonomy): Eukaryota > Metazoa > Chordata > Mammalia > Chiroptera > Phyllostomidae > Phyllostomus > Phyllostomus discolor. The sequence continues at coordinate 251,285 of NC_040917.2, read as the reverse complement.
CTCCTATTTGTTCACTACTTGTTTGTACTTTAAATCTCATAGCTCACTCCCCCACTGTCTAACTCCATTTCCACTTCCCCTGATAAGTTGAGTAATTGAGTAAGAAATTGTATTTCATTTTTTTTCTCTCCTTTTCTTTTTTTTTATTTTTCTTTCTCTTTCCCCCTCTCTCACTCTGGGCTTTACTCCTTACTCTTATTAGCTTGCTTCCCCCATTCTCTCAAAATCATTTGTCTTTACTGTAAACATATCATATTCACTTTTTGCTTGTCTACAATATTCGGCTGTCATTGCTATTGACCCTTCTGTATGATTTTCCCCCCAATGTTCCAGTATCTTTTCAGTTTTACTTCAAACTTCATGATATACTCTTTCCTCTTCTTACCTCATTGTTACCATCACCAATTTATGTTTTACTTACATTGTAAATTTTGTTCTCTCCCTTTCTTTGACTTGCTTCTATCCCTACTCTTATCAATTCTCCTCCCTCTTACCACCTAACAATATTTCCCCCTCTTTTAGTCTTCTCATCTTCCTTAGGTCATATCTTATAATATCTGCAATCTCTCTTCACCTTTATTAACTTTAGTTCAATTGCAGTTGAGACTGCTGATGTGGTAGGGGGCTCTGCACCTGCTAGTGTAGGTTTTGTTCTCTGGTAATACTGATTTGTTAACCACCACATGTACAACAGCATACAAGACAAAGTGGGAGTTGTGGCTACCAGTAAACCTGCTAGAGGGGAGAACCCACCAACAAAGGAGCCACCAACAGGTAAAGCCCAAGTACAAGAGAGCCCACACAAATGGAATAAAGGGGAACCTTAGAGCATCCAGACAAGGAGATCAAAGAAACCACACCATAGAGTCCCACAGAACCCCTACAACAGAACTGAACCCCACAAAACTCCTACCATAGAAGTTCAACCTACAAAGACAGCTGGCAAAGCAGAACATCTAGTATCAAAGAAACAAAGAGAGTCACCTACAATGGGGAGGTGAGGAAAGAACCTACAATTGAAATGAATGGAATATTCCCCAGTAAAAAAACTAAATGAAATGGAGGTGAAAAAAAAAAAAAACTATCAGGTATAAAATTCAAAAGAATGGTTATAAGGATGCTCAAGGAACTCACTGACCATTACAATGAACTGAGTGGCAACTGAAACAGCATGAAAAAGAAAACAGAAACTATAAATAAGACCCAGGAAGAAATGAAGAATGTAATATATGAAATAAAATATATGCTAGAAGGAATTACAAGCTGGCTGGATGAAGCAGAGGACTGAATTAGCAAGCTAGAGGACAAGGTAGAAAGAAATACCCAGGTAGAGAAGCTTCACAGAAAAAGACTCAAAGAATATGAAGACAGCTTAAGGGAACTGAGACAACATGAAATGCAACAACATTCATGTCACAGGAATACCAAAAGGAAAAGAAAAGGAACAAAAGATAGAAACCCTCTTTGAAAAAGTAATGACATAAAACTTCCCTAACTAAGACAGGGAAAAGCCATGCAAGTTCAGGAAGCACAGAGGGAGCCAAATAAGTTGAACCCAAAGAGGCCTACTCCAAAACACATGGCAAATTTGAAAGATAAAGAGAGAATCTTAAAGGAAGCAAGGGAGAAACAGAAAGTAACATAGAAGGGAGCCTTGATAAGTCTAGCAGATGATTTTTTCAACAGAAACACTAAAAACCAAAAGGGGATGGCAAGAGGTATTGCAAGTAATAAAAAGAATAGGCCTGCAACCAAGACTACTCTGTCTAGCAAGACTCTCTATAGGGAACCATTTCACGTGGTATAGAAAATGTAGCCCAGCCCCTGATCTGGAAAACCAACGGGGAGCAAGATCAACACACAGGAAACTAAACCCATGGATCGATTTTCCCATGAGGAATCAGGCCTGCATTGTACCTAGGTTGCTATGTGGCTCACTTTTGCTAAAACTCCCTCACCCTGAATTGACGTAGCAAATGTTTACTGCATATCCTTACCCTGAATTGACGTAGCAAATGTTCACTGCATATCTTTAAAGTAACTTCCTAAAATCTGTGCTAAACCTCCCAAGCATGAGTGTAACCAGTTCAACCACTTTTGCCTTTTCATTTGCAAATATCCTCCTTCTGTGATATAATTAGAAACATCCTCTCCTTTGTTTTCTGTAAAAGGTAACAACCTAAAGTGAACCTATGTGTAGTAAATGAGGACCATCCTCTATGTAATGTACCCAGAAAAACAAGAAAAGCCTGTCCAGGCAGGGGTGGGGGCGCTCTCTCACTCAGAGAGTGTCCGTGCTGTCTGTATTCTTCACAGGACTTCTGCAGTCCATGTGATTTGTTCATCGCATTCACAACACATGGACCCCATGGACCATGGGCCAGTCAGCTCTCAATCAAAATAGAAGGCCAAATAGGGAGTTTCCCAGACAAAAGAAGGCTAAAAGAATACACATCCACAAAATGAGGTTGCAAGATAGGCTAAAGGGACTGCTTTAAGAAGATGAAGGAAAAGAGTGAGACAGAAAGGAACACAGGTACAAAGGGGGGATGTCAGTGAATATGTACCTATCAATTATAACCAAAAATGTAAATGGATTAAATCTTCCAATCAAAAGACATATGGTAGGAGAATGGATAAGAAAACATGACCCACACATATGCTTCCTACAAGAGACCCACCTAAGAACAACAACAACAACAACAACAACAACAACAACAACAACAAAACTATACAAACTGAAAGTAAAGGGATGGAAAATACATTCCAAGCAAATTGACAGGGAAAAAAGCTGGGTTAGAAATACTTATTGTCAGGAGCCAACCAACAGTTGACCCTTGACACAGTTGGGATGGATGAGACGCATCTGCACAGCAGAGGCGACTGTGGCCGGATCTCCTCTCTATCTCCTCCTGTATGCCTGTCCCTGCTAGCAACAGGTGGCAGGATTTTTGGATACCTATGTGTTATAAGAAAAAATCTGCATGATGCCTCTGATTCTGCACGGAATGACTTGTTGACCACAGAATAGGGACCCCCAGCAACCCTGATGCTGCCTGTTTTCCCCACCTGGGAAGTTAAGGACAAAATTAAACTATGGGCAGACCAACTGTCAGAACGCTGAAGGAAGCTGTTGCTAGGAAGGTTTCTTAAGGAGTCACCACTCAAAAGATTAAGATTTATTAGAGACACTCCCATACCCTGGACAGGAGTGTAAAGAAGCAAGTTCTAGTTGAAAATAATAATCTCAATACATGGAAATGAATACAAAACAAGCCCCTCCAAGGTGTATAAATCAAAAAACCTAGGCAAACAAACAAACAAACAAACACACAAAAAAACCCCAGTTACCTAACGTAGACAAATCTAACCTCAATGGACAATAGCTAATTTCTATATAACATATAAATCAGCCCTTGCACCCTTTTAACTTAGACCAATCCCTAAATCTTAATAGACATCTAGTTACTAATGGGCACCTGAAAGTTTGTGCCCATATAGCTTCGTTGGCTATCTGATTAATGACTTTCTTGGTCAAAATAACTTTTGTTTAATATGGTTGACCTGTGGGATCTCCTGTACTTTTTGGTTATTTCTTTGTTTAACATGATTGACACGTAAAACCTTCTGTTTTTTTTATTATTATTTATATGGTAATCATTTCTGTTTTAATAATCACACTATGCATGGAATGTTGTATAACCTCCTCTATAAAAATAAAGATTGACTTTTCTTGGTGATTCAGGCCCAAAAAACCTGGCTGTCCTCCAGCACCACACCTGGTGTCTTGCTCCAGTCTCTTCACCTGTGCTGTGCATCCTTCAAGGACCCTAAGACCCCACTGAGGCTGGACTCTGGAAACTTATATGACAAAACAGGATTCAAAACAAAGGCTATAAAAAGATACCAAGAAAAGCATTCCATAATACTCAAGGAAGAATGAAACAAGAAGATATAAACATTGTAAACATATATGCACCCAACATAGGAGCACCCAAATATCTAAGACTTCAAGGAAGTGATAAACAGCAACAAACTTATACTAGGAAATTTTAACACCCCATTGTTAGCAATAGATAGATCTTCCAAAAAAAATATCAGCAAGGATATTGTGGCATTAAAAAGAGCACTAGATCACATGAATTTAACTGATATATATAGAACCTTGCATCCCAAGGAAACAAAATACACATTCTTTTGAAATACACATGGAGCATTTTCTGATATAGACCACATTACAAGACACAAAACAAGCCTCAACAAATTCAAGAAAACTGAAATCTTATCAAGCATTTCTCAGGCCACAAGGGCCTGAATCTAGAAACCAACCTCAAGGAAAAAAAAACAACAACAACTCAGAAACATACAAATTCATAGAGATTGAATAGCATGCCATTAAACAATGAATGGGTTAATAATGAGATCAAAGAAAAAATTAAAAAGTTTCTGGAAACAAATGAAAATGAACACACATGAGTCTAAAACTTATGGTACACAGCAAAGGCAGTCCTGAAGGGAAGTTCACAGCAATACAGGACTACCTAAAAAAGATAGAAACATTTCAAATAAACAATCTAACCCTACATCTATAAGAACAGAATAAACAACAACAAACAAAACCCAGAGCAGGTAAAAGGAAGGAAATGCCCAATATCAGAGCGGAATTAAATGACATAGAGACTAAAAGAACAATCCAAAGGATCAATAAATCCAGGAGATGGTTCTTTGAAAAGATAAACAAAATTTACAAACATTTAAGCAGACTCATCATGAAAAAAGGGAGAGAAGCCAAATAAACAAAATCAGAAATAAAGGAGGGGGCCCTGGCTGGTGTAGCTCAGTGGATTGAGTGTGGGCTTGTCACCAAAGGGTTACTGGCTCAATTCCCAGCCAGGGCACTTGCCTAAGCTGTGGTCCAGATGCCCAGTAGGGGGCACATGAGAGGCAACCACACATTGATATTTCTTTCTCTCTCTTTCTCCTTCCCTTCCCCTTTCTCTAAAAAGTAAATAAATACAATCTTTGAAAAAAAGAAATGAAGGAGGAGAAATTACAACTGAAACCAAAGAAATGCAAAGGATTGTAAGAAATTACTACAAACAACTACATACCAAGAAATTTGAAAACCTGGGTAAAATGAACAAATTTCTACAAAAATATAATCTTTGAAAACTGAATGAAGAAGAAGCAGAAAGCCCGAGCACACCAATAACAGCTAGTGAAAAGAAGCAGTAATAATAATAAAAAAAAAAACTCCCAACACACAAAAGCCCTGGATGAGAGGGATTCACAGGAGAATTTTTACAAAACATTTAAAGAAGAAGTATCCCCTAAGCTTCTCAAAATATTCCAAAAAGTTCAAGCAGAGGAAAGATTCCCAAGCTCATCTTATGAGGCCAGCATCATCCTAATTCCAAAATCAAATAAAGACACAACAAAGAAAGAAAACTACAGATCAATATCACCAATGAATATTGATGCTAAAATCCTCAACAAAATATTGGCAAATGCTACCCAGCAATACATTAAAAAGATCATACACCATGATCAAGTGGGATTCATCTCACAGATGCAAGGATGGTAGAATATTTATAGATAGATAAGCATGGTATATCACATAAACAAAAAGTAAGATATAAACCACACTATCCCATCAATAGATACAGAAAAAGTATTTGGTAAGGTATAGAAGTCATTTGTGATAAAAAACACTCAGCAGAGTGGGAGTAGAGGGAGCTTACCTCAATGTAAAAAAAGCCATATATGATAAACCTACAGCCAACAACATACTCAATGAGCAAAAACTAAAAGCTTTCTCACTAAGATCAGAAAAAAGACAAGGATGTCTGCTTTCACTACTTCTATTCAACATAGTATTGGAAGTTCTAGCCACAATTATAAGATAAGAAAAATAAATAAAACACATCCAAATTGGAAAGGATGGAGTAAAACTGTTACTGTTTGCAGATGACATGATAGTGTACATAGAAAATCCTAAAGTCTCTACCATAAAACTACTATACCTAATAAGTGAATTTGGCAAAATAGCAGGATACAAAGTCAATAATCTAATAATGAAGGCATTTTTGTACATCAACAATGAAATATCAGAAACAGAAATGAGGAAAAAAATTCCATTTGCTATGGCAACAAGAAAAATATATTTGTCAAGTTGGTGGAGGAGTGAATGGAAGTCACATTAACATTCTCCCGGGATCAATCATTAAATACAACTAAATTTTGGAGAAATCACCTAGAACAAAAAACTGAACAATAGTGAGAGAGAAGCCTTGCAACTTCAGAGAGACAGAAGAATCAGCTTCAGTACAACCTAACTGATAAGGAGTTGTGGTAGACACTCAAGAAGACAGGCTGGGCACCCACTCATGGCAGTGCTGGAGTGAAAATTGGTTGGATCCCCTTGTGAAGAGTGGGATCAAAACCCTAAGCTGAGATCTCCAGCCTAGAGCACCAGAGCACCAAAATTACACAGATAACGACAAGCAGTGAAAAGTGTCTGGGTTGCTGTATGTCAGAGATGGCTGGTTGGAGACTCAAGAGCCATTTAAAGAGGCAACAAACAAATTTACATTTGCAGCCACTTGCCCTGGACTGCGGAAAAGGCGGGGGCAGTGTGGGCTGGGCATACCTGAGGACAGACTGGGGATGATGGCTTTGGGGAAAGAACTGAGAGAGTAGATGCCAGGATCCCAGTACAGAGTCATCCCCCATTGGCAGCAGCCATCTTGCTCAGGCAGGCCACTGTCCTCTAAGTGGTAGCAACCTGAGGCGAAACAATAGCCCTGACCCCAGGAAGTATTCTGCCCTGCCCTATGAGGCTTAAGCCAGACTGCTGAGTGCAAAGTAACTAGATTAACAACTAAATGAGTCAGCTACAGACAGTTGATCCCTGGAAGTCTGGAACAGACTGACTAAGGTCAGATGGGGTCACCATCTGACATCACCAGAGGCAGATCCAGAAAGAAAACACAGTGGTAAATACTAGAGACTAACAAGATGAAATCCACTGTGGTCTTCTCCATGATTTGCTATATTTTCTTTCCTGAATGGATTTTTAACATTCATTTAATGCCCATCAAATTTGTGCATATTCTGCCTTCTCCATTCCCTTTTTTATTCATGATTAAAATTATACTTTCTCTCTCTGTGTTGCTCTGACTCCCACACTTATTTGTGTTCCTCCCTTTAATCTCTCAAAATCATTTTTCAGTAGGTCATCTAATATTCACTCTCTTTTCTTATAATAGTCTTAATCTCTTTACGTCTTTATTAATACTGGTTCACTTTCTCTTGATATTGGGATTACAGGGTGGAGTTATTTTTGTGGGTGTGGGTTTGTTTCCTTGACTTTGTGGTTTTGTCTTAGCAGCACCTGCACAACAGCATACAAGACATGGTGGGTGGAGTGACCCTCAGGCAACCAGCTGGAGGGAAGGACCCAACAAAATATGACCCAACAACAGTCAAAACTCAGTTACATCCAGGGAGCCAACATAAATGACATAAAGGGCATCCCAAGAGCATCAAGTTCAGAAGACTGAGGAGGCTGTATTAGTGAATCTCACAGGTCTCCTAACCAAGAAGTTCACACCATGAACTCAGGGAGTCAAAACAGATCAATTTAAGAAGCAGAAGCAAAGAAGAAGCATCACACATTCCAGCCAAGATGGAGGCATAGGTAGATATACTGTACCTCCTTGCACAATCAAAAGAAGGACAACAAATTTAAAAACAAAAAAACAACCAGAACTGACATAAAATTTAACTGTATGGAAGTCTTACAACCAAGGAGTTAAAGAATAAACATTCAACTAGACCAGTAGGAGGGGTGGAGAAGGACAGCCAGGTAGAAAGAGGGCTTGCAGCAAGGCAGTGGCTTGAGGACTGTGGCAGCTGGTGGACTGGGTGAGGCAGAGGCTGGAAGAGCTAGTGCATGCAGATAAACTGGGAGGAACAATTGTGGAGCAAGACAGACCACACAACCCAGAGTTCCAGTGTGGTGAAATGAAGCCTCAAAACCTCTGACTGAAAAAACCTGTGTGGGTTGTTGTGGTGGGAGAGACTCCTAGCCTCACAAGAGAGTTTGTTGGAGAGAAATGCAGGGTCCTAGAAACTAACAAAACCACCCACCTGGGGAATCAGCACCAGAGGGACCTAATTTGCTTGTGGGTAGTAGCAGAGGTGACTGAAAGCTGGCATAGACCTGAACAGGGGACAGAGGTCCCTCTCACGCTCCTCCCCACATACAGCACCACAATGCAACCATGAGAGTTATCATAACCTGGTGAAAACCTAAGGCTCTACCCCTTACTATATAACAGGTGTGCTGAGAAAAAAAAATGACCAAATGAAAGAACAGATCAAAGCTCCATAAAAAATACAACCAAGTGACAAACAGATAGCCAACCTATCTGATGCATAGTTGAAAACACTGGTAATCAGGATGCTCACAGAATTGATTGAGTGTGGTCACAAAATAGAGGAAAAAGTGAAGGCTATCAAAAGTGAAATAAAGGAAAATGTACAGGGAACCAAAAGTGAAGGGAAGGAAACCAGGACTCAAATAAATGGTTTGGAGAAGAAGAAAGAAATATTCAACCAGAACAGAATGAAGAAAAAATAATTCAGAAACATGAGGAGAGGCTTAGGAACCTCCAAGACAACTTTAAATGTTTGAACATCCAAACCATAGGGGTGCTGGAAGGAGAAGAGGAAGAGCAAGAAATTAAAAACTTATTTAAAAAACAATGAAGGAGAACTTCCCCAATCTGGCAAAGGAATTAGACTTCCAGGAAGTCCAGGAAGCTCTGAGAGTTCCAAAGAAGTTGGATCCAAGGAAGCACACACCAACACACATCATAATTACATTGCACAAGATTAAAGATAGGGAGATAATTTTAAAAGTAGCAAGCAAGATAAAAGGAAACGGTTACCTACAAAGAATTCCCTGAATCCTATCAGCTTATTTCTCAAAGGAAATCTTACAGGCAGGAAGAGGTTGGAAACAAGCATTCAAAGTTGCGAAAGGCAAGGGCCTACATCCAAGATTACTCTATCCAGCAAAGCTATCATTTAGAATGGTAGGGCAGATAAAGTGCTTCCCAGATAAGGTCAAGTTAAAGGAGTTCATCATCGCCAAGCCCTTATTATATGAAATGTTAATGGGACTTATCTAAGAAAAAGAAGATAAAAACTGTGAACAATAAGATGGCAACAAACTCACAAATATCAACAACCAAACCTACAAAAACAAAAACAAAAATGAAGTAAGCAAACAACTACGACAGGATCAGAATCACAGAAATGAAGGTCACATGGAGAGTTATCAGCTGAGAAGGGGAGGAGAGAATGGGGGAAAATGAACAGGGAATAGGTAGCATAGATGGTAGGTAGAAAATAGACAGGGGGAGGTTAAGAATATTATAGGAAATGTAGAAGCCAAATAACTTCTATTTATGAGCCATCGACATGAACTAAGGTGGGGGAATGCAGGTGTTAGTGGTGTGCAGGATGGAGAGGAATAAAGGGGAGAAATTGGACAACTGTAATAGCATAATCAATAAAATATATATTAAAAAAAACAGAAGAAGCATCTCACAAGTAATGAGAAGACAAATAAAAAAAGTCCAATTAAAAAGAGAAATCTTCAAAAGAGTGCTAAATGACATAGAGAAAAGTAAACTATCAGATATTGAATTCAAAACAATGGTTATAAGGAAGCTCAATGAACTCAGTGATAATTACCAAAACTACAGGAACACTATGATGAATTTACTGCAAACAATATCAGCATTCAAAAAGACAAAGTAACTATCTACTTTGAACCAAGAGCCAAGAGGGAATGAAGAATACAATTTCTGAACTGAAGAACACAGTAGAAGCAATCGAAAGCACACTAGATGAAGCAGAGGATAGAATCAGCAAGCTGGAGAACAACATAAAAAAAAAAAAAAAAAAAAAAAAAAAAAAAAAAAAAAAAAAAAAAAACCTCCAAGAAAGAACAGGAAGAGGAAAAAAAGACTGAAAAAGAATGAAGAGTGGTTAAGGGAACTGCAGAACAATATGAAAAGCAATAATATATGTATAAAAGTGATACCAGAAAAAGAAGAGGAGGAGCAAGGTGTAGAAAACCTGGTTGAAAAGTAATGGAAAACTTCCCTGATTTGATGGCAGAAAAAGTCACACAAGTCCAGGAAGTATAGAAGATCCCAATCAAGAGGAACCCCGAGGGGTCTGTAATACACACCATAATTACTATGGCAAAATTCAAAGATGAAGGGAGAATCTTAAAGGCAGCAAGGGAGAAACAGAGAGTAACATAGAAGGGAGCTCCAATAAGGCTGTTAGCAGGTTTCTCAACAGAAACACTACAAGACAGAATGGAATGGAAAGAAGTATTCCAAGTAATAAAAAGAAAAGGCCTGAAATCAAAACTACTCTACCAAGCAAGGCTCTCAACTAAAGTGGAAGGTGAAATAAGGAGTTTCCTGGATAAAAGAAGGCTGAAAGCAAATCTCCACCAAACCACCACTGCAAGATATGCTGAAGGGACTGCTTTAAGAAAAGATAGACAAAGAGTGACATAGAGAAACACAGGTAAAAAGGGAAAATGAATAAGTACTTATCAATAATAAGCTTAAGTGTAAATAGACTAAATGCTCTAGTAAGAAACGTAGAATAGCTGAATGGATAAGAAAATATGACCCACACATACTCTGCCTACAAGAGACCAACCTCAGAACAAAAGATCTACACAGGCTGAAAATGAGGGGTTGGAAAAAAATATTCCAAGCAAATGGGGGGGGGAAGCTGAGGTAGCAATACTTATATCAGACAATATAGGCTTCAAAAGAAAGTCCATTAAAGGAGACACAGAATTACACTTCATAATACTCAAGAGAAGAATCCAACAAAAATATATAAGCATTGTAAACATATAAGCACTCAGCATAGCAGCACCCACATATATAAGGAAAATCTTAGAGGACTTCAAGAGAGTTACAGACAGCAAGACGCTTATACTAGGGGATTTCACATCCCCCTGGGAACAACTATAGGTCTTCCACACAAAATATCAACAAGATACTGTGGAAACGAATGAAGCATTAGATCAAATTGACTATATATATATATATACACACACACACATACATATGTGTGTGTGTGTATATATATATGTGTGTGTGTGTGTGTATATATATATATATATATATATATAAACTTTCATCCAAAAAACACACAAAATACACAATGTTTTCAAATGCACATGGAACACTTTCAAAGATAGACCTTATGATAGACACAAAACAAGCCTCAACATACTCAATAAAATTTATATTATATTAAGCACTTTCTTGGACCACATGGGTCTGAAACTAGAAGCCAACCTCAAGGAAAAAAACAAAAATTTTCAAACACATAGAGACTGAATAGCATACTATTAAACAATGCATGCGTTAATGAAATCAAGGGAGAAACAAAAAGTTTCTAGAAACAAATGAAAATGAATACACAGCAGTCCAAAACCTACGAGACACAACAAAGTTAGTCTTCAGAGGGAAGTTCATAGCAATTCAGGCTTAACTGAAAAAGAAAGAAACATTTCCAATAAACAACTTAAACCTACATCTACAAGAACTGGAAAAAACCAAAAACAAACAAACCACAGAGGAAACAGAAAGAAGGAAATAACCAAGATCAGGGAAAAATTAAATGATATACAAGCAAAAAGGACAATTTAAAGGATCAATAAATCCAGGAACTAGTTCTCTGGAAAGATAAACAAAATTGACAGGCTTTTAAACAGATTCATAAAAAAAAAAAAAAAAGGAGAGTACCCAAGTAAATAAAATCAGGAATGAAAGAGGAGAAGTTACAATTGACACCACAGAAATACATAAGATTCTAAGAAATTACTATGGACAACTCTATGCCAATAAATTTGAAAACTTAGGTGAAATGTTCAAATTCCCAGAAAAACATAATCTTCCAAAACTGAATCAAGAAGAAAGCTTGAACAGACCATCAACAACTAATGAAATTGAAGCAGTAATCAGACATTTCCCAGCAAACAAAGCACAGTACTGGATGGTGTCACAGGGGAATTGAACAAAACATTTAAGGAAGAGCTAATGCCTATGCTTCTCAGACTCTTTCAAAATATATCCAAGAAGAAGGAAGACCCAGACTTCCTTTATGAGGCCAGCATCATTCTCGCACCAAAGGAAGGTAAAGAAACAATAAACCAATACCACTGATGATGACAGACACTGAAATCCTCAACAAAATATTTGCAAAACACATCCAGCAATACATTAAAAACATCATACACCATGACTAAGTGGATTTCATCTGAGGGATGCAAGGGTGTCACAATATTCACGAATCAGTAAATGTAATACATCACATAAACAAAACTGAAGACAAAAATCACATGATCATATCAATAGATATAGAAAAATCATGTGATAAGGTACAGAACCTATTTGTGATTGAAAAAACACTCAGGAAAGTGGGAGTAGAAGGAGCACACCTTAAATTAATAAAGATCATATATAAAAAACATACAGCCAACAACATACTCAATGAGCAAAAACTAAAAGCTTTCCCACTAAGATCAGAAACAAGACAAGGATGTCCACTTTCACCACTTGTATTCAACATAGTATTGGAAGACCTAGCCACAACAGTCAGGCAAGAGAAAGAAATAAAAAAACATCCAAATTGGAAAAGAGGAAACAAAACTGTCACTGTTTGCAGATGACATGATAGTGTACATAGAAAATCCTATAGACTCCACCAAAAACCTACTCAACCTAATAAGTGAATTTTGCAAAACAGCAGAATAAAAAGTCAATGTTCAGAAATTAAAGGCATTTTGGTGTACCAACAATGAAATATCAGAATCAGAAATTAGGAAAAATCAATTTGCTATAGCAACAAGAAAAATAATATACATAGGAGTAAACTTAACCAAGGAGGTAAAAGACATGTATTCAGAGAACTACATAACACTAAAATAAATAAATAAATAAATAAATAAATAAATAAATAAATAAATAAAAATAAATAAAAATAAAAATAAAAATAAAAATAAAAAAATTAAGGAAGACACAAATAAATGGAAGCATATACCATGATCATGGTTTGGAGAATAATCATCACCAAATGTCCATAGTATCCAAGCAATTTATAGATTCAACACAACTCCTGTTAAATACCAATGACATATTTCACATGCAGAGAACAAACATTTCAAAATTTTATATGAAGCTATAAATGATCCCATACAGCTGCAGCAATTTTGAGAAAGAACAAACAGAGTGATCACAATACCTGATATCAAACTATATTACAAGCCCACTGTAATCAAAACAGTGTGGTATTCATCATAAGAAAAGATACATAGATCAATGGAACAGAATAGAGAGCCCAGAAATAACCCCTTGTCTGTATGGTCAATTAATAATTGACAAAAGGTGTGGGAGCATAAAATAGAATCAAAATAGCCTCTTCAAAAATGGTGTGAGGAGACCTGGACAGCTACATGAAAAAAAAAAAAATTAAACTCAACCACCAACTTACACCAAACACAAAAAATACACTCAAGAGGGACAAAAGAATGAAATATATGTCATGCCACCATAAAAGTCTTAGAGAAGAACATAGGAAAATATCAGATATTCCACACATATTTTCACTGAATCATCCCTAAGAACAATGGACATAAAGGAAATAATAAATGAGACTTCATCAAAATAAAATGCTTCTACACATCTAAAGAAAACATCAGCAAAATGAAAAGAGAACCAACCACATGGGAAATATATTTGCAAATGATATCTCAGACAGGGTTTGGTCTCCAAAGTATATAAAGTTCTTACACAGCCCTACTCCAGGAAGACAAACAATCCAACTGAAATTGTGTAAAGGACCTGAACAGACACTTCTCCAAGGAGGACATACAGAGGTCCCAGAAACATATATAAGGATGTTCAGCATCACTACCTATCAGAGACATGAAAAGTAAAACCACAGTGAGATACCATTTCACAATGGTCATAATGACCATCATAAACAAATTAACAAACAGTAAATGCTGACAAGGTTGTGGAGAAAAGGGAGCCCTCGTACACTGTTGCTTGGAACGCAGACTGGTGCAGCCACTGTGTAAAACAGCTTGACCCAGCAATTCCATTGCTGGGACTCTATCCTAAGAACACTAAAACACCAATACAAAAGAACCTTTGCACCCCGATGTTCATAGCAGCACAATTTACAATAGCTAGGTGCTGGAAGCAACCTAGATGCCCATCAGTAAATGAATGGATCAAAAAACTATGGTACATTTACACAATGGAATTCTATGCAGCAGAAAGAAAGAAGGAGCTCATACCCTTTGCAACAGCATGGATGGAGCTGGAAAGCATTATGCTAAGTGAAACAAGCCAGGCAGTGAAAGACAAATATCACATGATATCACCTTTAACAGGAATCTAAACAACAAAACAAAACAAAAAAAAACTAGCAAAATATAACCAAAGACACTGAAATAGGGGATAGTCTGACAGTGGCCAGAGGGGAGAGAAGAGGGAATTTCAGGGGGGAATGGGTAGGGATTACAGGAACAAATTTGGAGGACACATGGACAAAAACTAGGGGTAACCCCCCTAGTTAATGGGGGGAAGGGGGGAGGGTTGGGTGGGTGGGCTGGAATGGGAGTAGGGGGGAGAAAGCTGTACTTGAACAATGATTAAAATAAAAAAAAAAACAGCTTGAAATTTCCTCAGAAAACTAAAAATGGAACTGCCTTTTGACCCAGCAATTCCATGACTGGAAATAAACCCTAAGAATCCTGAGCCTATGCTCCCCAATGTTCATAGCAACACACTTTACAATAGCCAATTGGTGGAAGCAACCTAAGTGTGCATCACTAAATGAGTGGATCAAAAATCTGTGGTACATTTACACAATGGAATACTATGTAGCAGAAAGAAAGAAGGAACCCGTACACTTTGGGACATGCTGGATGAAACTGGAAAGCATTATGCTAAGTGAAATAAGACAGGAGGTAAAAGACAAAACCATACAATCTCACTCATAAGAGGATTCTAAGGAACAAAATAAATTAATAAGAAAATAGAACCACAGGCATAGAACTGTGAAAGAAACTAACAGCTGTAAGAGGGGAAGTCGGGGTGGACACTGGTTAAAAGAAGGTGAAGGGATTAGTCAAGGACAATATATAAAAGATCCGTGGATGTGGACAACAGTACAGGGATTTACTATGGATGTGGGGGATGGGCTGGGCAGAGGGAGAAAAATGGGACAACTGTAAAAGTATAAAAAACAATTAAAAATTAAATAAAAACTCATTAAGAAAAAAATGTCATTAAGAAAAGAATTTAAAGAGCACTTCATAATATTCAAAAAAAAAAGAATCCATCAACAAGACATAAACATTATAAAAATACGTGCACCCAACCTAGGAGTACCCAAATATATAGGGAAACTCTTGTAGTACTTCAAGGAAGACATAGACAGCAATATGTTTATATTAGGATATGTTAAATCTCCACTGTCAAAAATGGATAGATCTTCCAAAAAAAAAAAAAAAAAAACATCAACAAGGATATTGCAGCATTGAATAATGCCCTAGATCAAATGGACTTAACTGCTATATATATAGAAACTTTCATCCCAAAGAAGCAAAACACACATTCTTTTCAAATGCCCATTTGAATGTCCAACGGAAAAGCTAACCAGTCTCTTTCAAATGCAAATGGAACATCTTCAAAGATAGACCACATGATAGAACACTAAACAAGCTTCAACAAATTCAAGAAAATTGATATCATATGGCGCATTTCCTCAGACCACAAGGGCCGGAAACTGGAAACCAACCTCAAGGAAAAAACTCAGAATCACACAAATTCATGGAGATTGAATAGCGTGCTACTAAACAATGAAAGGGTTAAGAATGAAATCAAGGATGAAATCAGTTTCTGGAAAGAAATGAAAATGAACTTACAACAATTCAAAACTTATGGGAAACAGCAAAGGCAGTCCTGGCAGGAAAGTTCATAGTGACACAGGCTTACCTAAAAAAGATAGAAACATTATGAATAAACAACCTAACCCTACATCTAGCAGAACTGGAAGAACAGAAAGAAAAAAAGAAAGCCCAGAGTGAGTAGAAGGAAGAAAATAACCAAGAACAGAGCAGAACTAAATGACAGAGACTAAAAGAACAGCTCAAAGGCTCAATAAATCCCAGAGGTGGTTCTTCAAAAAGATAAACAAAAGCAATGAGCCTTTAAGCAGACTTATCAAGAAAAAAGAGAGATGACTCAAATAAATAAAAACAGAAATGAAACATTTGAGATTACAACTGATATCACAAACATACAAAGGATTGTAAGAACTAATATGCCAAGAAATTTGAAAACCTAGGAGAAATGGACAAGTTTCTAGAGAAATATAATCTTCCAAAACTCAATGAAAAACTAACACAAAGGCTGAACAGATTAATGACATCTTACAAAACAAAGTAGCAATCAAAAAACTCCTGGCACACAAAAGCCCTGAATCTGTCAATTTAACAGGAGAATTTTACAAAGCATTTAAGGAAGAACTAACTGCTCTCCTTCACAGACAACTCCAAAAAATCCAAAAAGAGGTAAGACTCCCAAACTATTTTTATGAAGCAGCATCATCCTAATCCAAAAAAAAACAAAAAAAAAAAAAAAAAAAAAAAAAACAGATAAAAATGCAACAAAGAAAACTAGGCCAATATTGCTGATGGATATAGATGCCAAAATACTCAACAAAATATTGTCAAACTGCATTCACCAATACATTAAAAAGATCATGATCAAGTAAGATTCATCCCAGGGATACAAGGATGGTACAATATTTGCAAATCAATAAATGCAATATATCTCATAAAAAAGAAAAGACAAAAATCACATAATTATATCAAGAGATACAGAAAAAAAAATGCTAAGGTACAGCACCCATTCATTATAAAAACACTCAGCAAAGTGGGAATAGAGGGAGTATTCCTTGACATAATAATGGCCATATACAAGAAACCCACAATTAACATCATTCTCAATGGGGAAATACTTAGAACTTTCCCACTAAGATCAGGAAGAAGACAAGGGTATCTGCGTTCACTACACCTATTCAACATAGCACTGGAAGTCCTTCCTACAGCAATCAGACAAGAAAAAGAAATAAAACACATCCAAATTGGAAAGTAGGTAGTAAAACGGTCACTGTTTACAGATGACATGATACTGTACATAGAAAACCCTATAGACTCCACCAATAAACTACTAAACCTAACAAGTGAATTTGGCAAAACAGTGGGATACAAAGTTAATATTCAGAAATTAAAGGCATGTTTGTACACCAACAATAAATATCAAAAACAGATATCAGGGATAAAATCCCATTTGATAGAACAAAAAGAAAAATAAAGTACCTAGGAATAAACCTAACCAAGGAGGTAAACGACCTGTTCTGAGAAAACTACACAACACAGAAGAAATACATTAAGGAAGACAAAAACAAATGGAAACATATACTGTATTCATGGATTGGAAGAATTAATGTCATCAAAATGGCCATAAAATCTATAGCCATCTAGAAATTCAATGCAATCCCTATTAAAATACCAATGACATATTTCACAGATATAGAACAAACATTTCTAAAATGTATATGGAACCATAAATGACCCAGGATAACCACAGCAATTTTGAGAAAGAAGACCAAGATAGGAGGGATCACGATATCAGACATAAAACTATATTACGAGGCCACAGTAATCCAAACAGGCTGGTATTGCCATGAGAAAAGACACAGGTCATTGTAACAGAATAGAGAACTCAGAAATAATCCCTTGTCTGTATGGTCAATTGATATTTGACAAAGGGGGCAGAAGCATAAAATGGAGTAAAAATAGCCTCTGCAACAAATGGTGTTGGGAGAGCTAGACAACTACATGCAAAAAAAGTAAACTTGACCACCAACT
The DNA here is from genome assembly GCF_004126475.2 of Phyllostomus discolor. Lineage (NCBI taxonomy): Eukaryota > Metazoa > Chordata > Mammalia > Chiroptera > Phyllostomidae > Phyllostomus > Phyllostomus discolor. The sequence continues at coordinate 233,224 of NC_040917.2, read as the reverse complement.
TACACCATATACAAAAATAAACTCAAGATGGATAAAAAAATTTAGATATATGTTGGGTTTGCCCTGGCTGGCGTATCTCAGTGGATTGAGCGTGGACTTTGAACCAAAGGGTCGCTGGTTTGATTCCCAGTCAGGGTACATGCCTGGGTTGCAGGCCATGACCCTCAGCAACCGCACAAAGGCCATGTTTCTCCCCCTCTCTTTCTCCCTCCCTTCCCTTCTCTCTAAAAATAAATAAATAAAATATTTTAAAAATAAAAAAAAATATGAGCTGGGACATTATAAAATCCTAGAGAGGAATATAGGCAGAAAAATCTCAGCTATTTCACACATCAGTGTTTTCACCAATATGTTCCCTAGAGCAAGGGACATAAAGGAAAGAGTAAACAAATGGGATCTCATCAAAATAAAAAGCTTCTGCACAATTGAAGCAGGAGGCAGCACAGGAAGAACTCTGAGACTGCAATACTGTCACTGGCCAGCATTAGCACCCTGGTTGCCAGGGAACGCCTTTTACCAATTAGGTAGAATACATAGTAAACCGAGGCAGGGAGGAGAAAGGAGACCAGTCTCACATGTTAACTCAGCAGTCCTGAGCCTAGTCTGATAATCTTGCCAGATGTTTCAATATCACAAGAAACACTATATTAGCAAGAAAGAAAGTTCTTGAAATTCTATGTAACATTTCCACTATCTGGAAAAGAAAGCCTTGAAACTGTGCTTTCATCCCAAGGCCTGACTGTGGGACAGGGACCCCAGTGCCCAAAGAAAGAGCCCATAAAACAAGTTTGGTTAATTACCTACCTCTGGTCACTATCTGTTTTACAAGGGAGTCCCTAATGCTTACAGAAAGAGCCCATAAATAACTTTGGAAAGTGCCCCAACTTCAATTAACTGCCTCCTGTCACGTATTTGTTTTACAACAAGATGACCGAAGGGAGTCTGGAGCAAGATAAAGATTCGGGCTAACAGATACCCCCACACACCTAAGTTTGGGTAGTTACATCACCCCAGGAAAGCTGGCACCACATTTACCCATTAATCAATATGTAACTTTTTTCCCTCCTATCCCACCAACTATATAAGTCCTGAGAACAAAGGACTTGCTCTCTCTCTCTCTCCGGAGTTTAGGGGGCTCTTGGCTCTCAGGCCACAGGGGCCTCTGGCCACCTGGCCTCAGGCTGCCAGGGGCTTGCCACCCTGGTCTCCAGCCACTCTTGCTTTTGTCACCCTGATTTGCCCTGAAACTTTGCCTTTCACCCTACTTTACCTGATCCTGTTCTCTTCAATGGGAACAGGCCACTAATAAACTGATTACATACTATCAGATCTGCTGATATGTAATTCTTTACATGCATCAGCAAGAAAAACCAGGTCTCTCTCATCAATACAACCAAAGAAAACATCAGCAAAATGAAAAGGGAACCAACTGTATGGCAAAACTATATTTGCCAATGATACCTCAGACAAAAGTTTGATCTCCAAAATATATAAAGAATTCATACAACTCCACTTCAGGAAGACAACTGAATTAAAAAATGGGCCTCAGCTGGTGTAGCTGAGTGGACTGAGGACAAACCTGCAAACTAAAGGGTCACTGGTACTATTTCCAGTTGGGGTGTTACAGGGTGCAGCCAAGCGGTGGGCAAATAGGGGTTTGAAATGGGGTCAAGAAGTCAGGGTGTGCAGGAAATATTAGGATGTCCTCGCCCCCTTTCCCCACAGATGTGAGCTGGGGGAAGGGACACATGGAGCACGGCCATTGAGAGCTGTTTTGCATAGCAACAGCTTTGCAGCTAACCTCTGATGATGTGGTCATTTAACATATCTATAACCTTTAACTGGTTTCATAGATATGTTAAATGGCTGTGGCCACGCTCTGAGCCAGGGGGATGGAAGTAACCCCCCCCCCCAAGATGTAACTGGGGGCAGATCCCCCAAGTTACAGCACCTGAGTGGGAGCTTGGAGAAGACTGGATCCAAGAGATGGGGCCACACCTGCCCAGACTCACGAGGGCAGCCCAGTAAAGCTGGAAGGATATGAGAGTGCTGGCAAGGGTGGTCAGTTGTGGGAGGAGTCAGAAATGGGGCTGGAGAGGATTGGTGTGGGGATTTAAACCCAGACACAGCAGCCATTGTGCAGGGAGAATCACACAGCTGTGGCAGAGCATAGAGGACCACAGTCAGTGCAGGAGGAGAGAGCCACTCAGTCTTTGCCAGAGTGAGGACCCTGCAGCTTCAGAAGGGGGAACCACAACCCGGCTTTAGCAGAGATCCCGACAACACAGCTGAGGGTGCCGGGAACTGAGGGAGGTCTACCAGCTGAGACAGAGTACTAACTGGGAAGAACAAGGGGCTGCCTGGGCCATGGACTTCTGTTTCTTTCCATGAGATATGGTACCCCAGACTGGGCAAAAGGGGGAAGGAAGGAAGGACTGTGTGTGCTTGTGGGTGTTTTAAGGGACTTTGGGATTTTTGGTGAAGACATTAGGCCCCTACTGTAAGTCTGTATAGCATTAAATAAACGTTTCCTTTCCTTTTCACGAATCTCTGGCATTGAGAGACGTCTTTCCTCTGGTGGCAGACAATCGAGCCCAGTAGAGGGTCCTTTCGGTAATAGTATATTTCCCAGCCTCCCCCTTGTTTGTTCTGTAACAGTTTTTGGTGGCTTCACCAAGATGGCATTGCCGCCATGGCAGACCGACCCCCTCAGGTGCGAGAGAGTGAGACTTCGGAGTTTTCCCAGTCTCGAGAATTTCTCTGCACTCCTCCTGAGGGCACTGGCCACCTGTCACACCTGGAAAGGTAGAAAGGAAACAAAACAGGGAAGGGAGCAGAGATGTGAAATCGTTTGGCTGAAAACTTGTTTCTGAACACTGGGAATAACGGAGTTGTGGATAATTGGTTGGCATGCTGCTCCCGGGTTGCCCCTGTCTGCTCACTTACAGTTTCCGGGAGCCCAGGTGGCAGTAAAGGGACCTGTCCTCAGGTGTGGGGAGAAAGCAAACCCCTAGGCTCGGTAAGCTCTTCCTGCCTGTAGGGTGGGGATCGGACAGCAAGCTGTGTGGGCATGCCGCCATTTTGGGTAAAATGGGGGATGAGGCACGTGAGTGCCCCACCACGGAGGACTGACCTTGCATGGGCATCACCATTTTGGACAACCCAGCGTGCATGGATGCCGCCATCTTGGACAACTCAGTGTGCATGGGCGCCACCATCTTGGAACTGGGTGAGGTGGTGGCTAAGGGTTCTTTTCAGATTATGGGCTGTATGCGGCTGCTGTGTGGGCACTGCATCAGTCAGGTTCTCTGTGTAACTGGTTCTGATAGGAATGGCTCTGGTTCTGAGGGTCATGAACTTAGGTCCAAGGGTGACTATCTGATTTATAGGGTGTTTGCAAGGTCTAAGCTACAGAAAGCTGTAGGATGTCCCTGCGAATCTAGGAAATTTTAGTGGAAGATTCCTGTAGTGCCAGGGACTTTTAGCTGTTAGATACTGAGTTTAAGTATAGTCCTTCCCAGTGTGGGAAAGGGACCAGGATTAAAAGAGAATGATAGTTAAATCTGGATGAGTAGAATTATGTATAAAGGATGTGAAAATTGTAAACCTGGAGTAAAGAAAACCTCAACTACATGTTTTCTGGTTTCATGGGAAAATAACACATTTCTCACATTTGGTTTTGTTTCTGATCAGAAACCTTCTGTTTTGGAAGGCCTAAGAAAGGTCGCTGTGCCCTGGCTGGGATAGCTCAGTGGATTGAGTGCAGGCTGCAAACCAAAGCATTGCAGGTTCGATTCCCAGTCAGGTCACATGCCTGGGTTGCAGGCCACAGCCCCCAGCAACCACACAAACACATTGATGTCTCTCTCTCTCCCTCCCCCCTTACTCTCTAAAAATAAATAAATAAAATCTTAAAAATATAAAGTAAAAAAGAAAGGTCGCTGTAAGACCTAGTGAAAGGTCACCTGTAACTGGTTGGGGAGGATGCCTTTGCCACTTGGGACCCAGGAAGGGTCATTTGGGGCTGATGAGTGTTTCAGCCACAGGCAAAGGGGGCATTTGTCTGCCATGAGACCAGATGGGAAAGGATTGTGTCTCTGCGAGGCACCAATGGACACATTGGTGCAAGAGAATGCCTCTACCTGTGTATTATTCTGGAACTCTGTGTTTTGGATTTTGCTCTGTATCTGCTCTGAACAGGACATTGAGGATTCCAGGAAATGTTGAAACTTCACACTCTGTAGGAAAACAAATGAGAAAGTATAAGCTATGTAAATGAAGAAAGTGTATGAAAGAAAGATTAGAAGGTTTGTGAATGTTGCAAAAAGGTCTGTGAAAGTGAAAGTTTTAGAAAGGAATTGTGTAGTGTTAGTTAGTAATGGAATGTGTAAGGCAGGGAGATGCACTCTTGGAGGATATCAGAAGGAAAATAATTTTCCTTCACACTTTGTATTTTTCTCCCTACCTGATCCCTCCAGAATTTGGCATTCTGAAGAAGTGAATGATGGCATTGGGTTTCTTTGCATGAGACCAATAAGACCAGTCATTAATAGTGGTTTTGTTAACCAAGACTTTGACTAGAATGCCACACCTAAAGGAGGCATGTATGAGTTCTCGTCATCACCAGAAAGCCTTGAGGAACTGGGATTGACTTTCAAAGCTAGTGTAAGCCCACAAGAAAAGTCTGGTACTTTGGTTGGTTATGTAGTTCATTCCAGTCTTTCCAGAGAAGGAACAAATATTGCTTTCCTGAAAGATGGCCAAAAAGGAACCTGTGGGCACAATGGAAGCCTCAAGGATTTGAGTGAAACAACTGGTACAGGCTAAGCCAGATGGCATATGTGGGGCTCTACTTCTGTGCCCTGAGGGGCGGAATGAACAGTCAATCTAAAAATTCCCTGTGAGTTCCAGCAAAGTGGACTTAAAGATCATAAGTGATCCAGGCTGCTCTGGGTGTGTTTATGCAAAGGAACAGTCAAAATTAAAAGTGGGACTCAAAGTAGTCTCTTTAATAATGATGAGGGTAATCTTAAGGACAAAAATTGTGGTTCAAGGAAAATCACAGTGCTTGGTATTGGACATCAGAATGGCACAGCTAACTGTCTTGAAAGTTTATTTTCATTTGAAAGTTGAAACTGGGTTGGTAATATCACCAAAGATGTACAGTCTACAGGTATGGAGGACCTGTCAAATTGCCATTGATAAATGTCATTGCAGGAAAGACCTTGTAACTGAATATCTTCCTAAAAGACAGTCTCACAGGCAGAGAGACTGGTTCTGGGATTGTTGTGTGAATTCACCTGTGTGTCCTTCTGTTTTCATAGGATGTATGCCTATGAGTTCATTACCTGAGTGATTGGTTGCAATACAGGCTTCACTTAAGGATCCAATCTTCACCATTGCCCCCTGAGACTCAACGGTTTGGCTGAACTTAAGTGGTTGGGTTTGTAAAGGGCTCGGGTGATCTGTGGGTTTCACTTTAGAACTATTTTTGCCTTTTCTGTCTTGATGGCTTGGACAGAAAGGGCCCAGATATCTGAAAGGAGGGAAATCCTAATATATTCCCTCAGCCCGAATAAAGTATAATGGGCCACAAGAGTTTTGTATAGGTGTAGCATGCCTTGTACAACTTCCTCCAGATTGGCCATTTTTTACCTAAGACCCTGCCTTTGTCATTTACTGGTTATGATTTGATTGTGCCTTCCAACTCTTTCCAAATCTGTCACCTCCAGAATATGACCAGGATGTCAACCGTCCAGTAATGCCAGCCTTTGGACACCAAGCCTGTGACTTCCTGGTGACAGCCAACTGACCAGGATTCTGTAAGGTAAGGTCCTTCCCTTTACAGGAAGGACTCCCTCCATGCTGAACCCCACCCCCTTTCAGGGCACCCCTGACCCATGGGTGGGTAGAACAACATCCATGTTCAGCATGAAGCAGTTACAAGAAGATGAGACCTTCATCCATTATCCTTTATAAGATTATAAAGTGGGTATAAATCTGAAAGGAGGGATTGTTACAGGGTGCAGCCAAGCGGGGCGTGGGCAAATAGGAATTTGAAATGGCGTCCAGAACTTAAGGTGTGCAGGAAATATTAGGATGTCCTCACCCCCTTCCCCCACAGATGTGAGCTGGGGGAAGGGACACATGGAGCACGGCCATTGAGAGCTGTTTTGCATAGCAACAGCTTTGCAGCTAACCTCGGATGATGTGATCATTTAACATATTTATAACCTTTAACTGCGTACATAGATATGTTAAATGGCTGTAGCCATGCTCTGAGCCAGGGGGATGGAAGTAACTTCCCCCCCAAGATGTAAGTGGGGGGCAGATCCCCCAAGTTACAGCACCTGTGTGTGAGCTTGGAGATGATTGCCTCCATGACATGGGGCCACACCTGCCCAGACTCATGATGGCAGTTCAGTAAAGCTGGAAGGATATGAGAATGCTGGCAAGTGTAGCCGATTGTGGAAGGAGTCAGAAGTGAGGCCTCAGAGGAGAATTTCTGTGGGGATTTAAACCATGACATGGCAGACATTTTGTAGGGAGAACCACACGGCTGTGGCAGAGCAGAGATAACCACAGTCAGTGCAGGAGGAGAGAGCCACTCGGCCTTTGGCAGAGTGGGGGCTCCCACAGCCCTTGGAGAGAGAACCTCTCAGCTTTGCCAGAGGGGTCCCGCCACAGATTTAGAAGGGTGAACCACCACCTGGCTTTAGCAGAGATCCCGGTGACACAGCTGATGATTCTGGAAACTGAGGGAGGCCTACCAGCTGACACAGAGTACTGGGAAGAACCAGGGGCTTCATGAGCCACAGACTTCTATTTATTTTCCTGAAACACGGTACCCCAAACTGAGTTAGGGTGGAAGGAAGGACTGTGTGTGTTTGTGGGTGTTTTAAGGGACTTTGGGATTTTGATAAAGACATTAGGTCACTACTTTAAGTCTGTATAGCATTAAATAAACATTTCCTTTCCTTTTCATGAATCTCTGGCATTGAGAGACATCTTTCCTCTGGCGGTGGACATAACAAACCTGGGGGTTCCTTTAGGTAATAGAATATCATCCCAGCAGTCCCCCCACCCCCGATCTTGTTGTTCTGTAACAGGGGCATATGTCTGAGTTGCAGGCCAGGTCCCTGGTAGGGGGCATGCAGGAGGTAACCACACATTGATGTTACCCTCCCTCTGTTTCTTCCTCTCTTCCTCTCTATAAATAAATACATACATAAATAAAATCTTTGAAAATTGGGCAAAGGAACTGAACAGACATTTCTCCAAAGAGGACATACAGAGGGCCCACAGACACATGAAAAGATGCTCAGCATCACTAGCCATCAGAGATATAAAAATTAAAACCTCAATGAAATAAAACTTAACACCAGTGACAATGGTTATCATAAAGAAATCAATAAACACCTGTTGGAGAGGTTGATTAGAAAAGGGGGCCCTAGTACACTGTTGGTGGGAATTCAGACTGATGCAGCCACTGTGGAAAACAGTATGGAATTTCCTCAGAACACTAAAAATGGAACTGCCTTTTGGCCCAGCAATTCCACTGCTAGGATTTTACCCTAAGAATCCTGAAACACCAAAGAACCTATGCACTTCAGTATTCTTAGCAGTACGATTTCACAATAGTCAAGTGCTGGAAGCAACATAAGTTCCCATCACTAAATGATGGGATCAGAAAACTGGTACATTTACAGAATGGAATACTATGTAGCAGAAAGAAAGAAGGAATTCCTACCCTTTGCAACAGCTTGGATTGAGCTGGAGAGCACTAGGTTAAGTGAAATAATCCAGGCAGTAAAAGACAAATACCATATGATCTTACCTATAAGTGGAACTTATCAATAAAACTAGCAAGCAAAATATAACCAGAGACATTGATATTAAGAACAAACTGACAGTAACCAGAAGGCATGTGGGAAGGGACAGTGGGGGGAATAGGGGAAAGAGTTATGAAGGAACATTTATAAAAGACACATGGACAACAACACCAAAAGTGGGTAGGACTAGGGTGGAAGGTGGGGTTGGCTGGGATGCGAGGGAGTTGGGGCAAAATGGACACAACTGTACTTGAACAAGAATAAAAAAGGAGAAAATTAAAAACATTGTGATTCACAACCTTGTACAGTTCTACAAGGGTTTTTTGTTTTGTTTTGTTTTGTTTTTAAGGAGGGGAGGGGAGAGAGAAAGAGAGGGGAACACCAATGGGAGAGAGAAACATTGATCGGTTTCCTTCTGTATGTGAGCAAACCAAGGATTGTGCCTGAAAGCTAGGTGTGTGTCCTTACTGGGGATTGAAATGATTGCTTTGCAGTGTATGGGACGATGCCCCAACCAACAGAGCCACACCACCTGGTCTGTGAGTTTTGACAAATGCATAATGTCATTTGCACCCAGAGGCCTCCAGGCTGCTGTCCATTAGGCTGTCTTGGTCACCTCTTCTGAGTTGGCTGCTGTCATGCACCCACAAGTACAGTATCACCCAGGGCAATTTCACTGCCTTGAAGAACCCAAGTTCTTCACGTAGTTGCTCCTCACCCTCCCCTACTCCCTGGTAATCACTGATATGTCTACTGTGTGCATCTCTGTGCCTCTGAACATCATGCATTAGGACTCACTCAGTAGGCATCCTTCTCCAATGGGCCTCTTTCACTTAGCACTATGCATTTAAGATTCCTCCATGTCTTTTTGTGGCTTGGTAATCTCATTTTCTTTTTTAAGAAATTGTTTTCTAACACAATTATGGAGAGATAATTTATATACAAAATAACTGTGTATATTTAATGTCTACTGTGAGTAGACATCACTACAATCAAGGTAATAGACATACCCATCACCTCTGGAAGTTTCTTTGTGCCCTTGGGTGTTTTTCTTTTTTATTTGAGAGGGTTGTGTGTGTGGACATGTCTTAAGAACACATGAAATCTACCCCCTTAATAGCTGTTTCACTGCACAGCGCTGCATAGCTAAAACTTTATATCCATCAAAAAGAAGGGAATTAAATAATGTAACTACAAAAAAATCAATGAAACAAAGGAAGACAGCAAGAAAGAAGAACAAAATAGCTACAAGACAGAAAACTAGGAACAAAGTGGTCACAATAGGTCCTTTCCTATAAATAACCAATTTAAGTGTAAATCAATTAAATTCCCCCATCAAAAGATACAGAGTGGCTGATGGGTAAAAAACAAAACCCAACTGTAAACATAACAACACCCAAACCTGTAGAGATTTTTTATGAGATTGAGCAAAACTGATGACATGTCATGAACAAGATCTGAAAGGCTCTGGAGAATAACAATTCATGACTTTTTTGTACATTTGGAATTAAGGTGAGGAGGTAAGGAAGCTTGCACAGAGGTGGGAGAGACAAAGGTACATGATAGTTACAGGACCATGTGCTCCTGTGAGTGAGGTCACACCTCCAAAAGGTCTGAAAAAGAAGATGGCTCTGGCATTTAAAAGGAACGTTAACCTAAATTCACAAGAACAGTGAACTAGGCTGGGTTTCAGGAAAGATAATCCTTTTCCTAACAAAGTTATAGACCTGTGTATGACTACCCATTATGACGTGCCCAGTTAGAGGTTTATGATCAAATCACCCCTTGAGGTTACTGTTCATCACTGAACTGACATATTTATTGTAGCCCATTTTTCATTCACAAAGTGTGTGGTGTCTATCAGAGACTGGCTTAGGATCTAAGGCACACATAAGGTGAGAGTGAAGAGATGGAAAAAGACATCCCTTGAAAATGGTAAACAGGAGAGATCAGGGGTGGCGATACTTAGACAGAGTACACTTCAAATATAAAGCAGTGAAAGATGCACAAAAATGACCTTATATAATAATAAGAAGGATCAGTTCAGCAGAAAGAGATAACTGACTCCTTATCGCTCAGTTCCAGTGTTAGATGGACCACAGGTTATCTATCCATCACCAAGCATCTTGGTGGTTCCCCAGTTTTGGCAACCATGAATAAAGCTGCAATAAACATCCATGTGCAGGTGTTACATAACAGACCCAGGGCTCGGGGAATGGTATACTATTACTAAATGGACCTACCTTTGTCCTCTGGGGATTCCCCCGCCCCATACTAGGCTCACCTTGTCTGCCACCAGGGAAAGATGTCTCTCAATGTCAGAGATTGGTGAAACAGAAAGGGGCTATTTATTTAAAGAGTTATACAAATTTAAAATTAATGACTTGATGTCTTCATTGAGATCCCAAAGTCTTTTAGAATACTCACAAACTCACAGTCCTTCCTTCCCCCTCTGCCCAGCCCAGGGTACCATATCTCAGAAAAAGGACTAGAAGTCCATGGCTCAGGCAGTGGTTCCTTGCTTCTGGCACCATCAGCTGCATCTTCACTGCAATCTCCAGTTAATCCAAACCCACGTGGCACCTTCTCCTGGCCCACCAGCAAGAGTCCTTTCATCCCTTTCCTTCCAGGAAAAGTCTCTCCTGCTTCCTAAGCCAATGGAAAAAAGGGAGCACTCTAAAGCCACATGGTTCACCCCTGCTAAAGCCACATGGTTCTTCTCTGCCTGGGCCGTGTGATCCCAAACAGACCTCGCATGGCTGCTCTGCCTGGGTTTAAATCCAAGTGCCAATCTTCCTCTGCAGCACCATTTCCAACTCCTCCCACAATTGGCCACAACTTCCAGGATTCCCATATTTTTCCAGCTTTACTGGGCTGCCATAGTAAGTCCAGGCAGGTGTGGCACCAATCATCTCTAAGCTCTTACTCAGGCTCTATAACCAGGTGGAGTTGCTTCCCAGTTACATCACGGGTTGAAGTCACTCCCATCCCCCTGGCTCTAAGCAGGGCCACAGCTACTTAACATATCTATGAAACCAGTTAAAGGTTATAGATATGTTAAATGACCATTGTAGAGGCTATTTGCAAAACTGTTGCTATTCAAAACAACTCTTAATGGTCTTGCTCCTTGTGCCCCATCCCCCAGCTCAGACTTGTGGGGTGAGAACATCCTACATAAATATTTTTTTTCTAATGTTTCCTGGACACTGAGTTCTGGACCCCATTACAAGTTTCTATTTGGAGCCCCCCACCTTCCAGCTGCACCCTGTTACACAAGTTTGGGGGTAGACATGAGTTTCTACGCCTTTAGATAAATATCTAGGAGTGTGATTTCTGGACCGTGTGGTAAGATTGGGTTTACATACTGAAGAAACTGTCCAACTGCTTTCTACACTGGCTGCAGCATTTCAAACTTGCCCAGGAGAGGCGACAGTCCTGCTGCTCCATATCCTCCCAGCATTCATAGTTGTGGGGTGCTCATTCTTATTTTCGCCATTCTGACAGACGTGCAATAGCACTTCATTGTCTTAAATTTCTGTCTGTCGGAGGTGGGGCAACTTCCATGTCCTCATTTAACACCTGTATGTCTTCTTTGGTGAGGTGTCTGTCCAGGTATTTTGCCTATTTCTAATTGGGTTTTTGTTTCTTATCGTTGAAATTACACAGTCCTATGCACATTCTGGATACAAGTCCTTTATCAAACATATATTTTAGAAATATTTTCTGCTGTTCTTTTTTCACTCTTAACTGTGCCTTTCACAAGACAGATGTATATTATTTTTATTTTAATAAAGTTCAGTTGATGGGTTTTTCTTTTTCATGGACTGTACTTTTGATGTTGTATCTAAAGACTTACTGGGGGACAAATGTGTGGGAGGCCGATCTGCATGGCATGGGCCCAGCTCCCACTGGGAGAGGCACAGGACCCACACCCATGGATAGATTTTCCCAGGGGGAATCAGGCCTGAAATGTACCCAGGCCACTATGAGTCTTGCTTTTTGCTAAAACTCCCTCACCCTCAATTGAGGACATTTACTGCAAAGCAACGTCTTCAAAACCATGCGAAACCTTCCAAAGCTAAGTGTAACCAGTCCAACTACTTATGCCTTTTCATTTGCAAATATCCCTCTTCTATGATGTGATTACCAGTATCCTCTCCTCTGTTTTCAGTATAAGATACCCACCTAAAGTGAGCGTGTGCACAGTTAATGAACACCTTCTTGTCCTGTGCCCAGTAAGACAATAAAAGCTCACTGGAGCAAGGGCCAAGGCTTTTGCTCCCCTTGACAGAAAAGCCAGGGCAACCCTTTTCCTCCATGGGACTCAGTAGTCCATGTGAATATCTCATTTTTCATCCGTAATGACGTGGACCCCACAAGTTGGGGTCTGCATCACAAATGGTTTGAGAAACTATCTGAGTTAGAGAGGAGAGGCCCCTAATTTTTGTGCTTATCTTTATGATCTTTATCTTGTACTCACAAGATAAGCCTGTGGACTTGTGATATCACTCACAATTGTCCCCATTCCCTCCTCAGCCAAGCCAGGTTTTGGTTTCTGGGTACTAATGAGGACCCACCCACAAGTGGGGTTCCCCCTGGCCTCAGACTGCCCCCACCCACACACCTGCCCATCACAATCCAGGAGGGTCAGCAAAACCCAGGTCCCCCACACATCTGTACTGCCAGGAAATCCTCATGGACATTCACACCCAGAAATTACCGGGGGAGGGTTTGGCCTAAGAGACAACATATAGAGGGACAACAGCCAGACCATGGACAGAGAGAATCCTGACCCTCGATGCTAGCACAGGCCCAGGAAGCAACCTGCTCCACAAACAGTCCCATGGACAGCCCATTTCCTGTGAGTTGCCCTTCTTCCCCAGCCCCCTCATGGTACCCCTCTTTTCTGCATCATTTAACCTATGAAATATATAGTGGACTATGTAGATGTATTTTATATGTATATTATATGCATGTACATGCTATTATATATGCATAGTGATGACATACCTACACATAATAAAACTGCAAAGCTCCCCACACTCTCCTGCCTGCCCCTGACCTCTAACAAGTGCAGGGCTACAGGCCGGCTCCCGGCTTCAGTAGCTCTGAACAGCAAGCAGCCTTCGTTGTTTCTGTTTGCTTGGTCTTCACTTCCGCAGTGTCTTAGGAGACGTGAGGTCTGCTGATAATAGCTTACAATCACACGTACATATAGCCCTCCAATATCTGGATACAAGCAGGAACACAGTTGATGCTAGCAGGCATCCCAGATGGGGCAGAGCTGGGCATGGCACAGGTTGCCATCTGTCATGGCCGTGGACCCAGAGACAGCCACCAACACCCTGACACCCTGGGTGGGGACAAGGCCATGAAAAGGGGCCTGTGAAAGCCTTCAAAGCATCTCCTTTCCCTAGTTTCTAAGAGCCAGGCTCTGGTCCAACGTGGTTGCTAGCAAGGTTTCACCCCCAGGCAAACAGCCTTGCCAGCCTTCCCACACGAGAGGATTTGCCTGGGAAGAAAGGGCTGTGAGATTCAGAAAGGACATGTGCCTGGAGTTTGGCCAAGCCCACTACACAGAGCACCCAGGACGCACCTTCATGCCTCACCCACCACAGCAGTCATCCCACCTGGATGTGGATGGTAGTGCTTGTGCCAATGTCTTGTGATGGCCCCCAAGGGTGGGTCATCCTGACACCACCCCCATTACCAGGATGGGTAACTTGGGGATCATAGGAGTGATGAGCAGCCAGGTAGTTAGTGTCATTTGCCAGAAATGTGGTCTTACGGGTGGCAGTGCACTTCACAGGCGAACAGCCACTGGCCTAGATACTCCCTGGGTTTTGCCAAAGTCAGCATTGTGGTGAGCTGGCCACAGATTATGTATATCAATGTGCTTCTTGGACAATCAGAAGCTATGCTCACAGCCTGCATAGCTGGACAGCAACCGACTAGATAGGAACTCGAGGAGGACTGGGCACCGGGGGGAACAACCAGGTAGATGGGGCAGATTCACCATGAGTTGAGCCTAGGAAGGGACCAAGGCTGTGGCCGGTGACATTTTGTCAAGTGGCCCATGGGCTGCTACCACACCTTGCCCTGTCCCATGCAGAGGTGGGGTCACTTCTGTCCTCGGAACCTGGAACCCACAGGCTGTGTGACCACCTCTGTGGGGAGGGGGCCACAGAAGGCTCCCAGTCACACCTCTGAGGACCTCAGGAGGTCCCCAATCCAAGGCCAGACCTGGAACTCACAGGTGACTCAACTATATGCGCCAGAGACACAGACACTTTGGGTCTGTAACCGGAAAAGACATTGGCATTCAGGCTGCTTGTCACTACCAAATCCAATAAGCAATGACAGCGATTGAATCTTTTGTGGGTGCTTTATTCAGATGGCCAGCGATCCGAGGAGATGGGGGGTTCATACCCTAACGAACCATCTTTCCTTCTCTTTCCTAGCCTGATCTTTTATAAAAGGGTGGCAGAGGACAAACAAGGTGCGGTGAGGGCTTTGAGGTTCAGAGGCTGCAACATCCCTGCCCTGGGAAGTTAGCTGATCCCAAGGGGAATGGGTGGTCATTTGCTCTCCCTGGAACAAAGATTCGGATATCCCCAGGTGGTAATCTTCTATCAGTGCCCCAGGAGGTTGGCTGTTTTTCCCAGGAGCCAGGATGGGCCTTATCTGTAGTTTCTGAAACAAAAGCTTTAACATATGCATTACATGCTAGACTCCTAACTTTTTACCTTAAGCTAAAATTTTCCAAGCCTTGAGTCCCCTATCAGGTCCAAGCCCCTCAAGCAGGATAGCAGGGCCTTGGCCGTCAGGGCAGTGCAGCAGCTGCTCTATGTTGCAGCCAGAGGGGCACTTTAGGTCCCAGTGACCACTGTGAACTCTGTCCTCACACATCAGTCTACCATCTGTCCTCTGGAGGACCACTTGACCCCTGACAGTGGGTCAGCACCATCCTTTGGTCAGTGGTGAGGCCATGTATTGAGTCAGAGGGAAGGAGGGAAGAGTCAGGGACCCTGAGGCAGACTGTAGTCCCCTGGGGAGCCACCAGAGTGGAAGGGTGGGACAAGCCAGGGCTGGGCTACAGATGGTGGAAAGGACAGCCTGTGCCCACACCACACACTGGCGGGGCAGCGAGAGCTGCCCCTCAGATGGGAGCACCAGAGGACGAGGGGAGAAGCCATCCTCATGGAAGCAGAATGTGTCATGGCCGGGTTCCACACCATCCCCTGGGTCCTGATGGCTGCCTCACCCCACCCCTGCTCACCCACATAAGGTGACCTTGACCATGTCTGGACTCCCCTAGGCCCCTTGACACAGAAATCACCCAGAAAAAAAGGAACTCCAAGAAGCAAGCCATGCCACTGGTTTCAATCCTGTTCTTAGTCTTTGTGGGGCCAGAGGGCGGGGCGAGTCTCACCTCAGGGCCCAGGTACCAATTCTTGGACTCAGGGGCTGGACACAGAGCACAGCCACAAGGAGCTCCAGAAGATGGGGTCAAAGTGGGCAAGGCAGGGGTACCACCTCCACTGTCCTTGCTCTGGGTGAGTGGGGTCCCTCCAGAGCAGGGCAGTGGGAGGGAGGTGGGGGCAGCAGAACCAGCTACAGGAGCTGAGGGAAGATGAGGCTCTGGGGCCCCAAAGAGCCTCAGGAGCAGGTGAGGCAGTAGGAAATGCAGATGGTATCAGGCCATTACCCCACCTGAGCTGAGGAGCCTGGGAAGCATTTCTCACCCACAGAGCTGGATGTTCCAGAGGTTGACAGAGGCCACTGGGCTATGGGCCATGGCCTGAGAGCCATGAGGATCTAGATGTCGGAGTGAGGGCTGCACGTGGCTGGTGGGCAGGGTGGAGGCTGGGCTGGAGGCTGCCATGCCAAGCTTCTTCAGGGTGGATAGTGGGTCTCAGCCCAGGAGACAGTAAGGCAGCTGGCTCAGCTCAGGGAGAAAAAGTACTCCAGGTGGCCCAAGGGTCTGGTGCAAGACAAAGGGCATAGTCACAGGGGGAGGCCAGGGGCCCTGGGATGAGGGGAGCAGGGGAGAGGGGCAAAACAGGAGAGGTGTTCATAGGATCAGTGGAGAGCCCCACAGGTGGTGGACAAGGAACAGGAACCAGGGCTCTGGGACAAGATTGCTGGTCACAGGGCAGCTGACCTGCAACTAGAAGGAGCAAAGGTCCAGGGAGTTCCCAGGAGTGGGAGGGACAGAGACAGCAAGCTCCTCTGGGAGGGCCCAAGGCAGGGCAGCAGCTGTGTGGGACAGAGCCAGCTGGAGAGAGGGTGGACAGAGCCCAGTGCCTGAAAGAAGAGGGTGAGGCCAGGAATGGAGCTGAATGGGGTTGAGGGCTCTGGGACTGGCAGGAAGCCCTGAGGGAGATGTGGGGGATGTGGCAGCCTGAATGGAACTCTCAGACTATGGCAAACGGGATCCTAGAGCAGGAGGGGAAAGGGGCTACTGTAGTCCAGCAGGCTAGGGACAAGGGGCAAGACAACTGCAGCTGAGAGGAGGAAGCTAGCAGAACAGGAGGGCAGGGAGCTGCCCGGGGAACTCTGGGGGTGCTAGCAGAGATATGAGGGTGAGCAGGGGCCAGTGGGGAGGCAGGAGGGCAGGGAGCTGCTCCTGAAGCTCTGGAGGTGCTAGCAGAGCTATGCAGGTGAGCAGGATGAGGAATGCAGTATAGAAGGGCAGGGAGCTCCCCTAGGAGGTCCTGGGAGAGATGGCAGAGCTGTGCAGGTGATCAGAGGAGGTGGAGAGACAGGGGGGTAGGGAGCTGTTCCTGGAGCTCTGGGGATGCTAGCAGAGCTATGCAGGTGAGCAGGAAGCAGGAGGGTGGTTAGAGATGCACGGAGCTGCTCCTGAAGCTCTGGGGGTGCTAGCAGAGATATGAGGATGAACAGGGGTAGGTGGGGAGGCAGGAGGGTAGGGACTTGCCCGGGGAGCTCTGGGGGTGCTAGCAGAGCTATGCAGGTGAGCAGGGGGCAGGAAGGAGGGTAGGGATGCAGGGAGCTGCTCCTGAAGCTCAGGGGGTGCTGGCAGAGCTATGTGGGTGAGCAGGGGCAGGTGGGGAGGCAGGAGGGCAGGGAGCTGCTCCTGAAGCTCTGAGGGTGCTAGCAGAGCTATGCAGGTGAGCAGGATGCAGAATGCAGTATAGAAGGACAGGGAGCTCCCCTAGGAGCTACTGAGAGAGATGGAAGAGCTGTGCAGGTGATCAGGGGTAGGTGGGGAGGCAGGAGGGTAGGGAGCTCTCCCTGGAGCTCTGGGGTTGCTAGCAGAGCTATTCAGGTGAGCAGGAGGCAGGAGGGAGGGTAGGGATGCAAGGAGCTGATCCTGAAGCTCTGGGGGTGCTAGCAGGAATAGGAGAATGAGCAAGGGCTGGTGGGGAGGCAGGAGGGTAGGAAGCTCTCCCTGAAGCTCTGAGGGTGCTAGCAGAGCTATGCAGGTCAGCAGGATGCAGGATGGAGGATAGAAGGGCAGGGAGCTCCCCTAGGAGCTCCTGGGAGAGATGGCAGAGCTGTGCAGGTGATCAGGGGCAGATGGACAGGCAGGAGGGTAGGGAGCTGTCCCTGGAGCTCTGGGGGTGGTAGCAGAGCTATGTAGGTGAGCAGAAGGCAGAAGGGAGGGTAGGGGTGCAGGGAGCTGCCCCTGAAGCCCTGGGGACAGTGGCAGCGATATGAGGGTGAGCAGGGGCAGGTGGGGAGGCAGGAGGGTAGGGAGTTGCCCCTGGAGCTCTGGGGGTGCTAGCAGAGCTACCCAGGTGAGCAAGAGCCAAGAGGGAGGGTAGGGTTGCAGGGAGCTCTCCCTGGAGCTCTGAGGATGGTGGCAGAGCTATGTGGGTGAGCAGGGGCAGGTCAGGAGGCAGGAGGGCCAGGATCTGCCTCTGGAGCTCTGGGGGTGCTAGCAGAGCTATGTGAGTGAGCAGGAGGAATGAGGGAGGATAGGGACGCAGGGAGCTGCTCCTGAAGCTCTGGGGGTGCATGCAGAGCTATGCAGGTCAGCAGGATGCAGAATGCAGTATAGAGGGGAAGGGAGGTCCCCTAGGAGCTCTTGGGAGAGATGGCAGAGCTGTGCAGGTTTGCAGGGGGCAGGTGGGGAGGCAGGAAGGCAGAGAGTTGTCCCTGGAGCTCTAGGGGTGCTAGCAGAGCTATGCAGGTGAACAGGAGGCAAGAGGGAGGGTTGGGGTACAGGGAGCTGCCCCTGGAGCTCTAGGGAAGTTGGCAGAGCTATGTGGGTGAGCAGGGGCAGGTGGGGAACAGGTTGGCAGGAGCTTTCCTTGGAGATCTGGGGGTGCTAGCAGATATATGTGAATGAGCAGGGGCAGGTGGGGAGGCAGGACGGCAGGGAGGTGTCCCTGGAGCTCTGGGGAAGTCCGCAGAGCTATGCAGGTGAGCAGGAGGCAGGAGGGAGGGGAGGGATGCACGGAGCTCTCCCTGAAGCTCTGGGGAAGCTGTCAGAGATATGGGGGTGAGCAGGGGCAGGTGGGGAGGCAGGAGGGCATGGAGGTGTCACTGGAGTTCTGAGGGTCTTAGCTGAGCTATGCAGGTCAGCAGGATGCAAGATGGAGGATACAAGGGCAGGGAGCTTCCCTAGGAGCTCCTGGGAGAGGTGGCAGAGCTGTGTAGCTGATCAGTGGCAGGTAGGGGAGGTAGGGGGGTAGGGAGCTGCCCTGGAGCTCTGGGGGAGCTGGAAGAGCTCTGCAGGTTAGCAGACCGTAGCTCTGAGGACAGGGAACTGCCCCTGGAGCTCCAGCATAATCTTGCAGAGACATACTGGCAAGCAGGGGGCAGGTTGAGGGGAAGAACAGTGCAGGAATATACACCTGGTGCTCTAGGGGAGCTGGCAGAGCTATGCAGGTGAGCAGGAGGCAAATGGAAGGAAGGAGTATAGGGAGCTGACCCTGGAGTTGGGAAAGCAGTGGCCCCTGGACAAGGAGACCTGGGGCCTGAGCAGGCAGAACTGGACCTCACCTGAGCAGAGGCAAGAGACTGATGGACAAGGGGCTCTCAGCTCCTGTGAGGGTCCAGGGAGAGGGACAGGGGCAGGGAGTGCTTTGGGGGAGCAGTGGGAGGAGGGGAGCCTGCAAGGCAGCAAGAGGGAGCAGCCCCAGGCCCAGGAGCTCTGGGCAGCAGGTAGAGCATATCCCAGTGAGCTGGGAGAAGGGGAGGGGCAGTGGGCAGCCCCAGAGCTCTGGCGGACCAGGGCAGGGCCTGAGCTGAAAGGAGCCCTGGAGGATGTGGAACCTCAGCTGGGAGGGAGCAGAGAGAGCCCCAGGGGACAGGTGAGCCTGGTGGACAGCAAGTTGGGGTGGCAAGGGGACCCTGGACAGGAAAGTCTCCTATGGCAAGGAGCAAGGAGGCCCTTGAGGAGACCACATGGGTCTCAGTTCTCGAACCCAGAGGCACCAGTCCTGCTGCAGGGACCTGGGAGGATGTAGGGTGGCATAGGGCCCTGGACCCCTCAGAGGGACGTAGGAGGGCCCATTCAGGGCCTGAGCCAGGGCTTCCATCCTGGGATGGGGTTGAGAACGGATAGGGGGCCTCAGGGCAGAGTTCTGGGGCCGACCTGATGGGATCGGAGTTGGGGGACAGGCCTGGCCGTGGGGTGCCTGTACACCCTGGCCACTCTGCGGCCTGGGTCACTGGTGCCATGCAGGAGAGGGGTGCCAAGGCCAGTACCAGGCTCCTGGCCATGTTGAGAAGTTGGCTGGGCTCAGGAAGGACCAGGACTGAGCAAGAGCTGGGTGGCCAAGGACATGTGTGAGCTCAGGAAGCCACAAGGACTCGGGGAGAAGCCGATAGTTCTAGAGGCCCAGACATAGTATCCGGGGCTGGAGGACCACAGGGATGGGGCAGGGGCTCCTGTGGACAGGGTAGGGAGAGGGTCCAGGGTGGGGATGGGGACCAGGGTGGCACCTTGGCTGCTCAGCTCTCTCAGAGAGGCAGATGGCCTGTATGACAGGGGCTCTG
The DNA here is from genome assembly GCF_004126475.2 of Phyllostomus discolor. Lineage (NCBI taxonomy): Eukaryota > Metazoa > Chordata > Mammalia > Chiroptera > Phyllostomidae > Phyllostomus > Phyllostomus discolor. The sequence goes on along the minus strand of NC_040917.2, from coordinate 213,419 downwards.
GCCACAGGGCTGGCAGCAGAGCACAGGCACCAAGAAGGGGACTGCACACCCAGGTCAGGGCCTGGCAGGTGGAAGGACAGTTGGCACAAGGGGCGAACTCAGGGGAGCCAGCCAGAAATGGGAGCCACAGGTCAGGGCTTGGAGGGTCTCTGTGGGGTCTAAGGGGTTGAGGCCTCAGGGGCCTCGGGGCACTTGTGTCTAGGCAGTCATGAAGCACTGGCTGAGCTGGTGAGCCCGGTGCCCGCAGTTACAGAGACATGAGGCCTGGATGGCAGAGACCCACATGGGTGGCTGCACCATCGGCCTCAGGCACTGAGCTGGTCGGTGTCCCAGGCCTGGGCCCCTGACAGTCTGCCCAGACTTCCCAGCTGAGGCCTTGGCAGTCACATGACTTTCTCTCTTGCAGCCACCACCACCGCCCCGAAGGTCTTTCCACTGTCTTCCTCACTGTGTGAGGCCACATCTGGCTCCACAATCTCCCTGGGCTGCCTGGTATCTGGCTACTTCCCTGAGCCGGTGACTGTGTCCTGGAACTCAGGATCCCTGACCAGCGGCGTGCACACCTTCCCCTCCGTCCTTCAGTCCTCTGGGCTCTACTCTCTGAGCAGCATGGTGACAGCGCCTGCCAGCAGCTCATTCGGCCAGACGTACACCTGCAACGTAGTCCACCCAGCCAGCAACACCAAGTTGGAAAAGACCGGTGAGCACTCAGCCACCAGGGGACATCCACTAGGAGACAGGCCTGGGCAGCCTCCTGCCTGGATAGACCACAGGACAGGGGTGGCTTCCCCGGCCTAGAGCAGCTGGGGAGGCACTGACAGTCTCCCCATCCTGAAGGCCCCCCAAGCCCAGGGAGAGGTCCTCTGGACATTTCCACCAGGCCCAGGGTGGGCACAGGCTAGACACCCTTACCCTAGCCTCAGGGACCCTGGAGAAGGATGCTGGTCTCACACCTGCCCAGCTCTGGCTCTAACCTAAGCCCACCCCCAGGGGTTAGTAACTACACCCAGGCCCCAATAACCGTCAGTGTGTTCTCTCTACAGTGAACCCCGAACTGATGAAGCAACTAAGAGCACATGCCCACGTGAGTCAGCCATGTACAAGGAGGTGGCCAAGCCCAGGCGTGGCCCATGGGGGGGAATGAGTGTCCAAGGGAGGCCCATCTAGATACTTACTTCTGTCCACTGTCTCTTTTCCACCAGATGTTGAAGCCCCAGGAGGGCCCTCAGTCTTCATCTTTCCCCCGAAACCAAGGACATCCTCATGATCTCCCGGACACCCGAGGTCACATGTATGGTGGTGGACGTGTCCCCAGAGGACCTCGAAGTAGAGTTCACCTGGTATGTGGACAGTGAAAAGAAGAGCGTGGATAAGACGAAGGCACAGCATCAGCAGTTCAACAGCACCTACCGAGTGGTCAAGGCCTTCCCAATCGCACACCAGGACTGGCTGAATGGCAAGACATTCAAGTGCAAGGTCAACAGTCAGTCCCTCCCATCCCCCATTGAGAGGACCATCTCCAAGACCAAAGGTGGGGACAGCAGACAGGGGAGGGTTGGGCCCTGGGGGGCCAGCCCCCTACCTGGGAGTGACCATCTGTGCTGACCCCATCCCACAGGAACAGCCCGGGAACCCCAGGTGTACCCCCTGGCCCCACACACAGACGAGCTGTCCAAGAACACCATCACCGTGACCTGCCTGGTCAAAGACTTCTTCCCAGCGGACATCAATGTGGAGTGGCAGAGCAATGGGAAGCCGGAGCCAGAGGCCAAGTACATCACAACCCCGCCAATGAAGGACAACGATGGGTCCTTCTTCCTGTACAGCAAGCTCTCGGTGGACAAAGCCAGGTGGACCCAGGGACAGGCCTTCACATGTGCGGTCATGCATGAGGCTCTGCACAATCACTACACCCAGAAGGTCATCTCCCAGACTCCGGGTAAATGAGCAACATGCCTGGTGCCCAGCGACCCCACCCCATGTACATGCCCCAGGCTCAGCATTAAATAAAGCACCCAGCGCTGCCCTGGGACCCTGCCACACTGTCATGGTTCTTTCTGAGGCAGAGCCCAGGCTGGGCTCTATGGCTGGTTGTGACCATGAAGGGGAACTGGGTGGTCCCACGCGGGTGGGACCCAAGCCTCCAAGTCTACAGTCACTGGAGAGAAGGGATGCGGCTTTGTCATCAGAGGCCAGCTCCTCCGGCCTTCTCCCCAGCCAGCAACTACTCTGGACTGGAGGAGTGGACAGGGGCCAGGAGAAACCCCTCTGGAGCCCCTTTGGGACATGAGGGCCCAGTAGTCCCCACGTCTGTATGAGCCCAAGCTGTGGGACCTTACTGTCCCTCTCTCCAGGGTTCCCTGTCCACTGCCTCTCTCCCAGGTTCTGTAAGGTGGCTCTGTGCCCAGACAGGAGGAGGTCTGGCCCGTGGTGTGGGGACAGGCCGTCTTGCCCTGGAGAACAGGTCTCCCACCCTCCCTCTGGCTAGGGGGCTCAGCCCAGCCTTGCTCCGCCTGGGGCCAGGCCTGTCTACTCAGGAGGACACTCACCCTATTACCCCAAAGGGGCAGAAACAGGCACCCTGGAGCCCAAAGGGAGGGACTATCCAAATGCCCACATGGATGCTGAGCCCAGACCTACCAAAAAAAACCAAAAAAACAGTTACTCCCACTGACCAGCACCAGCTCACATGCCCACTTTCCCATACACATGCACTTACATACAAGCACACACATGCACGTGCACACACAGGCTTTACTAAGGGGTCTCCTATCAGGCACATTGCATAGGCCCAGGCCACAGAACATAGCAGATCCTTACCCATTCCATGGACACCAGCACGATCCCATCGCCTCCGACACCCCAGGGCCCACTCAGCAGCTCACACACACACTGAACAACTCAGACACCACCCTCCCTGCTAGGTGTGCAGAAATCCTCCCCACCACACCCAGACTTGCCCTCAGGCCCACCTGCCTGTCTCAGCACTCCCAACATTGACCTAGCCCTGGCCCTTCTTACGCAGGGGTCCCTCCCACCCTCTGCCCCCTGTGGGGAAGACAGAGGGCTGGGGGACTGCAGAGCAGACTGGACTGCAAGGTCAGCCCACCTCATCTGCACAAGGCCCAGTGGGTGCTGCAGAGAAGAGAGGGGCAACCCCTGGGCCAGGTGGAGATCTGGGGCCTGAGGTGGAGGATGGGGAAGCTGGGAACCACTGGCCCAGCCTGGGTGACCCCCACTCCGTCACAGAGGGAATCCCTAGGCCCCAGCAGCCCCAAGTCAGCCTCCCATGGCCACCAGCACTGACCTCCCCCTCTCTGTCCAGGGATACTCCTGGATGAGAGCTGTGCAGAGGCCCAGGACGGAGAGCTGGACGGGCTGTGGACCACCATCTCCATCTTCATCACCCTCTTCCTGCTCAGCGTGTGCTACAGCGCCACGGTCACCCTTTTCAAGGTGGGCCTTCCGTCCCCACATTGACCCCATGCTGTCTCCACATTGTCCCCATGTTGCTCCTATGCCACCACCACGTTGTCCCCCTGCTGTCTGCATGCTGTCCCCACACTGTCCCCACGCTGACCCCACACTGTCCCCACACTGTCCCCAAGCTGTCCCCATGTTGTCCCCACCCCATCCCCACACTGACCCCACGATGTCCACATGCTGTCCCCATGTTGACCGCAAACTGTCCCCACACTGTCCTCACCCCATCCCCACACTGTCCCCACAGTCTCCAAGTTGTCCCCACATTGTCCCCACACTGACCCCATCTTGTACCCACATTGTCCCCACGCTGTCCCCACATTGTCCCCACACTGTCCCCACGCTGTCCCCACACTGTCCCCACACTGTCCCCACGCTGTCCCCATGTTGTCCCCACACTGTCCCCACACTGACCCCACACTGTCCCCACATTGTCCCCACACTGTCCCCACATTGTCCCCATCTCGTCCCCATATTGTCCCCACGCTGTCCCCACACTGTCCCCACACTGTCCCCACACTGTCCCCGAGCTGTCCCCATGTTGTCCCCACACTGACCCCATGCTATCCCCACACTGTCCCCATGTTGTACCCCTTTGTCCCCACACTGTCCCCACATTTTCCCCACGTTGTCTCCACATTGTCCCCACATTGTCCCCACACTGTCCCCACACTGACCCCACTCTGTCCCCACACTGTCCCCACATTGTCCCCACGTTGTCCCCACATTGTCCCCACACTGTCCCCACACTGACCCCACTCTGTCCCCACATTGTCCCCACATTGTCCCCATGTTGTCCCCACACTGTCCCCACACTGACCCCACTCTGTCCCCATTTTGTCCCCACCCAGTCCTCGTGCTGTCTCCAGTCAATCCCCTCATTGTTCCTGTGTTGTTTCCATGCTCCCCAATGTTGTTCACATGTCCCCATGTGGTCCCCATTGTCACATGTTGTTCCTATATTGTCCCCACACCATCCCCATGTTGTTCCCATGTCGTTTCCATGTCCTCCCCAAGCAATCCCTGCAATGTCCCCATGTTGTTCTCATGTTGCCCCTACACTGCTCCTATGCCATGTCCACACGGTCTGCATACCCATCATGCTGTCCCCACAGTGTCACCACACGGACACTCACAGTTCGTCCCTGTTCCCATGCCATCCCCACTTGGTCCTCCCCGGCCCTGTGGAGGCTGATGAGAGGTCCTGGGCACTCACTCCCTGCAGGTGAAGTGGATCTTCTCTTCAGTGGTGGAGCTGAAGCGGACCATCGTCCCTGATTATAGGAACATGATCGGACAGGGGGCTTAGCACCAGCCCTCCTGGGAAGGCATCCAGAACTTCCCCTGACCGGTACAGGACCCGCGTCTGCTGGTTCATGCTGCTCAACCTGCTGCCCAGGCCTGCTGCTCCACCCTCTGACCTTGCTGAACTTTCACCTCACCACCTTCTGACTCCATGGCCATCCTGGGCCTGTGCTTCTGCCATCTGGCTTCACAGCCATCCCAGGCTGCATCCTGCCCTGACCCACCCCCTTAGACCACCAGGTGGACAGCAGGTTCTGCCCTCAAACTGAGCTGATGGACATCTGCTGGCCCCTGCACAGCAGTCCCCAAGACACTGCCAGGGGTCATGTGGACACCAAGAGCATCAGTACGGGGCATTCTCATCCCAGGATGGCCCTGCCTGGGGTCAGCACCCAAGTCCACCTGGAGGAGGTGGGGGCCCTGTGTTCCTGCCACCCGTTGGGTGGGGTCCAAATGCTGAAATCCTTGGAAGGGTCCTGAGTGCCCACCAGGAGAGCTTTGAGATGGGCCTAGTGGTCACCTAGATGGCTACCACCAGAGGAGACCCTCAGAGATGGGCCTGGACTGGGCTACTGCAGGGGCCCAGGGGTGCAAGGAAGTACCACCCAGGGAGAGGTCAGTGTCTACCTACAACCATCCTGGGGAGGAGGCTGGTGGCCAGTTCCCCAAGCAGGTGAGACACAGCCTCCTCAGTGGACAGAAGAGGTCAAGGGACCTGGGCATTGGGGTGCAGAGTGGCAGGAAAGCAGGGAAGTGGGTGCAGAGGATGTGAGTTCTGCCCCCTCTGCCCTTCCCAGGGCCTCTCCCTGCTCCAGTGGGGGAGAGTCATGAGAACCCAGAGTACTCAGAGCAGAGCATTCCCCCTGTCTTAGGGAGCCAGCAGGGTGGGCTGGGCAGAGGTCCAGATCTCCAATAAGAACCAAGTCATCTTACCTAGACAGGAAAGAGGGAGATATAGACCCCATGAGTATAGGGGATGTGCAGAGAGAGATTACTCAAAGGAACTCCACATTGTAGCTTGGGTTGCTTTTTATTTTCTTTTTTATTTTCTGGATCCCATTAGTTTTCTTTACTGTTTTTTTTTTTTTGTGACAATAAAACATCCTAAAAATTCCATAACTCACCTGAGTTTTCTGGTGTTTGCACAACTCACAAAACCCACAACCTGGCTGAGTCATGCATCCAGCCCCTCCACTCACACTCCCTGCACCAGAACCTACCAATCCTCCATCTCTTCCTGCCCTCTGCTTCCCAGCTTCCCCTGGGCTGCCAGTCACTGAGGAAGGTGGCCCAGAAACATGGGGGAACCAGAGCTGCACAAGCACCTGCGGCTGGGAGCAGGCGACCTGTGGCAAGAACCAGGGCACACATGTTGGGTGTGTCAGTCAGCACAGACCAGGGGCTGAAACAGGGGACATAGATTCTGTCCCCATCCTGGAGCTGGAGGTCCCAGGGCAGGTGTCACAGGGATAGCCCTCAGAGTCATTTCTCCTTGGCATGTGGGTGGCTACCTCTCTTTTTCCTCACATAGCCAGCCTTCTGTGTGTCCTTGTCCCAATCTCCTCCTCTTATCAGGACAACAGTCAGACTGGATTAGGACCCACCCTATTGACCTCAGGTTAACTCATCACCTCTCCAAAAACCCTGTTTCCAAATCCAATCACAGGCTGAGGTACAGGGGTTAGGACCTCAACATGTGAATGCAGGGACACAATTCAGCCCCAAACAAGAGAGTAGGTGTCAGGAACAGGGATCAGGTGGGAGGGGCAGCAAAGGCCAGGCCAGGAGGGCTGCCTGTCACAGGGTCCACAGACCCAGGCAGCAAGGTGTCATTTGGGGAGAGCCCCCAGACCTGAATTTGACTCAGGTTTGCACAGGGGACACAGGCAATTCCTGGGAGGGTGGGGCCAGGGGGCTCCAGGAAGGGTGAAGAAGGTGGTCCAGGTAGGGGCTACAGACTGATGATGGCCAGCGGGCCAGCAATGATGGAGTGAGGGATGTCCTTCACAGAGATGGGGCGAGGCCCATCCTTCCTGGCCAGGCCCTTGAGCTGTGGAGACGCAGCCCTCGGGGGCCAAGGCAGTGCTCAGCTGTCAGCCCTGCTCAGTAAAAGCTCCGAGACAGGAGGGTGGGCATGCCCACTGTTGTACTGGGACAGACACAGACCAACATGGCCTGGGGTGGGCTCCAGCATGGGGGACATTGAGGAAGGGTCTTTGCCAGAACAGCCCGGGAGGCCCAAGGCCATCGGGAAGTACCACTCCAGCTAGGGGCATCTTTGCTCCATTGGCAGCTGGATCACCCACAGGAGTCAGTGGCATGGCCAGCAGGGGTCCAGTAACATATCTGGCCCACCGGATCCCAGCCAGGTAGGCTGGGGGTCTCCATGACTCCAGGACTCCAGATGATAGTACTTAGGGTCTCCCCACCCCGTCCATCTCTTGCACCCGACCCAGCCCCCTCTACCTCCCTGTCCCCAGGCCCTGCCCCTTCACTTCCATCACTGGGACCAAGGCAGGCACCCCCAGCCATCCCACCCCTCCCTCAGGATCATATACACACCACTGACCCAGTGGCCTCCTGCTGAACAGGAGACTGGCGTGGACTGCAGCCTTAGTCCCCCAGCAGGAGCATCCTCAGGGCCTGGACCCCAACCCTGAGGCTCCCACTGATGACGTCCCAGCAACATTGCACACGGGGCCCCAAACCTCTCCTAATGACCACCTGTGCTTGAGTTCCCACAGCTGGGCCTATGTGAGCCTTGAGGTCCCTCCTCACCAGGTGCAGCCCACAGGGCTGAGCACCAGCTCCGACATGCACACCTCCGTTTTACACACTCACATGCATTTGCTTTCACACACAGAGAGGACTTCCCATCACACACACACTCAAGTACCCACCACCAGGGTCCATCAGGGTGCCTGGTTGCTGAGCATTTGCTCACATTCCCTCCCCACAGGGGCTCTGCAGAACACACCACAATCCCTTCCCACACTTATTGGGTTTCCACAGCAAGACCCTCATGCATCTCTCTCCCCAGGAGCCCACAGCTCCTCTGGCTTGTCCCATCCCCGTGGCACCAGCAGATGCCATGGTGAAAGTGCAGCAGGGCCTGCTGTCATGGGACCAGTACGCACGGGGGCTTGGTGGGGGAGTGGTAGCATGGGCCACAGCATCAATACGATTTGGGGCTCTGTGACCCCACTACATTGCTATGTACTCCAATAAAAATTCCAGCTGGGCTGTTTGTGTGTGTGTGTGTGTGTGTGTGTGTGTGTGTGTGTGTGTGTTTGTGTGTATCTGTCTGCTTTTGAGATGCATTTATAGATTGGACAATTCTGAAGAGTAAGAGCAAATGATGGGAGGGTCAGGGAGACTCTCGCTCCTTATGTTAGCATTTGCACAAAACATCATTGCAAAAGCACGTTGCCCCTGCAAAGACTACCAGACCCACACACGGGGGCCTCGGAAACAGCTTGACTATTTGCAGAAACTTGGTGCACAGTGAGTGCGGCCAGGTTGGGCAGTGCACCAGTGGGAAAGCCAGGATGTTGGAGGGACAACTGAACCCTGACCGCTGCTTCACCCTCTGTTATGGGTACGTGGCATAAGCCCTGCAGAAGGACCATTTCCCTCTGGATGCCACCCAAAGCCAACAAAAACTGGACCAGCCAGGCTGGAGGAGCAGGAGACAGCCTCAGTCTGGTTGACTCACTTGGAAATAGGATCTTTGCAAATAACATTAGGTTAAGGGTCTTGAGGTCCTTCTAAATTTTGCATGGGTATCAAGTCCAGTGACTGGTGAACTTAGAAGAGGACATGACACACAAAGACATGTGGGGCAGGAGGCCACGAGAAGACAGAAGCAGAGATTGGAGTGATGTCTGTAGCTTCCAGATGCTCTCTGAAGCCTTTGGAGGGAGCTCAGGCCCTGCTCACAGCTTGGTGTCACACTGCTGCCATCCAGAATGGAAGAGAATGAGTTCCTGCAGTTTTACGCCACCACACTTGTGGCACTTTGCTACAGGAGCCACAAGACACTGCTACAGATGCTGACAGGGTTCTTCAATTGTTGAGGGCACAAGCCTGAGGGTGAAAAGCTGAAGAATTTTACCACATAGAAATCAAGAATTTTTGTAAAATGGCCCTGGATGCATAGCTAAGTTGCTGAGAGTATCTCCACAATATGCCGAGGTTGCAGGTTCGATCCCCCTTCACAGCACATACAGGAATCAATCAATGACCACATAAATAATGGGAACAACAAATGAATGCCTGTCTGTCTCTCTCTCTCACCCTCCCTCTTTCTCTAAAATCAATCAATGACTACATAAGAATGTCTGTTACATGAGGCCATGATAAGCAACATGAAGAGATAGGGATTAATTAGTAAAAGTCATTACAAATGTGAAGCCAACTAGGAACTGGCATTGGGAATGACCACCTTGCAGAGTTCCAAGAGGTCACGAGGAACACCTTTAGGAAACATGGTAAGGGCAAAGACAAGTAGGTGTAGATGGCTCCCTAGTGTCTAAAGAGATAGATAGTCAAGCTCCTGACTAATGGGAGCATTTAAATTAGAACAGGACACACTACTTTCCAAAGATCAGAGTGAGACACCTTCACGGGGCAGGTAGGGACCATGTGCAGGGCTTTCCTGGGGTGGAGTGAGTGGGTGTCTGGGAGCCTGGGGTGTTTCAGTCAGTTGCAGGACACAGATAGGTCCAGGCCCACCCCGGGGAACAGGTGCTGTGTGGAGGAACCGGAGCATTCACAGGCCTGTCTTTGGGACCACTACCACAGTCAACAAAAGGGTCAGCAGTTCTCACTGTCCAGGAGAACTCTGGGACCTGGTTCCCATCCCAGGGGTCAGAGACACTGAGTCCCCTGCTAAGTCTGAGG